>NC_056745.1:1313454654-1313784654 GCF_019279795.1 Protopterus annectens | reverse complement strand
AATAGCTATCTTGCAGTGATGTATTGTTGAGCAGTAGTAATGCTTGTAGTATTCTATGTGAGTACTGCTGTAGGTCACACGGCAAACTCTGCATAAACCACAAGGGATGATATGGGCTTGGAACCCACCAATTCACTTCCAGCCACTGTCAGTGTCAGGATTGGTCCAACAAGTATGTGCTATAACAGGGGACAGTATATGTCGATATATTGTAACAGTCAACATATGTACTGGCGTATAAGTAAGATGAACATGGTAAAGGTGGGCTTACCGTGCAAATATGGTGTGCAATGTGGGATATTGTATCAATAACTGTGTAATGTACAGTATTCTATGCAGATCTGCATAATATTCTACATAGCAGTTCTGTTATGTTATGCAAACAGTAGTTATGTCTATTGGCTATTACAATACTCAGTAACAGGATACATATCATTTGTATTCATCTCACAGTTTAGCAGCATGCTAGCAAAGATAATTGGAAGAGCCAGGTAACTATCCATGCACATAACACATGTAATATCCACCTCTCTAGTATCGTTTGCAAGCAATAAGAGCTGTGCATGTGTACATGTTATGCAAATGTGTAGTGACCCTTGTTACAGGGCTGGTCCTCTCTAGTATTGTTTGCAAGCAATAAGAGCTGTGCATGTGTACATGTTATGCAAATGTGTAGTGACCCTTGTTACAGGGCTGGTCCTCTCTAGTATTGTTTGCAAGCAATAAGAGCTGTGCATGTGTACATGTCATGCAAATGTGCAGTGACCCTTGTTACAGGGCTGGACCTCACTAGTATCATTTGCAAGCAATAACAGCTGTGCATGTGTACATGTTATGCAATTGTGTAGTGACCCTTGTTACAGGGCTGGGCCAAATGGCTATGTGCACCTACATAGAGTGGATATTGAGAGTAGAAACACACTGGTTGAACTACCAGGTTTGTGTAGCCCAACCTCTCATTGCCAACCTAACAGCTGCTTGCACATACTGTATGTAAGGTAGTGCACAGCAATGGAAATGAAACAGGTTGCATATCATCTTTAACTCCAGTGTAACATCTGCAGTAGGAGTGTAAGATGTAGGGGACTGCTTCCCATGTGTAATAGCCGCTTCATAGGTGATGGCTCACACTATCTGATTATATCTTGATCATGTTGATAGTGGCATCAGAGTCTATTGATACATGACTCTGTCTGGAGAGTGAGTGCCTGTGCCCAACAGAGCTCATATTCCTGATGGACATGTGAGTATATATCCAGAGAAAGAAACAGACCTGTACACACTTGCATTATCTGTAATCAACTAACAGGATGTAATGTGCTCCTCAGAGGAGGATTTCTGCTAAAGGTAGCTACAATGTTTCCATAACAGCCAGTGTTGTCACATCCATAACACAGATATTTACATGTGAGCATCACTGTCTAAAACATCTTCATAAGCAATCCGTAAACTAAATACAGGACTTGGTACTTGCAGTACTGAATGCTCATACAGGCATGTCCACTAGTCAGCTACTGGTGTTTACTAATGTCAGCATTGTGTATGTGGCCATCCTGGGAGAATGTAATCTCTATGCTCTATGTATCTCTATGAGCACTGATCCAGGCCATCTTTTTTTGGAGAAGGTTCCCCTGCACCCTAGTAAGCAGGGGTGTGCAGTTAGAACTTGTCTGATTAAAGACTGCTGGAACAGGGCTCAGTTTTGAGCTTTTTTCTGGTTAATTGGGTAACTTGTTTAAATCAGTTTGTTTTCTTTTGTTTTATATATATATATATATATATATATATATATATATATATATATATATATATACACATACACATACATATTATATATATATATATATATATATATATATATATATATGTGTGTATATTATATATATATATATATATATATATATATATATATATATATATATACACATATATACATATTATATATATATATATATATATATATATATATATATATATATATATATACATATATAAATATATATACACATATATATATATATATATAAAAATATATACACATATTATATACATATATATATATATGTATAAATATATATACACATATTATATATATATATATATATATATATATATATATATATATATATATATATATATACATATACACACACACACACACACACACACACACACACACACACACACACACACACACACATTATATAAATTGCACTTTATGCATCTGCTTTTACTGTATTTGTGTTTCTTCCTACTTTATTACTGGGGGCATTGACTACTACTCTGATCTGGGATATATAACAATAATTGACTACAACTCTGATCTGTGATATATAACAATAAGTATCCTTTTCTGTGCTTTTAAACTATTTTCTTGAGTGTATCTGCTTTATTTTCTAAAAAAAAAAAATAATATATATATATATATATATATATATATATATATATATATATATATATATATATATATATATATACTTGTTTCCCACCTTTCTAAGCTAGTATAGTCCAGTTTTCAGGTTAGTGCTAAATTTAGGGCTGTGTTACAAATCTCTGTATAGAAGGAAGTTTCTCTTTTCACCTGTGAGAGAGGGGAGCTTTGAGCAGCCTATCTGTCCCTGGAGGAGTGGTTTCAGCCCAGAAATTAGTAGTTTATTGGACATTTTGGGCTAATTTCTATCTATTTCATTTCCCTGCTGTAAATACCGTATTTGCCTAGTTTTGCGTGCCAGGCAGCGCCGGTTAGCTAGTGTAAAACTATTCCCGGCTACACAAAGTCTCCTCTTCAATTTTTCCCTTGGAACTAGACAAACTTTCAACTTAAGCACTCAAGCCATTCATTTCTCAGCCTGGCACTTGCTCAAAACTTATAGCAAGCACTTATAAACCCTAGCACTAGACTCTCCTGTACTGTAGAGAAGGACAAGGCTCTCTGTTCGACCTTACCAGCCATCCAGTAAAACAGTTCACTGTACCTATCCAGGCATGTCCAAAGGGCAGTTTCAGGTGTACTCTTCTCCAGTCCAACTGGTGAATCTGGGCATTTTGAGGCAATGTTACAACTGCCTCATGTACACAGACAACCCCCTCCTCCTACCACCAAACACTAATACATGCGAGAGATGCAGTTATACAGCCAAACTAGAGGCTACGCTCTCTCAACCCAAGACTGGATCAGACAGTCAAGAGGAGAATGGAAATACTTGCATCACACCACCAGTCTTACATAGACCCGTTAAACCAGCACCGGCAAAAAAAACACATAAATACATGGAAACATACTCGGCGACTCTAAATAAAAATCTGCAAAACCAACAGAGACCTCCAAAGCAAACATCCAAGCAACCTCCACCCCCCAACACAAGCCATGAAACGCATACTTCACAAAGCCAGTGTGCCATGCAATCACAGCCCTTAAGGCAAAATAACATACCCAACATACTAGTAATAGGTGACTCTATAGTCAGGCACACTGACGTTCCACTAACTAGGCTGAATAAGGAGAAGGTTACTGTTAGCTGCCTGTTGGGTGCCAGGATTCGCCAAAAAAACACAAGCACTCAGGTCACTCCAGAACAAGTACAAATATGACTCTGTCATTGTCCACGTTGGTGTGAATGACCTGAGCTGTACCTCCCTGGACTACATGAAGAGACATGGAAGAGCTCTCTGATCACATAACCCAGGCTGGTATGACCCTGACCCTGAGTAGCATCCTGCCCTCACCAACAATGATACCACAGTATTAAGAAAAAATTCTCGGTTTCAACAACTGGCTAAGTTTCTGATGTCATTCAAAGGGGATCCAGTGTCTGTCCACCTTGGATGACATGCTCGACAAGCCACGCTGCTTCGCTAGAGACGGCTTGAACCTGTCACCCTTAGGCTTTCGAATACTTGCCAAGGCTCTTGACACCCCCATAGTGCCTTTTTTAGGCAAGGCTCAAAAGACAAACCCACCGCCATAAATAGCACAAGTAACAAAAAACTGAGGGTAATGCTACTGAATGCCAGAAGTCTAAACCTCAAAATGCATGCACTCGAGGCACTCCTCATTATGGAGAAAATCGATATATATGCAATAACAGAAACCTGGTTTAAGGCTCCAGAGAGCACCTCAGCACTACCAGGTTACAACTCATACCATACATTTCGGCCACAGAACCCAAACTGAAATACAAAAGGCAGGGGCGTATCCATATTCATCAAGGATACCCACACCTCCAGGTTAGTGGCACAGCACGATGCTTCAGAGATCATCCATGTGCAACTAACAATGGGCAAAACTGCAATTCAAATTGTGGCTTGCTACAGATCACCCACCATGTCCGAGGACCCCTATTCCATGTTTCTGGAAACACTGGAAAACATAAAGGTCCTACCAAACACCCTAATATTGGGTGATTTCAATTACCCAAACATTAACTGGGAGAACTACCCAATTACTAATTCCCTTGCCCAACTTTTCCTAGAATTTATAAACTCAAACACCCTGTTTCAACTGGTCAACACTCCCACCAGAGGTGACAACATATTGGACCTGGTCATCACCAACATGGGTGACCAGTGCTCCACATCAGAGGTCAACCCCTCATTGGTTAGATCTGACCATAAACAAATCACTTTGGATATCCATATTCCGCCCCCAGCCCTGGACAAGAAAGACACCTTGAAAAACTTTTCAAAAGCAAACCACATTACTTAAGACAGATGTGGAAAGTTTCAAAGCCCCCATGCTGAAAGATAACACTGTCCAAGCTGCAAAATCCTTTACTAATGCATTCTATGGGCAGCTACAAGAATGCATGGATCACGACATCCCATGCAAAACTAAGACTCACTCCTCCAAGAAAAGGAAACCAGTCTAGTGGACTCCTGCCATAAACAAGCTATACAATAGAAGGAGGAAACGAGTACAGAAGAGTAAAATCCCAAGAAGGGAAGACATCCCTGATCAGTATTAGCAAGAAACTACGATCCCTCATAAAATCATCCAAGGCGAGCTTTGAAAGAAAAATTGCCAAGGACTCCAAAGATAACCACAAGGCATTCTTTAGCTTTGTCAAGAATCTAAGTGGAAATGCTCAAATCTGCTTGGAGTTAGCACAGAATGGCACAAAATACATTGGACCGACTGATATCGCCAACATTCTGGCAGACAGGTTCAGCACAAACTTCACCCCCTCTCACCTCCAAAAGGGCCCATAACCATAGCAAAAGAATGTAGAGTTCCTGAAATCACAGACACTCAGGTTAAAACAGTCCTCTCCAAAGTCAAAAACACAGCATCTATGGGACTGGACGGTGTCCCATGCTGCATCCTACATGAGTTTAAAGACAAACTAATCCCACACCTAAACACACTGTTCAAACTCAGCCTCTCCACAGGCTACATACCCATAGAGTGGCACACAGCAACAGTTATTCCGCTTCACAAAGGTGGAGCCACAACAGACCCTGGGAACTATCGCCCTATAAGCCTGACTAGCTTGGTCTGCAAGGCTATGGAGCGCATCATCATGGAACTCATTAACAGAGACATTGGGAACCTCCAAACACTGGACCCTACCCAATTTGGCTTTGTTAAGGGCAGATCATGCCTCCTAAACCTGGTGGACTTCATTGAGACAGTTACCAAGGCTAGAGACGAGGGAAAGGTGGTACACACAGCCTACCTAGACCTCACTAAGGCCTTCGACACCATTCCCCATTCTGGTATTATAGAGAAGCTCACCAGCCTGAACATAAACCCCTATGTCACAAGATGGGTTGCCAACTGGCTCATGGACAGAACCCACATGTGAGAGTTGTGGGAGCTAGATCCGACTCTAAACTGGTTACAAGTGGCATTCCCCAGGGCTCAGTCCTAAGACCCCTCCTGTTCGCCATATACTTCTCAGAGGTACAGGCAAGCACAGGAGGACTATGGCTGACCAAGTTCACAGAGGACTGCAAACTAGGGGCTATAATTGACTCTCTGGCTGACACAGACATCCTCCAAAAGGGTCTCACTGAGACGGATACCTGGTGTCAAAATCATGGCCTCAAGCTAAATGCCAAAAAGTGCATAGTCATCCCCTTTGAAAAAACAAAGTACCCACAAACTACCACATAGGTGGCAGTCCCCTAAATATGAAAGATGTAATAAGGGATCTGGGGACCCAAGTAGATAGTAATCTCACCTTTGATAATCACATTGCCAAAGTGGTTAGAAAATCCTTCTACATGGCCCACCTAATCACAAAAGGGTTTGCATCTAGATCAAAAGAAGTCATTGTGCCCCTCTACTCATCAGACCCATCTTAGAGTACAATGCCCCATTTGGGATGTACCTTACAAGACATCTGCAACAGCTGGAAAGACCACAGACGTATCTCACCAAGAGGATCAATGGCCTCAAACAGATGCCCTATGCAGCTCGACTGAAGAAACTCCAGTTATACTCAGTTGCATACCGCCTACTCAGAGGTAATCTCTGCCTGACATACAAGGCCATGTCCAACCCAGAATTGATGAACCTGCTTCATCTAAAAAAAATCTTATCCCCTTGAGCCACACACTGTAGTGATCCAAACCTCACCACAACAATAAATAACATGTGCAGGAGGGATAGATTCCTGTCCCAGAGGCTTCCCATGCTTTGGAACAAGATCCTAATCTACATTAGGCAGAGCTCCTCGCTAACACTCTTCAAAAGAAACCTTGACGAGTGGATGGGAAACAGAAAGTTTACCTCGGCAATCACTTCAGTGGGTCTGCTGGACAGAGGCACAGGGAACTAATTTAAGGGGGCGGTGAAAGCCAACACATTCTGGCTAGGCTTATAAATGCCTTTGGGCAGATGGCCTAGTACCCACCTATGAGTCTATGCCATGTACGCTGCCAAATCCACCTAACACCACACCCCACACATTGTTTGGGATACAGCTACAGGGATAAGCTGGAAGGCAGTCCAGTCTACAGCCATGACTGGACTGGACAGATATGAGGTGTAGGTTAATAAAGGCAGCTCATCAACACAACCAACACATCCCTTACCAGAACACAGTAAGACACCCACACACACTACCAGAAATCACACACATTCACAGACACTTCTAAGTACCTGGCAAAACAAGTGACCCCCCCCCAAGTTGGAAGAGACAGACACTGAAATACACAAACTGTATGACATAGTTTGCATAATTGTGCCACACCTCAGAACACGTGGCTGGAAACATGCCCAACAGTACTCATTTCTGAATGCAAACTCTAGCACTATATTACACACCAACCTATATGAGGGCATATATACTGTCAGCTGCCTGTCTGCCATGATTAGCCACATACCCATACACTCCGACCAACTTTTGAACTATACACATGGCTCTGGCTTATTCCATGTTGTTGTGCAGAACCTGTGATGCAGTAGCCTGGACTGCATGGAAACACATAGGAACTGTCAGGTCTTGTAGCCCATGCAGGTATGTCCCAAGGCCTGGGTAGAATTCTGCCATTGGCCAGAATGATACTGCAGTACAGGGACAAAAGGATTGTATTCCACAATTGTGTAGTGTAGTGGTGCAAGTCAAAGTGTAGCCAGTACCTGTCTGCCTTGGATAACATGGTTGACAGACCATGATGCTTTGCCAGACAGGGCCTGCACCTGTCACCCCTGGGAATCTGGATACTGCCTAGGGCTCATGATTCCCATAGTGCCTTCATCATGCACAGTTCAAGTGAAGGCCCACTGCTGTTACAAGGACAGCCAAGAAATAAACTGTGGATCTCGCTACACAATGATACATGTCAGAAACACTATACGGACACACATATATGTCAATCCCTAACATGGAGAACATATCTGTGCAGTGGCTGAGACATGTTTCAATGCTCCAGAGAGCACACCTGCATGACCATGTTATGACACATACCTCACCTCTTGCCCATTATCCTTTATTGGAACACATGGGCCACAGGTGTGTCCATATTCCTGAAGGATATGTACACACCCATGCTAGTTGCACTTGCATAACTTCAGATGCATTATGCTGAGCAATTACCTTTGTGCCAAAGTGAAATTCAATTGCACCTTGAGACAGATCACCCACCAGGCTGCAGATTTCCCAACTGTCATAATGCGTTGTAATGGGGAAGATTAGGTCTGAGACAGAACCATAATAATTGCTACTCTCAACTATTCCATTATGAACTGGGAAGACTACTCGTGTACCAACACCTGCGGTCAATGCATGTTGGATTCCATCGACCCCACTGACCTGGATCACAGTAGTCACACAAACAAGGCTAAAAGTATGCTACACATAGTTAGTATCCAATGCCAATGTTATGTTTCCTAAGAGCAGAGTGGTGACTGTCATGGCACCCATGCAGATGGACAATGCATGTGCAAATGCTGAATCCTACACAAATGAACCGTAAGCAGTCACATATGTGCAGTGATTGTGCCATTGAAACAGAACCAGGATTCAACCCAACACAAACAAGAAGGCAAACTGGTGGTACCATGGTTTAAACTGTACCACAGAGGATAGCAACTGTTGCAAGAGTGAACACACATGAGTATAGGTGATCCCTGGTCAGCCTCAGTAAGATGCAGATACATCATATAAAACCACACAAAGCTACTGTGAAACTAATCAGCCACATATTATGAAGCCAAGCACAGAGCATTCTATAGCTGTGTCATGAATCATAATGGCAATGACAAGGCCTACCGTGCTGCACAGCACTATGGCATGGGAAGTACTGCACCTACAGAAATAGCACCTATTCATCCAGATAGGGTCTTGGAGAACCTAAACCCACTCCCAGCCCCCCAACAGGTACACTTAATATATCCATGTACACTACAGGGCCCCTGTAATAATGACTATGCAGGTACAAGCTGCACTCTCTAAAGCCATACATATAGCTTTCATGGGACCTGTCAACATCCCAGGGTGTATCCTACACAAATTTAAGAACATTCAGCTATCCACATACACATCATGTTCAATCATAGCTCCACGCAGGCTGTGTACACACCAAATGGTGCACAGCAACAGTTATCACACCCCACAAAGGGGGAGACACCATTGATAATGGGAAATAGTGCACAACTACCCTGCTGAGTCTGGTCTGTAAGGCCATGAACCGTGATCAATGTATTTGATGTACTCAGTACAGATGTAGATGACAGTAGGGTTGATTCACACTGCATATCATGACCATGCCAGGTTGTAGGACACCATCACCCATACTGTGTTCCAGCTACACTCAGTAAACTAGGTGTATATTCCTATGTCACAGGAGTGGTTGGCAACTGGACTGCTGGCAGAACCAACACTACAGAAGGTCAGAAGGTGTCTGACTAATACACACACATCAAACCAGTGCCAGCCACAGTAATACAGGGTTTATTCCTGGTACTCCCCCTCTTTGTTATCTATACCCCACAGACTAACACAGAAGGCATCAGCCTATTGATGTTTGCAAATGACTATGAACTAGGAGCAATAGTCAACTCAATATTTGCTGCGTTCAACATACAGAAGGACCTTAGTGTGTCAGACGTGTGGTGTGTGATGTATGGCCACAATCTGACAGCTAAGTATTGCATTGTCATCCCCTATGTTACAAACCCTGTACCCATAAACTACCACCTAGGCAGCAGTCAACATAATGGCAACTGTGTATATGGGATGCAGCTGGACAGTACTCCTTCCTTTGATAGTTACTTCACCACACCAGACATGTAGTTGTATGTGACACCAGACATGTAGTTGTATGTGGTATCCCTAATCATGACAGGGTGCCATACAGGAATATAGAGATAATTGCTCAGCCATACTCAACACCCATGTGACCCATAATGAATCACATATTTCCTTTAAGGGTTATTGCCCATGTGTAGATGGCCTACACTGCCCTTCCCAATCCCTAGCTGCACTATGTATCATGCAGCCTACCCTGAATAAAGTCATGTCCAACCCAGAGGTGTTGGACATGCTACACTTAACGCATCCCGATCCCAAATAACATATACTTCATGGACATCCACCTTTCTAGTACAAGGATCACAACATGCCTGACAGATCTCTGTCCCATACACTTAACATACTCTTGCCATACTATGCATCCCTGTTCAGCGAAGCTGCACATCGCCCCTCTCTGTGACATGGTGTGATGACCGCATGCCAAAAATATCAGTAACCCTGTGGATCAGTTCTGTGGTGCTGCTTGAACTAGCCACTGAAACTTACCTGTCTGTTGCCTACAGCTAGGTAACCTGCCTGCCCAGGCTCATAAATGGCCCAGGGCATATAGCCTACTAGATCACTATGACCATACATGCTATAGTTGATATCCAACCCTGCAAATACCATCAGGCTAGCTATTGTCCTGCATGTTACACATGTGCAACACAGGCAATACATGGCAGAATGCTACAAAGCTGTGTAGTGCCATGTAGATGTATATGGCAAAACACATACATACTTGCAAGTCTGCAGGTTAACAGGTCATGTCCTTAAAAGCTATGTATGACTATATATGTGACATATACACAGCATTTAGGTCAATTGCATTAATGTAAACACATCCAGGCATGTGCTGATAGGTAAAGACACCAGTACAGGCAAACATGCCCATGTCAAGACAACAGCCACATGGTGTATGAGCAATGTCATCACATGACAAGCACATATATGGCAATAACATCACATCATCAGTAAGTGTCAAATGTGTGTGACTTATACATGTCATTGGTGTGTCATGTAGATTTGCAAAGATGTATTTGTAATCTTAATAAATGTGATACACATGTATGTTCAGCTGTACTTCTGTACTTCTCTGTGAGTTACTGTGACCTGTCTCCATCATTATATCTTCCAGGTATGCCACGTAGCAGACTGCTGGCGTACAGCTGCTTGGAGGATGAGGTCCTCATCCCATACCTCCTTGACAACCATACAACACTCTTCAGCCATGTGCCACAGGATGCACAGCAGCAGGATGCCCTGTGGGAAGAAATCTGCAGGAATGTAAATGATATTGGTGGTCACAATCGCACCTATCAGCAGGTGCGCCGACACTGCACTGACCTCATAAGATGGGCGAAACAGTGTGCTAATGCAATCGCCAGGGAACAAGTTGCAACAGGGGGCCACTCACTCAGCCCCCACTCACATGTACTGAGGAGCTACTGGCCAATCTGGGGACACCTGCAGACTTCCATCCACAAGCTTTAGTTAGTATTGTAGAGGTGGGGGTGTCTCAACCACTGAGCCTGGAGTTGCCCGGTAAGTCATTACTGCACATATAACACAACTATATTTCACATAGTTACATGTGCTACTGTACAATATGTAATGTAACATCATATGCAAGGCATGTATGCACACATGCCACATACTATAGTCTGCTGCTCTATGTATACACAGATGTACATACTCCATAGTATAGTGCATTGTACTGGCTTATGTGCTAATATGGACATTGCACCCCGTAGTTATCACACAGGTGTGGATAATGATCTTACTGCTGTGACACTCATGTTTAGGTACCTCTGGTGTTTTGCAGCGACATCAGCCTGTGTCAGGTGAGATTGTTATTATTTACCAGGCTTGATCATGCATGGAACATATTAATCACATGCTATCTGCCATAACACAAGTACACATAATGTATGGTTGTCCTGTTAATGGACGCTGGTCAGAACTGCAATGCATCACAGTGTTTACCTATGTGAAACAATTGAAGACTATATGAAACACCTACACTAAACCTTCCAAACTGTCTCTGCCAGATGTGTGGACAACAGTGAATACAATGGTGGAGGTGTGTTTCACTGTAGGGACAGGTCCTACATATTAGCACTACACATGTTGGGAATACGAACAGTACTGTACAGATAGCATATGTGTGCGCACACTCTAAATGTGTTGGAGCTGGAGTATGACCGACCCACAGGATACATTGTGGATTATACCCTTGCTATGAATGTCAGACAATATCATGTGCTATCTGACATGTCCATGACATGTAGTCGGCTGACCAACACTGCTCAACTATCCTGCAAAACATGTATCACATCCCATACATACCACCCTTTGTCTGCATAACCCTGTCCTCAGTGGAGCATATGACATCTATGAGTGTATGTCATATGGGATAACACTGACATGTGAAATAAGATGGCCATCACAACCATTGGACAGAAAATGTGTACACATGGCCATGGAGGATGGCCAGAGAGATGAAGCAACACACACAGTAGAAGTGATGTACATGTGTGCACACCCTGTTATACATTGGCTCGACACAATACAACTATGGTATTTGTGTAATGGTGATATTGCAGATGTGAAACCCTAAACATCATACAGGCCTGTGCTCAGCTTGCATAGACATACCATGAAACCACCACATAACATGTCTTGAACATCTTGAGTGTGTCATGACATGAAAGCATTCACATATACAGTATCCAAATACATACATGTGTTGCACAACATACATATACAACCACATCAGGCCACAGATACAGTGCATTCACCTTGCTGGTGTCAGGCATCACTATCATGTCTGCTCTTCATGTGTGTAAGGTACACAGATGGCATGTGGGACATAGAGTACTGCTAAGTTAGCCTTGTGTGGGCATAGTTGCCAGGCATCAGTAATATGGTTGCAGATGTGTAGGGATGTCATCCATATACCCTTCTGTGACCTGTGTCACACATTCCACATTAGGGTTTAGTGTGACTTGGGTCACATTCCACATTAGATATGTATTGAATGAGAACATAGTCATGGCTATGAACTGTGTCAGTAGCTCACACTGTATAGCAATTGCAAAGCCACAGGATGTCCTGTAATGGCTATGCACATCAGCTCAATGTGCAGTATGTCCCTGCATATTTGTAGGGTGGACAGACAACAATGCATCAGCTGAAGGCCCATGTTAGTATAACACATCCCTGCATTGGGACACCATTACCGTACTGTAGACTGGAAAGGACACCATTGTGTTATACATGTATGCATGTCATTCAACATGGCAGCAGAAGACATGTCATACTACATATGATTGGCAAGGTCATACATCACACAGGACAGTGTACTGTAAACCTGTGCTGGTTTGTGGCACCATTGCAAAGTAGGGACAGCCATGTCAAATGTGTGTACAGCCACATGCACAATGTCTAGACTCAGCTCAGGGGTAGGTGGAATAATGTTGAATAGACATGCACTGCTTTGGGGGAGATATGCAAGCTGGGGCTCAGGCAAACATAGTATGCAGTCGACATACCCTATTGCTCATGTCCTCACACATAGGGGTGGTGGACAACACAAAGCATCAGTGGCAGATGTACAAAGGTCAGTGATGGTCTGTTAATGTGGTGTATATTGCACACACCATGGCAGTGCGGTGCAATGGTGCAAAGTGCATGCATTTTGTTGCAGGTATGGGGCATAGGCTACTAACACAAATGGTGAAATACAGGTATGTATGTTAACCACCACTATAATTGTGTAAGGTGCATGACATCTGCTATAACACATGCATGCTGTTGTGTGCAACTCAGGGATGTATGATAACTACCACTATAATTGTCTAAGCCGAAACTATAATTGCCTAAGCTGAATGCCATATGCCATGTCACCTGCATGTAGCATGTGTGTCTGTGTGTCTGTGTGTCTATGAGTCTCTGTCTGTGTCTGTCTGTGTGTGTGTGTGTGTGTGTGTGTGTGTGTGTGTGTGTGTGTGTGTGTGTGTGTGTGTGTGCGTGTCTCTGTGTGTGTGCCTGGTATATCTTGTAATGTACAGTTCTTGTCTTCCCCTCACAGGTGTTGATGTAGGTGTGTTGCCCTCCTGCGGTCCACCTCATGTTAGTGTCTCCACAGACTCTAGCAGTGATGATGATAGTATGATTGAGGCACAGGCAGGGTTGTCAGGGGCTGAATCTGTGCCATTGGTTGCCATTCCACCTGTCACCCCCTCATCCTCACACACAGTTCCCCTGCCTACACATACCCCATCACCACTGGCCATAGAGGAAGGACAGTTGGCTGGTGGTAGCATGGAACAGGGAAGTGTGGAGACTATGGAAGGTATGCCTGCACACCATGATCCCGGTCAACTGACTGGTGATGTCCCACACAGGCATGTGCCCACTGCTGCTCATAGGAGGACCACTGGTCAACATGCCCTGAGAGACAAAGCACATCAGCTGGAGTCACCAGATGCATGTTTTAGGCTGTAATGGAGGCACAGGCATGTGCTGAACAGCACAACAGAGAAGGTCTGAGGCTTCAAAGGGATGCTGTCCGTTCATTAACTGACAACATCCGGGCACTTGCAAATGCTCGCCATCACCTTGCAGATGTTTTGGATAGTAGATTGGGTGACATGGTGTGAGTCCTTGACCATGGCATGTTAATCCTCAAGTGTGGAATGTCCGTGCTGGAACATCTGGTGGGAGTGAGGTGTCAGGCATGTGGATGAAGGTCAGCTACATCACCTGTTGAAGGTCTACATGAACATGCTACTGCACATGCCCACTCCCATAGTGGCAGTAGCAGCAGCAGTGCAGCTGGTGCTGTGCAGTCCACACCAGGACATAGCAGGCCACATGCATGTGGTCCTGGATGGTCCCAACAGGGACATGATTCCAGTGGACATGTGTCATCAGACAGTACCCAATCTGGACCTCTGCCTGGTAGTGTCCGTGCAAACCCTGGCAGGCGCAGGTCACGTGGCCATGGCCGGACACCATGAACTGTGAAACCTGCCTTGTACAGTCTGCAGCTGTCAATAACACCCCTGTATAGGGCAGCCACATACCAGACCTGTGTGCATGCATACACACACCAGAAACAAATGTAGGCACCTTAACACACACACGCATAACATCCACACATGCCCAATTATATCACAGGCCCTAACACACACACATGATGTCATTCAATGGTGCAGCCTAGGCCTCTGGCAAACATTATCACTCTGTGCATATGATGATGCCTGTGCCTCATCCCTGTTATCCACACCATCGGTGCAGGGACATGCTCATATGGTCTGATGCACAGGGTGAACATACTAGGTAGACAATTGTGGATTAATATTGTTGAGTAGTCTTGACAGGCAGCAGACATACCATGTATTACAGTTTTAGAATGCATTTTGTATGTTTGACAGGATGTATCATGTGTAACAACACTAACAACATGTTGATCTTGATGTTCTGCCTTCCTCTTTCAGGTGTAGTTGCATGTGCCGGGGGATGTCGGTGTTTGTGGGTAGTGTCCCATATGTACATGTTGACTACCCACAGGTCAGTATGACAATATCTGCATGCACTTTGTAGCTTCCACATCACAGTTATATTCTCCCATGTTTCAATTATGTTTACTGTTCTAATGATCCAAGAGCATGATAGCTGTGTACTAAGCTACTGTGTTCAGAGCCGTCACATCCATAGACGGTGACATCACAGGTATAGTTATCTGGAGCAGAAAGGAGGTAAGAGAGTGTATGCTGGATGACAAGGGTAAAGGCCAGTGGAAATAGTGGCTTCTCATTGGGAAGCAGTAACACCCACTGCCATGACAGCGTGCAAACACAGACACATCCACACACTCAGGAATTCACAGACACAGTAACACACACTCTGGCACACACATAGTTGCCTGTGTTCAGATGAGAACCCCTGCCTATGTGCATATCATCATTATAATACTATGCAATTACAAGATGCACCACAGAGATTACACATGTACAGGTGGTCGGAATGGCCTAAGATCGAGGACATCGACAGGGATACTACAGTGCAGTGAGTGTATGTGGGGAGGGGGGTCCATCAGTAGGCTATGTAGCAGGTCACACCCCAGAGTGTACATGTTAACAGGTGGTTAGAATGCCTGTCTATGATTGATGATATCAACAGGGATGCTAGATTGCAATGAGTGGATGGGGGAGGGGCATTAACATTTCACTATGGTAAAATACAGCCTCACTCCAGGGACTGGACAGCCATACACACGGACAGCCACACACACAGTGGCATTCACAAAGATATACACCTATGTCACACACATACAGACACTTTACATGTGTGAGGTTCAACTACCTGCCTATGCCTTTCCTTCTACACTTCACTCTGTACTGTTGGTTGTCAACAACAGTGTTCATGAGAGTGAAAACATGTGGGATGTATTCCCAACCATACGTGACATATATGGACACACACACACCCACACGTGCCAGTACTGTGAATCAAACACCTCCCTATCTCATGATAGGTATTACAGAAGTGCAGCACTATTGCATCCGGTACAAAGCTTACTGACTCTTTCCTTTGCCAACTGTGCTGATACATGCACAATATATGCACAGGGGAGGTATTACTGTTACAGGTGTCATGCGGTTTGCCTTCAGTGTCACCCTTACAGCAGTCTGCATTGTCTGTCTTCCACTTCAATTAACAAAACCTGACCTTAGCAGTTACACAGGTTATTGTAGGAATGGTTGTAACACACCAGTGAGCTGTCCTCAGTAATCATTCATCTACAAAGAAGCCCCACCACTTAGTAGTCATGTCCAAACATCTGTCCATACCTCATGTATGGCTTACTGTACTTAGAGCATATCACCATATACAGTTGGCAATGTTGAGGCTGTATTGCAACAACATGATGTACTAAGACAACAGTCACCTTCAGACATCAGACACTGCACACACATGGAATCTACACAAACATCAATACATGTACACATATGCAGTCTACATCAGTAAGTGCTCTGGCAGGTCAAGAGGATACATTCCACACCTTCCCCATGCCATGTGTGAAACATAGCTGAGAATTACACCATAATAGATGTTGTATTCATGTACTGGTAGGACACCACCACCTTCGAGTAGCCAAGTGTACATATATGACAACAGCACATATTAGCGAGACACACACAGCATTATTCCATGTCATGCTCCTACAAACTTTTACTTGACAGTGCCATGGTAAAGCCAGGGCAAAGTAATGGTCAACAGTGAGCACATCATATTTGCCTCACACATATCATGTTTACTGGAAGAGTGCCAGCAATGTGCTCTGTTAGAGCTAGGCAGTAAACTCATTCAAGCATGTGCAAGGTCTGTGGCTTGTACACATCTCACCCCAGCATGTACTGGCTATTGTGGTACTAAGGCTAATGTCAGACAGCACACAGCATGCATGGCTTGCAATTGTTAACATGGGGTATATGTAGGAGCTGTGGCCACACATGGCTGCACATGTCATAAACATATCACCTGTGACTACTCAGGAACATACAGTGCACAGCTGGAATACCCTGAGTCTATCAATACAGGACTTGTGTAAATCCCATGATCCTGTTATTTGGGTATGTTTGTAGGCATTGCATTAGGTGGACATGTCTAATGACATACATGCCACATGGAGTGTTGTATGATATGATAGGTGTCATGGGTGACCAGTAGAGAGGGAATATTACCTCTGTTAACAGACATCATACCTTATGTACTGTTAGCATGCTATCTGCCATGTGCATGTGTGTAATGACTGTAGCCACCTGTATGTAAAAAGGATAACGAAAGCTATAGTAATGTCATTTATGTTGTATGAGTGTGGGATGTACATATCCAGGGCAGATACAGTTAGGTCATATCCAACCATGAGGGTGTTGCTTACTGGTGTACAGCAACAGTTGACCGTGTTAATGCTGACAACATCCGAGGGACCCTGGTATGTGTACAACTGAGCTGGTTACAAACAGTGGTATTATTGCATTGCATAACACATTATGCAGCTGTGTCTGTACATGGATACTTTGCACAGTTGATGTAGGCCTAGGTACAGTCCATTAATCAAGGGTTATCTGGTGGTCTACCATACTATTCATATCACATATGGATGTGTGTTGGTAGTCTGGGGACAAGGTGGTGGATGTATATGAGGATACAACCTAGAATGCAGCATTTGCCACTGTCACCTGTACCTGACTCATCTGTGATGTGTTATGTCAGAGTAGTGGTCTTTACATGTGAGTAGCCTTTATGAATATGTGTACACCACCACCTGGAATGGTCCATACCACTGTTATGGCCCACATGTCTGGATCTGAGTTATATGGTGGTAGTGCAATTGTGCACTACAGAGCCTTCAGCCAGGTGTTCCTCACTGCACAGATGTCAGTATTCCCCATTGTAGGTTCTACATTGAGCAAATGGATTACTAAAGCCACACATCTAGCACTGCTCAGCATAAGTATCCATTGCAATTGTCTTGTAGGTGTCAGGGTGTTACTTCTGGGTGTAGGACATTTGCCTTGGAATGCGGCTGTATGGGTAAATGCGACCTAGGTATTATCCACACACACATGAAACATGGATGCATGTGCTCTGTGTTGAAGGCTTGTCACTCAGTCATGACAGCCCAGAATGACAGACACTGGACAACCTCATAACAGCAGGGCATTCGCTCATTGTTTTGGTCTAGCAGTTGCCACTCATACCATGACATCACTGTGAGTGGCAGTAATGTGCTTGGTAGCAAATGCCTCATGTAAGGTGACTGACAGCAGCAGAAATTGTGTATATGACCAATGTGAGATATACTTAGGGTAGCAGTCCTGCTAATAATGACAACTACTAACACAGCCAGGAGAGGTCATCTTGACACCTGCACCTCAGTACCATTACACAATGTGGCTCACACATTATGCTTGCACATGCCACTGTTCCACGTATAAAGGCACTGTCCACAACCTGCTATCAATGTATACAGTTCAGGCCAGCAAAGTGTGTGACACATGCTGTAGGTAGCATCCATCTGTGTGTCCCAGGTAACCTATTGTCCGTCATGTCCACACATGCATGAATGTGTATACTTAACATATATATGTCAGTACGTCATGCACATGTATGCATATGTATCACATAGCACAGACACAGATATATCATTTACAGGCCACATACAGGTATCAGGTAGTATACCAGTATGATGTCATATATACTGACAGGTAAGATGTACATAGCTGGAAACCTGTGTGTTTACAATAGGAGTCCATTACAATGTGTTCTGTACATTTAAGTGTATGAACATGCACACTGTGGCCTTCTGTGGTTAGAATCGGAGTGCATCCCAAACAGCCCTGTGCTACTAAGTGTATGAGCATACCCACTGTAACCCTGTATAGTGATAGTAGTTGTCCATTCCACAGATGGTCATACTCCAGTTCAGGTTCCTATTGTGCTACAACTATACCTTTCAGGCCTACCTGCAGATGATGTGTCTTGTTTGTGCATACAGGTTGTAATGGACACCTACTTTAAACACACAGGTTTACAGCTATGTACGGCATGACTGTCAGTCTCCCTGTTGTTGTTCTCAATCTTAGAAGGGGAGTCTGACTGCCTTGGAGTGTGTAATCTCTGTGGTACATCTCGTAACTGTGTAGTAGTGTAATAGTGATTGGTAGATAGGCAGGAGTTCTGATCCCACCACTGGCAACTGTGTGTGTGTGTGTGTGTGTGTGTGTGTGTGTGTGTGTGTGTGTGTGTGTGTGTGTGACAGCAAATGGCTGAGTGTGTGTGTGTTAACAAATGGCTGAGTGTGGTTGTGTGTGTGTGTATTTGTGTCTGTATCCTGTCATAACAGCTGGTTTTGCTGCATTCCAAAGAGATACCTCCTTTTGCACTGGCCTTTATCCTTGTCAACTGCTAAACCTCTCTCTTCCCCCTTCCCCACTGCAAGTAATCAGTCCTGTGATGTCACCCAGCTCAGAAGTGAAATCAGAGTAAGTGTAATTGTATGTGTTCTGTGGCACATACCCCAACTGCATACCACTGAACTAGTTACCTTTACATAGGCAAGACGTGTATGCACAATACTGGCAAGTGTGTGTGTGTTTGTGTGTGTGACTACCCTGTAGCCAGGCATACACATGTGTAATGTTTTTTAGCACACCATGGTAGCCATCTGTGGTGATCGGTGTCTACAAAGTATTACATAGTAAGGAATGGTAAAGAATACACAGTCAAGCGTGACTATATTTGGGTATGTTATTTTCCTATGGCACTGTCGAGCAGTGACACAGAAGTGGTCACTGGGGTGCAAATCCATTCCTATCATTCCCCCACCCTAACTCCACAATCCCCAGGCTAGATTTCATTAGCCATCATTCCCCACCCCAAACTCCACATACACAACAACCATCCCTTCTCTGGAGAACTGCTTAAGATTTAAATGTTATAACACAAGAGATGCCTGTTTTGTGTATACATCAGTTCCTTTGGAACCAGTCTGTGTCACAAAGGGTGTTTTATATATATATATATATATATATATATATATATATATATATATATATATATATATATACATATATATATATAGCTATAACTGTGTCTGTGCATATGCATACATATATGTGTGTGTACACATCCCATAGGTGCATATATATATATATATATATATATATATATATATATATATATATATATATTAGTTATGACAGTTGCACAGATATAGACTTGTTTTGTTGTTTCACAGAGTACAGTAAGGGCACTGTACATATGTACACAAAGTGACAGTCCCATTTGTTTTCAGTACTGTGGAATACCTGTAGTAAGATGTGAATTATACTGTATATTATTACTACACACCCATGAAGCAATGCACACATGCATGTCAGTACTGGCACCTTGTGTCTGCATGTGGGGTATGATGCTCCCAACCACAGTCACACCCAGTATAACTCCCATTGGCATACTGACTGATGTCAGACACGTTCACATGCCCTAGCCCATAGAACCTCTGGATATCCCCTGTGGTGCATGTAGTACCTGTGCATTACTGCAGTGTGGCAAACTAAGTAGTTAGGAAGTGTATTTGTGGGCCTGTCAAAGTGTGTCAGTGTGAGTCCATTAGAGAGTGTGGTTGTGTTGACAGTGACATCCGTTCATGTGGACAGCCATGTGTGCTACACCTAATGTATGTCTACTATATCTCTGTTGCAGATGTCACTCACTAGCACACATATATGTTCTTACAGCACACAAACATGTCAGCTTGGTGGCACATGCAGTAACCGCATACACTTGTAATAGTAATGACTAGTCAGTCAGGGGTTTGAACCCCTGTACTGGTAGGTGCGTGACAGACAATGCTAAGGTTTTAGTCTCCAAGCCCTTCTCTGATGTACTTTGCCTCTCTCTGTCTGTCCCTCCCACACACTCTTTGGTGGATGTGGAGTTGTACACCTGCTGAGCAGCAGTTTGTGTTTTGTAAGTGATGCTCATAATCAGGTGATGGCCTCTGAACCTATTGCAGTCCTCCTCTAGCTGATTGCATGTGGAACAGCTGTGATGATGTTCCCATAGCCAATCACATGGAAACACAGTACAATATCTAGGAACATCATGCTGGTATTTGCCCATGACAGTCGCTGTGAGTGGTACCTGGATCTGGTGTTTGGTAAACAGCATCACAGATGATATCTGGATGTTCCTCAAACAACATACACAGTGGGAAAAAGCCTAAAGACAGGAGGGTGATGTGCCAGACATGACTACAGCATGTAAGAGTAGCTATGCTTCATTGAGACTACTGCCAGTTTAACAAGTTGTGCATGGTAATGGTTATTCTGCATGTTTTAAAACTGACAAGACAGTGCTCTGTTTGTGAGGGAACCCCCATCTGTAGGACCATCTGTGGAGTGGTCAGTGTATGGAACCATTTGTTTCCTGTGTTACTCGCTGAACATACATCTGTGAACTGCTGAGGCATAGTATGAGGATTGTAGTCAGTACATGGTGATAGTGATGAGTTATTGTCATCGCATCCTTGACTGGACATATGTCACATGAAAGAGTGGTATGATAGACACTGTCTGGGGTTCTCAGTGACATGCCAATAATGGGCCACTGTTCATAGCTGGAATCACAAGTCTTCTACACTTTGTACAGATGTCATGCAGTATATATGCATGTGTTGTGCTCCCTCTGCAAATGTATACCATCTGTTGTGTTGGTTTGATGGTCATATCTATGCATGCTGCTATAAGTAATCCTGAATGCTGTTGACTATTACTAAGCCATATCTGTGTTAAAACTGCAACACCATAGGCTGTATGGGTTTGGGGTCCCAGCAGTACCTCCTGTTCCACTTCAGCTGGCCATGGCACCGGGCACCAGCACATCTGGGGCCCATCCTTGGACCTCCACCTCTGTTGACTCAGAACCACCTTCTGGTGGAACCACCACTGAGGATGGGGCTTGTCCCCCCTGGGAGCAGGTCCAGACAGGAACATGTCTGCTGTCGTACAGTCATAGACATGGTGTGTAGGGGGCTCAATAAGGGTTTTCGAGGCCAGATACACCAGCTCGAGGGCAGAGTGAGCCTGACCCTCCTAGACAACCCCCAGCACTGCCACCTTTGCGGCTGTTTTGGTGCAGTGGTAGCTGCCAATGGCTGGGATCTCCATTCCACTGTTTCCATCTGGAGGCTCATGGGCTTGTGACTGTCAAACACCCCTCCCCATCCAAGGTGTATCCCTCCACATGTCATATACCGACCCTGTATGCTGACTTGTCTGCCATCCTACCCAAACTATCCTCCATGAGCATACCTACTCTCCTTCCCCCACATTCCACTCTCACCCTACGGAAACAATAGGCCAATTGGTACCTAGAACAACATTTGCCCAATACATAGCTGTCCATTTCACACACATGTCCACTGGGTACATGTAACCCTTTTAATATGCATCACAACATTCTCCAGTTGTCCTTACCCCTGTCTCTCAGGCACAAGATCCTGGTATGCACATGACTCCTAAAGGTTCCTGGTACATGTGATGTAGATGACCCATTGTACACACAACACTACTGGTCCCTCTATGGTTACCCCATTTACTTTTTCATGATGATGTCACAAAAAGCACCTTGCAAGAGTACTGTTCTTACATAATGACTGGACAGGAACTGTTGTGTTAATGTAAATAAAAAGCACAGAGTGATGTATCTGGCCAATGTACAAATGTTTGCGTGTATTAATGACACATGTCTGTCTGAGGGAGTCTTGATATTACATAGGGCAACACCACTACATAATACAGGCATTGCTGGTGTTTCCCTTTTCATTCCTTTGTAATGCTTTGTTGTCACATGAGATGTTCTTGATATATCTATATATGTATGTATGTATCTATGTCTGGACATAAACACACACACATACAGCTACATGATGGAATACATTTCCTGTACTGTTGAATGTCTGCTCTGGATGATATATTTGTGATAAGATCCAGTGTCTATATAGCTGTCATGGCTTAGTGGTAAATCACAATAGCTGTGTGTGCAGGGTCCTGGTTTCGAGCTTTGCAGAGGCCGTTTATTTTGTTGCTGGGCAGAACAAGGCCATTGGATATGGAGTGATTAAGGCACATTAAAGCAGTTGTGAGCGGGTGTGCGTGGGTTTGCGTGGAGCTAAGCAATGCTAACCTCTGGTTACAGTTTCTTACACTCAGTTTGCCGCTACATTGCTTCACCAGTATAATACTCGCATACTAGCGGCCAAACAGACTTACACCCACTTGCTCCCGTACTTGCAAATGCACTGCATTTGGTGTTTGCATCTGACACTCACACCCCTGGGTGGGAGTGAGGACTATGATATTACCTTGTGATGCCTATTACATTGGATTACATGCCTACAGTATCAAGAATGGCTGCCCATTAAGCAAAAGCATACGGAATCCGCGGCTTGTCCAGATATTGATTCATACTATTGGTGTGTTCCTCTTACAATCTGCACCTGTCTGGCTAATACATGGGAAATGACACTCTTCAATACAAACAAGTAATTGGGTTTTGGAACCCACATCCTTCAGCTGAGTCATGCTACTGCATACCTAATATTCTGTCATCTTTCTAAGGTTGTCAGTGGAATATGTGGTTTCTGTCCCTATCAGACCTCTCATACGATTGGGGAAAAATATCAAATGAATCAGGGACACATCATAACATCAGGGAGACATTTAAATTATTAGTGCTATTAACTTGACACACTGACAGGCTCAGAGCATATGAATTCGTACACATTTTCTGAGGTAAATGATGTTTATAACCCTTAATTGTTGTTGTTATTCATTACGTGTAATTCACCACATTTCTTCCAAAAGTCAATAGTTTTAGGAGGGATTAAGTGGGACATAGTTAGAAATTGAGTCGGAATCAGGGACGTCCCTGGAAATCGGGGTCAGTTCAGAGGTATGGTCCCTATTTATTCCCCCGATGGTTTATGTCTTGTCCAGTGGATTTGCTCTTGGGGGTTGAGAGGTATAGGCATCAGCTATACCCATTTTGGGATATTACTTAAATCCCCGGGGCAGTCCTAATACGACTGCGCCAGCCAACAGAAGGGAGGGTGGCCTAATGGTTAAGGTTCTTGCTTACAAACACAAGGTGCAGGGTTTGAGTCTCACAAGGGATAACTGGCTAGACTTAAAATGGCTCGCAAGGGGAGTTAGCTTATTACAAACCTATGAACATGGCATTTTTTGGAAAGTGGTTTGAAAATCTTGAGAAAGTAAGACATGCAGACGAGGCTGATTATTGGGGGTAGGGGATTCCAGATTGTCTCTCAAAGCACAAATAGACAGACAGGAAAACAGAATGTCATAATAAAAGTAAAAGTTGAAATTGTAAGACATATGGCAAGAATTAAAACCACACAAAATGGGTTTTCAAGAAATGACAAACAAATGGTGAATAAATTAGGTTACTGACAGGGAGCACTACAGTGGGTGAAATAATAGAGGAGTGATGTGGAAAGGTGGTTATATCAGATCATGGCATCAGACCAATCATAGAGTATAATGTCCCCTTTGGTATGCACCTGACCACACACATACTGCAACTGAAACATCCACGTTTCCTTACAAAATGAATACAGGGAGTAAGCAAAATGTCCTATGCTGATTGCCTCAAAGTCCTGTCTCTTTATTCTGTATCATACAAACTACTGACAGTTGATCTTTGCCTGTAATTTAAGGCATCCCTGGGCCCTGTTTTGATGAACCTTTTGCAAATCCACAAAACAAACAGCATCAAAACTACGGGACAAAAATACCTAAATTGTGTTTGCAACATAAATAGGAGATTTTGGAGAGACAGACATGTTTGTCTGATTATTGCCATTCACTGGGACATGTTCTCCATCCATCCTAAGCAGAGTTCCGCCCTGACCCTATTTAAGCACCACTTGGAACAATGGATGAGTAATCAGAAATCCACCCCTGGTCTGGCATCTGTCTCTCTGATGGACAGAGGCAGTCAATAAATCATCCCTTATATGAATCATGTTAATGTGACTACTGATTGCAAAGGTGTGCAAGTTCCATAAGAGGATGTAGGTGGCATCCTGGCCAGTGGAAGAAACCTGAATGTGTAAGAAGAAAATATGCAAGAAAAGGTAAAACAAAAAGGTAAGCAAGGATAAGGTAGTTAAATGTAATAAATCAGGCTGAAGAGGAAGATTGTGGAGAAGAAAGGTAGAAATTGTGAACAACTGAGAGAAACAGTTGTGAGAACTACAATTTGTAGGTAATAAAAAGGAACTAGAAAGAGAGGGAAAGAACGATCGGGTATGGAACTAAAATTAAAATGAAAGCCCAGGAACAGACAACAAAAAAAAGCAAAGTAGAAATGAAAAGAAGGGGTGCAGGGTATTAGATTAAAGGCAAAACAAAAACAAAGTTATTAATATGGACATTCAAGGACCAAAAGAACAAAATATGGATGGGAGAATACAGGATCAAGTGGTAAGGAACAGTGATGTAATACGGAATATTTTCAGGAAGTATCATACAGTTACACACCAGACCGAACGTGGAATATGGAAAGGTGAGTGTTATATGAAGAAGAACAGTAAAGATTGAGCAAATGAATAGCAACAGGGAAGTAATGGAGGGTATAATACACCTCAAAGGTGAAAAAGCAGGTAGACCAATTGGCTTCAATAAGGACTTTTATAAGGAAGTGGGATTATAGTTGAGTGAAAATTTTCCTTAGAATATTTAATTGAATTTTGTATGAGGGACGTAATGGTTACGATGGAAGGTTCTAAACGAGAACCATGACAGTTTAGTTTGGCAGTTATGCTTCATTTTTTTTTCCTTCAAAGGCTTTTTATGCCAAACTCAAGGGGTATTAGGAGCACCACAGTCCTGTAGCATCTAGCATTTTCTTCTCATAGTACTTGGTTCACTGGTTCGGTACCTGCCTAGGGAACCTTCTGTACTGAATTGGGATGCTTTCTATGTATATGCATAGGATTTTGCTGGTCTCCTTCTACATCTTATGAATATGCAGTAGGGTGACCTGATAAGCTTTTAAAGTGACAGGAGGTTTGAACAAGTTGTAAATGAGAATATGTATGTCTCTTGTGATGGACTGGTGTCCTATCCAAGTTTGGCTAACTGCCTTGTATACAAATTCTGGGATATGATCCAACTCCTCTGCTACTCTGTAAAGGATAAAGCTACCATCAGAGAATGACTTAATGAAATGATAGAATAGCAGTTATGTGGGGAGTCCTATTTCCTTTCATGAAGTTTAGAAATTCCACAGTACAAAAGCATGATTAGACATCTGCATTTCTGAATTGTTGTGTGTGTTAAAATGTTTTATTTTTTTTTTTTCAACAGCTACTTAAGGAAAAGCAGAATTCATAGCACACATGCCCATCCACTTTGATCATCTATAAATACTAAAAGCATTTTCCAAGGAATGGGGTGTTGAATCCATATGCTGTATAGATCATGCCTTCATATGTCATTCCCATAGATGTTGAGATACATTTAGTGATGAATTACTTTTTGATTTACACTCAACACAGATCTTTTTTTTTACATCATGATCCATTCCAGGAAACTATACATATGATCTGGCTAAGCCTTTCATTCAAGAAATTCCATACTGAGCCTGATACATTTTCAGTATTATATGATACCACTGAGGAGGATTATATCTCTAGACCTATATAATGCATACCCGTATCTGTTGTTTAATGTTACTATGGCATAAACCTCGATTAATTTAAGCTGGTATTTTAAAACAAATTCATGAATTTTGAAAAAAAAAAAGTCTAATTTTTGGCAGTCCATTTTTTAACTTGTTCAGTACATGCAAATGCATTTTCTATATCTAACATTAGTGCTTTTTTCTGCAGGAGGTGATATACCTCCTAAGCAAACAAACCCTGTAGTGTTGCTGCTGACAAACTACCCAACAAATTTGTAAAATTAGCTGCTCCATCCATCGCTTATCCCATTTCAATCGTAATCGATTGCTCTCTCTCTGAACACTATTTTCCTGTCCTGTGAAAAACCTCCCAAATCATACCCCTCAACAAGTACGGCCCCTCTAGAGATATTTCTATCAACCCATAGCCATCCTCTCTCCCATAGCCAAAATCCTGTAGATGAATCACCTCACCACTAACAATCTACTTTCCATCACCCAGCATGGCTTTAAACCTAAACACAGTATTAACACAGCACTTGTATCCTTTACTGATACTATCTGCCAACTTAAAAATGCAGGACAGCTAGTATCAGCAATCTTCCTGGGCATGTCTAAGGCTGTTGACACTGTATCCCATCAACTACTACTCAAAAAACTCGCAACTCAATCTCAACCTATCTTCTCTAACATGGGTCCGCAGCTATCTGACTAACCAACAACAAGCTACAAAATGGAACAACATTCTCTCACCACTCCTACCTATCCCCACTGGGGTACCCCAAAGTTCCATACTTGGTCCCCTCCTCTTTTCCATATATACCAAAAACCTACATTCAGCCACCCAATTTGCAACCATCATCCAATATGCAGATAATACCTTTCTTATCTGCTCAGCCCCATTCCCACAACCACTTCAGGACAAAACACAATAATCTTTTCAAGACATTAAGAATTATCTCACCAGCCAACAACTCAACCTTAACCCAAACAAGACCAAGTTAATGATCTTTACAAACAAATCAACCATACACAGCTTACCACCCATCACTATTCACTCCTCTAATGGTACTAAACTTGAACCTACTGATCAAACTAAACTCCAAGGTGTCACAACAGATGACAGACTAAAGTTCGATAAACACATCTTCCTAACAATCAAAGTCCACTCCAAAATAGGTACCCTCTATAGAGCCAAACCTTACCTTACACCCCAAGCCAGGCTATCCACAGCGAGATCGCTCTTCCTAGCTTCCCTCCTTTACTGTTCGACTATCTTCACCAACCTTCGTAAGACTGACCTTAATAACTTAGTCATGCTATAACAAGATAGCTACGTATGTAACAAATAAGCCCTATAAAACACATCACTTCTCTGTTCTTCAACAGCTCATATGGCTAAAGCTGCTCAATCTCATCACAAAACCAGCTTATCTTTGTTCACAAAGTCATTCACAACCCCAGTTATTCCCCTGCTCTCTCAAACATGATAGAACCCAATTCTACCTGTTGGACCCTTAGGTCATCCAACAAACTTATACTAAAAGTAACCCAGTCTCACAACTATTACTGTGATTCCCTCTACTCCTACAAAATAGCTAAGGACTGGAACTCTCTTCCTCGACACATCCAAACTAACCCAAACATGTCCTCATTTGAAAAGGCCTTAAAAGAGCATCTCAATAGTCACTGGCTTTGCAACTGTATAGCTCCTGGCTAATTCCTTCTCCTTTTCTGCTTCACTAACACCTTTTTATTATAACATTTAAGTAGCTTTAAGAAACAAGGGATTTATCACCTCACACTGACAAAAAATCCAGCTCACATACTGCCATTGTCTGAACGGTCTTTGTATATTTTTGCACACTGCTCTCTAATTATACATATTGTTATTATTTAATTTTTAATTGTATTCTTTCTTTCATTCTATTACTTGTACTGTTCATGCGACTATGTAATAACTAATAACTTTCATTCTATTGTCACTGTACTGGAGTTTTTCTCCCTGGTCTCCGCTGAAAACTGGCTACTAGCCAGTCGAACACTACCTGGTTAACAAATGTAAATAAATAAATAAATAAAATAGTACAAAATTCAAGCATCTCTCTGGACTATTTTACTTGGTTTAGTATTGCAATTCATTTTAATAAGCTTATCAGCTGTAAGTCTTTCAAGGTGCTTTTTTAGGAATGAGGAATCTTAATTATACTGTGCTTTCAGGTCTGGAGAGACTTCCAAGAATGACTGTCATTCTATCATCTCATTAAGTATCAACAAAAAAAAAATTAAATCCTGTCGATGCATCTATGGTTCAAATTTTCTCTTATAATTTCTCTTCTTTTAACTCTTTGGCAAACATTGTAATTTTAGTAATACATAAGAACTTCATATTGAAAATGTTCAATACCTTAAATGGTTCAAAATCTTTAATAAGAAATCCAAACTGCATGAAAGAGAAGCAACAGCAATATATAAATGTTAATAGATTATCTCTTATGTTGAGTCAGTGTACTAAACTGGAAATCAGGAAGGACACACCATCTTGAACTGGATATATATTGCAAGCATATTTATAATATTTACTGCACTTTTTTATTGCCTGCTGCCGACTTTTATACTGTATTTACTTACTGTGTTCTAAACTGCAGTGCTATACTGCGATTGCCTGCTTTATTGTGCCTGTTAAATTTTATTGCTATGTTCACTGTTTACAAAGCTTTTTTGTTAGTTTCACTATTAAGTGCTTACTGACATTTTTCACTGTTTTTAAGCTATCCGTACTGCTTGTTCTGGTTTTCCAGCCAAGCAATCAAGCAATATTTTAAAAAATTATCTGTTTTAAAACATTCATTGGAGCCTCCTGCAATTTTTCTTCTGTTTTAAACATTCACTAGTATTTCCCATTGAAACTAGGGTAGCCAGTAGCTGACGCATAGTCCAGATACAGGCTTGCTGCTTATGGAACTGTTTGTAGTGGTCTGTTTGTTCTGAGCACATTTTCCAGGCCATCTTGGATTGGAAGGGGGCTATCTGCACTTTTGTAAGAGAATTGCTTGGAATAAGCATCCTTATTGGTCCTTTTGAATCTTTTTAAAGTGTTTTTCTAGTTTTTAGCTTCTGGTATGTAGACCACAAATTTGAGCAGGTTTCTGCTCATTTGTCAAAAAACACTCAAATAAACAAACAAACAAACAAACACCAAACAAAGCCAGTGTACCACTTTATTCTCCTGGTACCTCAGCCTTTCACCTTCAAGGGATAAATAACACAGAAAACCAGAAACCTTAAATACAAATACCAGTGTTAATCAATTAAACAATTAAAAAAAATTAAATAATTAAATTAAATCTTTTCCCAGACCCAGTGAACATTGTCAAATTACAATAAAATGATGAAGTGAAGCCCAAGAGCCCCAAAATACAATAAAAACTTAAATAAATGCCCAAACATTTTCTTATATTCTTAAACAAAAAATAGACATTAACATTCATCAAAAAAAATATGTCTATAAAATACACAAAATTATATGAGTATACATCACTAACTTCTAGAAGTTCATAGGGAATTCCAAATTCAAGCCCCCAGGAAACACAGTTCCATAATTTAAAATATATGTTGTTTCCAACTGGTTTAAAAAAGAGCAAACGTTCCCTTTCCAACCCATCATATTTCTTACAAAAATGTTCAGCAACAGGGCTCTCCCTTCTCTGATTTGTAATGTCAGCTAAGTGGTCCAACATTCTAATCCTCACCATCCTTTTTGTTTGCCCAATATATCAACGTGTGTCCACACAACCACACCCCAAGATATAAATCACCCCACAAGATTTGCAATGAAACCTCTCCTTTGCTACATATTTATGACCCTTAATGAAGGACCCAGAAAAATTCCTAATTCTGGTATATAAACTACAATTTCCACATCTAAAAGAGCCCACCTAGGTATCACCAAATTGCACAGCTTTTATAGGTCTATTCAAAAGTTCCTTCAAATTGCAATAACAACTGAAATAAAAATTAATTCTTTCAGGAATGATTGTGCTCAAAAAATCATCAGAAATGACTGTGGGCCATTGTTCCTTCACAATTCTCATCAAAATATTCGTAAAAGGGCTATACCTAGTAACGTAGAATAATCTATCAGTTCCCCTTGTAACATTCCTAAGATCCCTATCAGAGAAATTATGAAAGGATCTAACAGCAACAGACCACTTAATGCTTTCCTTCGGGCTTTATCAAGAATTTCCTTAGAATAACCCCTGTTCCCAACTCTAATCTCAACCTCAGATAAATATTGCTCCCGAAGTCTATAATCAGAGGTATTCAAAAGTACACGCTTGAATTCCTCAAAGGGCAAAGACTAGGATGCATACTAGTAGCATACAAAAAAATATTTACAGCTGTATGCTTTCAATAAGGTTTAAATTGTACCCTTTCATTCTCATCCACAAAAAAGCAAAGATACAAAAAGTTAATGGCCCTGTATTCTATCTGATAACAGATTTTCAAACCAGGGGATTTCTATCCAGGCAATCAAAAAACTCCAAAAACTCACTTACAGTGCCTTTACAAATAAAAAAACAGGTCATAAATAAACTGCTGCAAACTCCTATCACATTGCATGAAAGTTCTGGAGCGGGTGATTGATAAATGGATACGCAGAGTAGTAAAATGTGAGATGGGAGATGAGCAGTTTGGATTCAGATCAGGATGAGCACAACTGACCCGATGTTTGCATTGAGACAGATACTTGAGAAGAAGCTAGATATGAGGAGAAAGTCCAACTGGGCATTCCTAGACTGAGAGAAAGCATATGACAAGGTGCCAAGAAAGCTGATCTGGGCAGTACTGTGGTGGTTTGAAGTACCAGAAACATTGGTAGAATTAGTGCAGGCTATGTACAAGGATGTATAAAAACACACATACATAAATCTTCTCCAAAAGCACAAACAAAACTGCAGAATAGTTGAAACAAAAGCTTTACTGGTGCATCCAGTACGACGGCTTATCCCTTCAAGGAATGTTTACTACATCACACAGCACATGTTTAAATACATATTTCATTAATAGCTTTATTAAACAATTGTTTAATTTAATTTGACAGTTCCTGCCCTTATCTACTATACTATATAAAATATTTAAAACCACATTGCCTATATTTTCTAAACTGCCTATATTCACATTAAATACTGTCTATTAGAATAATTTAAGACAAAATGCCAAGATATTCCATAATATGGGAAAAGATTTACAAACTTATTTATGATGCTATTATGCTAAAAATGTTAATAATTACAGTACAAGAAGGAAATATATTATTTATCCTACATTTAAATTGATGTCAACATTTACATATGTACAAGGATCCAATGACTAAAGTACAAACAGTGTCCGGCCTCACAGAGGGGTTCCCAGTGGGTTTGGATGTACATCCAGGTTCAGCTCTGAGCCCACTGCTGTTCATACTGATGGACTACATTAGCAAACAGGTTGGAGGGGACGGATCAACAGAACTGCTGTATGCAGATGATGTGGCATTACAGGCAGATTCTGAGCTAGAACTTCAACAAAGGATAGGAGAATGGAATGCAAATCTGAAGGCACATGGGATGAAACTAAGCACAGATAAGAAGGTGGTAATGGCAGCAAATTGGTGAAATCAGAAGAAGCTGAGAATAGAGATAGAAGGTAAGATAGTGGAACAAGAAAACATCTTCAAGAATCTGGGAGGAGTAGTTGAGGTGAAGGGTAGTCTAAATGAAGAGGTCAAAGCTAGAATCAAAGGGGCTGCAGCCAACTGGCATAGAGTATCAGATGTAGTCTATGACAGAAGAATGCCAAAGAAGTTGAAAAGCAAGGTGTACAAGACAGTGGTGTGACCAGTACTACTGTATGGTACAGAAACCTGGGCAGTAAAGGCAGACCATTTGAAGAAGCTAGAGGTGATGGAAATGAAGTGCCTGAGAAAGGAGACATGATGCACACTGTAGGACAGATGAAGAAATGAGGCATAAGAGCAGAAGCTAAAGGAGCTCCAATTGCAGAAAAGATTAAAGAGAACAGATTACGGTGGTTTGGCCACATGTATAGAAAAGCAGAAGACAATCTGGTGAGGAAGAGTTGGGACAGACAGGAAGAAGGTAAGAGGAAGTGAGGATGTCCAGCAAAGAGGTGGATGGATTGTGTGAAAGAAGATCTGTGACAGTCTGGCATGAGTGTTGAAGAAGGCAGGAGTGTGGCACTGAATCGAGAGAATTGGCGACAGTTAACACGATACCCAAACGCCATGTAGAAAAATGGGAAAAAGGGGACTGATTATGATGATGACCTTTAATTTGCATTTTGATGAAATTGTCATGTTGGTGGTTTTGACCTCATGGCATTGCCTAAAAAAGGCACTATGGGGGAGGCCAGAGCCTTTGCCAGAAGCCTGAAGCCCAAAGAAGACAGATGCAGGCCATCTCTGGCAAAACATCGTGGTCTGTCGATCATTTTTTCCCAGGCTGCCAGATAATGGTTCCCCTTGGAATGACACCAGAAACTAAGCCAATTGTTAAACTCAATCATTTTCTGTTTGTATTGAGGCATCATTCTGGGTGACAGTAAAATACTGCTTAAGGGTAGGAACATACCTGTCTGGGACACATTCAGTGAGCTCAATCATGTCTCTCTTCATATAGTCCAGGGAGGTACATATGAAGTCATTCACACCAACATGGACTATGACAGAGTCATAACAGTACCGGTTGTTGAGATACTTGAGTGCATGGGTGATATGGTGGATTCTGGCACCAGACAAACAATTAACCCTGACTGTCTCCTTATCCAGCCTGGTGAGGTGCACATGTGTGTCTCACAATGGAGTCTCCAAGGAAGAATATGTCATATATTACATACATTTCAGAAATTATGGCATACTATAGCTATTGCAATATTATTTCCATTTTTACCAAGAAGGTCTGATGTATAGATAAAAGTGAATGACCTGTTGCATCTCAACATTTCACCAGAGAAAGCCTGTACAAGTTTATAAGCAGGATAGCCATGTAATAGCAATTTCCCCTTATGATTGAATAAATTACTTTAAAAACTGGTAAGGGAAGATAACCAATCAGATTGCTAGCTGTCCTGGGGATCCAGCATGTCCCATTTATAGTAGAAGGTTAGTGTAGACCACCTACACCTCACATTCAACCATGGGCATTGTCTTGACAAAAATAACAAAAATACCTTAATAAAAATGGCAAAAAAAAGAGGGTCCAGAAATTAAAAAAAAAATGTATAAAGGAATCTATAAACATAACGATATGCTTGAAAGTTAATAAAACATGAAGAAAGTGTTTTTCTTTAAAAAAAGAAAAGTTCAAATAAATATCCACTATTCTACCAAAACATGATATTTTGAGCTCAGATTTGCAATTTATCATCTATGGGCCATCATCTGTACTATGACACTAAATTAGTCAAAAATGGGATTTTTGAACATGACTGTGACATGATATCTACAAAAGAACCTATAAAATTGCAAACCGCAATTACAAATAGGCCCCTAAAATGGCTACTTTGAAACTTTCATGCAAAAATTCCACTAAATTTAAAAAGTTATAATCTCATTTCACATGTTCCACATTCTGATAGCTAAAGTGGGCACTGCACTTTTTTAAACATTACTTAAGTTCCTTCAGAGTTATGCTTATGTTTAACATTTCAACAACATCCCATCCACTGATTACTTACTGAACTATGGCGCTGAATTACAGCAAAATGGATCTTTGGATCAAAAACACAATTTTCAAATTCAAGATTGCTGATCACTTACAGTACTGGTGAAAAGCTCTGCAAATCTAAGAAGAGTTTTCCTGAGTATTGACAGGAAACCAACTTAAAATGTATTTATTTTCTTCACGCGCTTTTATCTATAAGAATTACCAAGATCATACTATTAGTTTTAATTTTTTTTCTGAAAACTCTTGGCAACAACTTTGGTCCAGTAATACAATACAAATGAGTTTTGCTAAATATACAACTGGAGACATGAACTGAGAAAAGATATCCAACATGTGATATCATCATTACATTTCACCATGGACAGACAATTCCCAACAAATTAGACACACTACAAGACAACAGTCTGAGACAGAGTTGTTAAAATTATGACTGAAAAATAAAATGCTCAAATAAAAGGTATGGAACCATCCTTGCATGACACTGATGGAAGAGTGAATGGTAGGAGAAACACAAGCATGTTCCTGAAACAAAATACCTGTCTGCTTAATAAAGTAGAAGATCTGGAAAAGAGAAATGAGGTCCATTATATGAATTTTTGGCATTCCAGAAAAAAAAAAAAAAAACATAAGTTAACTTTATTTATTTCCTAATTTCTAGGCTACCTCACTTTCAAAATTGTCAATCAGATTGACTAACTCCATCCTCAATGATCAAATTGTGCACAATGTTGATGTATAATGCTTGTAAATAACTTGAACAATTGTGTTTAATATTTATTTCCATGCATTGAGACTGTATATACACTGTATAATGTGCTTTTCCTTGTATGTACTATTAATGTTATGTGGAGCTTTTCTCCCCGGGTTTCTACTGAAAATGGGCTCACCTAGGCCTAGTAGACTTTCCTGGTTAACAAATGGAATAAATAAATAAATATATAATAGATTGCTAGCTATCCCATGTGTATGGAAGAAAGTTAATGCAGACCACCTAGAACTCCCATTTAGTCACAGATTCCTTCTTCATAATGAAAAGCCTTCAAAATGGCAATGGTTTTTGCTGAACAAATTACTTTATCAAGTAATCTCATAGGACAATTGGAAAATCATTCCCCACAAATCCAACTGTTCCATCAAGATCTTTTGTGTTAATATTTATTTCCTGTATGGATATGGAATTGGTATTAAGAACTGCCTAGGCAAAATTTCCTCAACATGGCACAACAGCTGTAAAATTTTACAATGGATATACAACAAAAGCTTTAGAGAAATAGAAAGAAGTCTGGTCACTAATAAAATCTCTGAAACAAATTCAAAGGTTAATTTCCTATATCCAGCAAGGATAAACATATTTCTACGCACTGAAGAAAGAATCTTTAATAGCCTGGAAGAAGCTAAAAGTTTTGTCAAAAACAATATCATTTTCTTAAGAGGATATGTAATAGTCTACAATCTACAATGGTGAGATATCCTGGGAAAAAAAAGGTCTGAAATAACTAATAAGCAAAAAATATATACTCTGCTCCAGGTGCCACTGCTAAGAAACTTCAAAGGACTTGCTTTTTTCATTAAACTATTCTGAGAAAGAGCAACTGTCTTGGTTTATAAAACACAATTACATAAAGTTGCCATATATTTATTTTGTTTAACTCTGGCATTAAACAAAAGAAGAAGAAACATAATCTGAACTAAAAACAAGGTAAGAAGAGTTGTAATTTCACATTATTAATATAATTCATTCTTCCTTAAATCTATTATCATAACTGAAAAAACAACGGATGTTCAGTAATCGTTAGTTTAGGGGAGAGATGAAGTGTTGCGTATGTTTGATGGTGGACACTGTTGCATGTGTGAGAGGATGAGTCTGTCTTTTGTAGTAGTATTGCTTGGGAAGGGTGTTTTTATAAATTAATATTTAGGATTGGAATTATGGGCAGTAGCACTGGCAGGGTTATTGTTAACATGCATGAGTAAAGTGAGGCAGTAGTGGAAAAGCACCCAAGAAAAGAGAGACTGGGGTATCAGCATGATTATATTCATTTTATTTTAACAAAACAATTAAGTCTGTCAGTTGGGACAGAGGATTAAGGAGCTGGTTCCAGTGATCCAGGGTTTGATTCCACCAGCCTCCATTGCTTAACTCGCAGTCTGAGCAAGTCACTTAAATAAACAACATTCCTAGAATCAGTCTGGAAAAGGCCCAGATAAATCAGTAAGGGCATGACATCTAGTTCCAAACAGGTCATTATCCCACTGTACTCTGCCCTTATCAGACCTATCATAAATTACAATGCTCCCTTTGGTATGCACATGACCAGGCATATACAGCAACTACAGCAACCTCAGAGGTTCTTTACAACAGGAATACAAGGTGTAATAAGCCTGCTTTATGCAGAGTGTCATCAAGCCCTTTCCCTCTATTCAGTCTCCTATAGACTGCTGAGGGGCGATCTCTGCCTGGCTTACAAGACATCCACAGTCCCCACACTTATGAATCTCCTACATATTTTTAAGTCAAAATCTCCTACATATTTGTAAGGCAAAGAGTACCAGAAATACATGGTCTAGGGATCTCAATTTTGTCTATGACTTAAACCGAACATGCTAGAGAGACAAATACATATGTGTTCCAGAGACTGTCCCTCCTGTGGAACAGGCTTCCCATCCATGTGAAGCTGAATTCATCTATTAAGAGCAACCTAGACCAGTAGATGGGGAACAGGAAATTTACACCGAGTCTGGCACTCATGTCTCTTATGAACAGAGGTCACTTATGAATGCCTGGCTCTCAATGTCCTATTTGGATACAGGACCTCATTATTCTATTGGGAAAACTTGGCTAGGCTTAGAAAGGCAACCCGGGTAAGTAGCCTAGTAGCAATCTATGAATCTAAAAGTAATTGTGAGCAGTAGTGTAAAGAAATAGAAGAAAACAAAACATGGCTTAATTATTTAGCCCAAGAACAAAATACAGTTACTAACTCAAATGTTAATAGATGTTAACCATGTTTGGTTATATGCCTCTTATATTAAAATTATAAAGAGTGCCTTAATTCATAAGGTATCCACAAGAGTAGTTGGGGTTGTTAGCATTCTTTCTGTGCCCCTGTACTACAATAAATCCAATGTGGACAATAAATCTGTCTCTCCATCAGACCTCACATGATTTACCATTCAAGCAGGTTTCATTTTTGGTAAAACAAAAGAAGCGTCATGTGGCTACAATAACTCAAAGAAAAAAAACAAAACTACAACGCGACCTTCTGCAGTATGAAATAGGACAGGCATACCCATTTAAAGAACAAATTACATCAAAGGGGTTCTTTCAAAGAATTTTCTCATAATGCTCATAGTTCTACTTCCAGAACCACCTTGAATGTTGTCCAAGTTGCACAATGTGTTCAATTGTTGGCTGTTAATGATGTTTATGGCACCCAACATCCACAGACCACACAATGCGGAGGAACCAGATTTGACTATTGTGGAACCCATGTCAGAACTAAAAAAGAAAATCCGGTGCAACCCTCCTCTACATACCACTTTACAAATTTTCTTAAAGGTATGTGAGAGAGATATTTGAGAACTACTAAACAGTCAAAACACATTTAAATGGTTTAATATGACTCAGCAAGAAATATGTGCTCTCAAACTGTTAGAGAATGACAAAACCTTAAGAATTATGCGAGCAGACAAGGGCACGGGCACAGTTCTTATGGAACAATCCCAATATGTTGAAGTGTTAGAAAACTTACGAAACAATGATTACTACAAAACAGTGAACTTGAAGGAAGTTAACCACAATTTTGCAAATATCGACAAAGTTATAAAAAAACTTGGGAAGTCAGACATACTTTCTTATGTTGTTGTATCTTTCGGCTTTTCCAGGTTAGGGGTCGCCACAGCGGAACTCCGGTCCGCTAATGATTGGCAGTAGATTTTTGGAGGCATAATTTATGTCTGCAAGTTTTTCGGTATTCCTAAGATTCATAAAAACACTAATAACCTGCCGTTTAGATTCATAGTGTCTAAAGGAAAACAAAAACAGAAAACATTTCTGACTACATTGACTGGCTTTTGAATCCAATTGTTCAGAACATGCCATTTATCTACGGGACTCTTGGGCATTACTTAATGAGCTCTTTTCTGCATAAACCCACGGTTTCAGATAAGTTGCTGGTTATACTTGACAACAAATCTCTTTATACTAATATCCCTCATTTTGAGGGTGTTGCTTATTTGAGGACCTTTCTCTCACAGGCAACACATTTTTCTGAAGAGAAAATAAACACCATTTGCACACTTCTTTATTTAGTACTGAAAGGGATTTTATTTTTCATTTTAATGGCATAATTTATCAACAAGTTAAAGGAGTGGCCATGGGCTCTAAAATGGCACCAGATTTTTCTGACTTAGTGTTTGCTGCATGGGAAACTAACACTCTTGCACATCTTCTGGGTTTTCAGTATACTAGGCTCTATGAGTGTTAAATGGACAACATATTTTGCTTGTGGCAGGACTCAACAAAGTTTGCATCAATTTCCTCATTTACGGAAAGTATTCCTTTTCTGTGTTTTTAAATATCCGGATGTGGTATGCAAGTTAATTTCTTGGACCCATATGTCACCTTAAATATGAATTTATTAAGTTGGGACTCTATTTCTAAATGTCTCCTTCCTGTAAACAGTAATTACTTGGATTTTAACAGTATGCATCCTTTCTTCATGAACAAAAATATTGCCAAGGTACAATTTATTAAACTCTCGAGGATCGTAAGTGATGATCACACTTTCATTTATGAATGTAACATTCTTAAGCTATTGACTGCTAGAAATTATCCAACATGGCTTTTGGCTTCAGTTTTTTTGGAAGTCTATAATGCATGAGCTACCAGATTTTCACCTATATTAAAACATGGGTTCGTACCTAGCTACAATAATAATGCTGATTGAGACCAAACCCTTTCTAATTCAACCACTCCAACTTCAGCTTTGGACCCAGCCCCTGTAATATCCAATCATTTTTACAGACAGAACCAAGTCTCTCAACAGACCAACAGCGATAAAGTACCAGACCAAATGAAGCCAATGAGCTATCTGGATCGTACGATTAGCTTTCTCTTACCAGTACACAGAGATTTACAGGATATTAAAAAAACATTGTTTCCAAAAACTGGAGTATCATTATTAGCAGCCAGGAGATTTAAAACTCACTGGGAGAGACTCCTATGTTTACACATAAAAAAACTAATTCTTTGTTTTTCTTTTGAGACTACCCCTTTTTACTGGAAACTGAAATAAGCTGTGAAAGAGCCCCTGAAATGTTTCATTGTGGAAATTGTGTGGCTTATAATTTTATTTACACAGGGATTTCTTTTCACTTTAGACACTGCAATAGAACTATTTTGTTTCATAGATATTACAATTGTAATACAATTAATATAGTTTATGTTGAAGTATGTTCTAAATGATCTGACTTTTACACTGAAAAAACTTCACCTAAATCATCGTGCCGAATAAAGGAGCATTGCGCAGGGATTTGAAACAGGGACTATGAAAATGCATTAGCTAAGCACAGTAACTATTGCAGTGGCTTTGTCCAATTTCATTTTTTAGTTTTAGAACATATTGATTTGTTTTATGGTAATGTGGGAACTTTGTTGTAAGTATGAGAACTACACTGGCAGATAGAACTCAATGCAGAGTCCAGTCCTGGTTTAAATGAGAATCTTAATATAAAATGCTTACTTAGGTGGCAAAGATAGCCATAGGACTTAATGCTTTAGAATCATTCTTTATTGACAGAAGAGACTTTTATTGCTTTGTTTTCTGTTTACCCGTGGCCTTTTCAATTTACCCGTGGCCTTTTCAAAGCATTATAATTCTAGACTACCTTACACTACTGGCTACTGAAAGTTTTTATGACCTTTCTTGTGTTTATTTATTGATCATGGCAAAGACTTGCTATTTCATTTTTTTGAAGACGTTCTGATTACTGATTAAAGTACAAAAGTGCTCAACATCTGTTCAGCTCGTTCCTTGACTCAGCATAGTATAGAAACTTTAGTTGTATTTAATTTCTTAATTCTTCTTTTTAAGTCTTGCTCGTTGCTTTTCATATATTATATATATATATATATATATATATATATATATATATATATATATATATATATATATATATATAAATACATACATATACACACACACACATATCTATAAAAATATATTTAAAATATATATATAAAATACATTCCTAAAAGATATATATATATATATATATATATATATATATATATATATATATATATATATATATATATATATATATATTTTTTTTTTTTTTTATATATATATTATATGCATGAATTAGCGGTTCCTTAAAAGTTCTTAATCAATACATGATTTTATAAATAAATTAATTAATTTACTAACCTTAAAAGACAGACATTTCTTTAGTTAATAAAATAATTAAATCAATTAATTATTCCTTGGTATAAATTACTCTAAAAATGACCTTTGGTAAACACATTCAGTTCAAGAACAAACCAATATGACAAAAAAGAACTAGCTGGTGTAGGCCTTATCATGAATATTAAAGGAGCCACCTACATTAACAAATTTACAATAGGTGCAAAAACTGCACTTCTTCATACTTAGTGTTCTTTTTGCTAGTATTGAAGTGGGGGGACCCCTGTTTTCCAATATATTCTTAAAATTGAAGCCTTTCTTATATATTATAATTGGTTTATCACAAAGTGTCTTCATAACAGAGGAATCCTTCTTAAAATGTTAATATAGGTGGTTCCTTTAATATTTGTGATAAGACCTATGTAATAAATAGCTCATTTAACTCTGAATCTAAGGCCATTGTTTATATTGCCTTGTGTGACCAATGTCCTTGTTTTTATGTGGGCAAAACTGAACATAGACTCCAGGACAGAATCTGAAAGCATAATTATGCTATCTGAAAGAAAAACTTGAACAATGCCTTAGTAAGACATGCACATCAACAAGAAGATCACAATTTTAAGTTTATGGTCATTGAAAATGTTGTAATCAATAGGGGTGGACCTTGGATGCTGTACCTCAAGCAGAAGGAATTAAAAATGGCAAATTCTTCTGGACACCAGCAGTTGGCAAGGAATTAATGACCATTATTTCATTAGTTGTCTGTTGAAGCTTAAATCCTTGGCCAGATAGTTCTTCTTTGACATATCGGTTTGTTCTTGAACTGAATACCCTTACCAAGGGTAATTTTTAGAGTAATTTATACCAAGGCAGAATTACTTGATTTAATTAGAACTGAATATCCTTACCAAAGGTAATTTTTAGAGTAATTTATACCAAGGCATAATTACTTGATTTAATTATTTTATTTTATTTAAGTATTTTATTTTATTAACTAAATTAATGTGTGTCTTTAAGGTTATTAAATTCATTCATTTATAAAATCATGCATTGATTTAGTATTTTTAAGGAACCCCTATTTCATACGCTACATATATATATATATATATATATATATATATATATATATATATATATATATATATATATATATATATATATATATATATACATATATATATATACATATATATATATATATATATATATATATATATATATATATATATATACATACATATACATATACACATATATATATATATATATATATATATATATATATATATATATATATATATATATATATATATACATATATATACATATACACACACACACACACACACACACACACACACACACACACACACACACACACACACACACACATATATACACATATATACTATATGTTCATAGGTTCATAGGTAGGTACTAGGCTATCTGCCCAAAGGAATTTATAAGCCTAGCCGGAATGTGTTGGCTTTCGCCGGCCCCTTAGATCAGTTCCCTGTGCATCTGTCCAGCAGACCCATTGAGGTATATATTTATGCTTTATATTTATGTTTTATATTTCATGTTTCTATATTTAATAATAACATTTTGAGATAATTACTAACTAGTCATATTTATGTTTTGTTTTATAGATATATATATATATATATATATATATATATATATATATATATATATATATTTTTTTTTTTTTTTTTAAATATTTAAGGCATTTTCCTGCTGTTACTAATTGGTATTTTTTAAAGGCTTCTCCTAAAGTTTTATCATCATTATTATGTTTCAGCAGAAGTGTTCGGCATTTTTCTGTTTGTAGAATTATAACATGACTACGGGGTTTAAAGGTCTTGTTTTGTTTAACTTTTAGATATTTTGATCTGAACGTAATGAATTTTTCCATGAACAGGTTAGCTGGGATTGTTGTTTTCTGGGGAGGGAAGTAACATCACTAATTTCTGGAGTTGGGGAGGGTTTTTTTAGTTTGCCAGCATTTATTTAACCCAGTAATGTGAACTGTATTTTATCTGAGGAAGCTCATGTATTAGTGTGGACAAAAGAGCTTATCTTGTATACATAATTTTTTTTTTATTAAAGGTTTGATGCTTAAGGTTTACCAGTTTTCTTTTCTATAGCCCTAGCTTGTGTTTTACGAGTTGGATTGTTTTGTTTTAGTTTTTTAGTTTCATTTTTGCAGGACAACATCTTCCCCTTTACAAGCTTTAGGGACTCCTTTCAGACTTACTTTATCCTTCACACACAGGTCCAAGGAGCCTGTTCTTCAAAGCTCTCTTTAGACTCAGAGGTCAAGAATCTGAGTCTCTCAAGTTGAGTCTGGCCATGGTATACACCCAGAGGCATATGCTCACTAAGTTACCATACAGAGTTGCCTCTCCCTGGCTTGCTTTCCTACTCTCTCTCTCTGCCTGTCTCTCTGCCTGTCTCTCTGCCTGTCTGTCTGGTTAAGACAAGCCCAGAAGACACAACTCCACAATAAGCAATGTGTTTTTCAGGTTCAGAAATCACTGTGCCACACAAAACACCCCACCAATGTAGAACCACTGGGTTGTCCTACTGTCACATGGAAGTAAGCCTGAAACAGCCCATACCCATTCAAGTGACAGTTGCCTGGACAATTTAGGGTTTTAAAATTATAAAGCAAGAGGATGAAAGCCCGTCTAGTTATTTTTGGATTACGATCTGTCAGTAGATCCATTGTAGACATGCATGGTGAGTGATCAACTCAAATATCATACCTAACAAATTGTACTTTAGGATGGTGATGACCCATTTTATGACAAGACATTCTCTCTCTCACTGTCAGTGTCTACCTGAACAATGCTGCAGAGCATTGCTGAATTCCCCACTTATATAATAGATGAAATACTCAGCACTTTCTATTGTCTGAGACAAGAATGCACCTCTTCCTACCTCGGTCACGTCTTATTACATCTGCATTAACAATTGTTTGGCAAGGGCTGGAGCTATTATTATTATTGGCTTTGAACACATTTTTTTTTGGTTACCTGCTTAACTAAAAGGCTTGTTTTGCTTCATTTCTTCACTTAACTTTGAACCAACTCTTACCCTTGGTCAGGCTGGTAATAGGGAAAGTACTGGTAACAAAATTAGGAATATATTTACCATAATATCTAGCCAGATTAAAAAATAAATAAAAAAATAAAATTAAGCTGACAGGCCCTGTGGCACTTACTGCATCCCAAACAACCCATATTGGACTAGTTGCACAGGTGCTGGATGGGCTACAGGGAGAGGATGGGAGTGAGCAGGTAATATCAGCTCACCCATCCTGACAGGAAGGTGGTGGGCTAGACTTGCTGCAATAAAAGCAACATCAAGGCTGTTGAGCTCTGTGCCCCACAAGCGATGAGCCATTTAGTCTTATGCAAGAATTCCACATGCATCTTCCTGGGGGCAGCAATTCTGGGGCTAGCAAGGCTGCTGTGAGGTGGCAGGCACTACAGCACACTCCCAGGCAGTGGTACAATGCAACATCAGTGTCCTTTATCTCCTCACTGAACCTGGACTTGGGTTGGGTTGACTCCATGAAGGCCAAGCTGGGTCCAGTAGATGCACTAAATGAGGAGAGGAGCTGGTGTCAGCTGACTGTCATTTGTGAGAAGGAGAAAAACGTGCCATAACCTATTTCTGAGTGAATAGCATAGTCCGGTTTTGTACTAAATACATTTTCTCAGCCAGGGTTTTCATTATCCTTTGGCATATTATGTGGTCCAAACAGCAGGCTTCTGCCTTGCCTAACATGCACTTAATCGAAATAACAGTTAACCCAGACATTAATAATGTCTCATATATTTGTGCTTTAGGACATGCTGTGAGGACCTTAACTTTGTTTGTAAACAAACTACAGAAACTTCTCATCAAGGTTTCAGAACATTTATGACTTGTGACTGCTAAGATTTCCTTTTCCTGACTGCTTTACCTTATAATTTACTGCTGTTACTTTTTCTATAGTTTCAAAAGTCTCTTGCTACATTTCAACAAATATATTTTCAGTGCTGGATACTAATATAAAGCACTTCATCTCCCGGTTTAAATTCTTCGAGACGAGTATTTTTGTTATATGTACTCTGTTGCGTCTCCCATGTTCTCTCAATATATTCTAATACTATAGACATTGAAATGTTTAATCTGTCCAGCAGGTCTGCAAAATACTGTAACACACTTTTAAAGGGGGTATTTTACTCCTTCCTCGTTACGTTTGCTAGGTCAAGCAAGCTTTGAGGTACCTGCTAGATACCAGTTCAGACGCTGTGAAACCAGCTGAGGCTCGTCCTACTTTCCTTCCAGCAAACAGAAGATTTGGAAACACTTGTTCACAGTTTCTCCCCTCCAATGCTCTAAACATTTTAACATAGACTTTAACGTTTTATTAATCAGCAAATGAGCTCAGCTAACTCATCTGCTTGGGCAGATCTGAAGATGGCTCATCAAGTGTCCACTGCCATCCCTTGTCTGGCTCCTCCTGAACTCTAACTTGAGGTTCAAAAAAAAAGGGCAGCTTGATGTAACTTATAGCATACACAGAGTGCTAAAGTATTTCAGTCCTGTGTCCTGACCACAAAAGCACCATTGGCATTATTTTCTGCATCAGTATACAGAATACATACTTCAACAGCTTAGTATGAAAACTCTGCACAAAGCAAAAAAATAATAGGGGACAAAGGCCAAAAAATAGAGACAACATTTAAATATTGCTATCATAAATTTATAAAGTTGCTTGAATAAAATGTATTGTGTTATCATGCTTTTTCTGAAGGATATGAAATGCCTGTCATTATTTATTGTATTCTGTTCTCACTGATTTGCCACAAAAATCCAGAAAACCACACATTTTATGAGGAAAAGACTAAAAATGTGAGGTAAAAATCTGGGCATTCTGTGAAAGTCTTGGCACTTGAGAGGTATGTTCAGAAATAGTACTGAACTGCTGATTGATTGGTATCTCCCAATCATGCCCCCTAGCACCTTGCATCCAGGGGTGCTGCCCCTTTCACACACTCTAGCTATGCCTCTGTGTCGGACAGTAGTACACAGATAAACTGTTTAACATTAAAAAAATGACACAATTCATTTAAAGCATTGCTGCAGATAAGGATGGGGTGTCCTGGTCAGTAAGTTATTCTCTGGGAATTCTTACTGTAGAAAAAAAACAGTACTAGTTATTTTGTTATGGACTTTGCGTTAATTTTTCATAGAGGTGTTGCCTTAGGAAATGTTGTCACATAGTCAGTGAACATGCAGGATATACTGATAGCCCTTACTCAATTTTAGAAGTGTGTGCAGTAAGTGCAACAGGCTTAGAAAGTACATTAGTGTTTTTCAGTTCTTATACCAAATAATGTCTTCACAATGTGCATCAAATTTAATCTTCTGTGATAACATTTTAAATCACACAATGTTTTGTCCATACGCTCTCATTTAGTAGTCAAGTTTGTCATTTACCCCCCCTTTCAATAGCTGTACTCCTATACCACTGTATTAAACACCACTACCAAATCTACATGCCAAATTACACACCTGAGGGTATCCTGTTGTGATAATATTTGGCATACCTCTTGCACAGGTGAAAATCCTCTATAAAACACCTGAGCACTTCTGTAAGAGTTTCCTTCAGATTTCTCCATTCTGTGCCCTTTTAAGTGCACATGGCCACCACAGCTGCCATCTATTAGCCTCAAAAGAATGCATGCAAAACAATACATGACTTTATTTTCCCATTTCTGGACTCCTTTCTGTAAAGGATCAAAAAGGAATAAGAAACAATCACAAAAGACATAAAAAGTGTAAACTTGTTAGAGTGCAAGTTATGACAATAAAGTGACTTTTTTAGTCTCAGCATATGCACCAGCAAACTGATGAGAGTTAAACCTATGACTCCCTGTCAGTTGCTTTTATCACTGAATTGTTCTCCAGTCACAAATACACACACAAATGTATATTTTTCCAAATGTATAGACAATTTGCATTGAAGAAGGGGTCACAGCTTATGAATGTCTTTGATGTCCACTTTACAATGTGTGTAACAACTGCTGCTTGAAGTTTCTCACGGATTTTACAAGAAGTGCTTATCTCTAGAAGCAGCAGTTCCGCACATTAACATAAAGTTGCCGAAATGCCAGTCCATTTACCTTGCTAGTGTGGCCATTACTTGGAAGTAACAGCATTACCACACCTCCACAAACATGTTTTTTTATCTGCTGTGTTCCTTAACATATAAACTAAATTTCTTTATTCAGTTACTATCATTACAGTCATGTGATTAAGATATTTCAGAACTGTCTTATGGGCCGTATTAATGATTAATTGAAAGTTTTTCTGATTTTATAAAAGGGTTTTTGGTGACATTTTACATATTGCCTCTTGCCTAAACAGACATTAGTGCAGTAATACTGCTGGGGCTGTCATTAGCTTTCAAACTGTAAACATCATTAGCCTTTAATAAGTTAATAGATATCAGAGCTGTGTGGCTCAGGCCATCCTGCATCTGTTACAGCTCATTATCCCTGAAACAGCAACTTTCATATAAGCTATTTCAGTCCTGAGTTAATCTTCATCCTCTTTGGCCTGACGTATTGCATCCTCACTGCGAGAGGCTGCGTACAAAATAATAATCAAGGGAAAAAGGACAGTGGAAGCACATGAGTGACAGAGGACGTCCCTTGGAAAAGACCTGGTGGCCACTGAATGAGGCAAGAACAAAAAGAGTGTGGAGAGGAAGTTGTCTAATATTACTAAGGTAAGACTTTAAATTTTATGCCTGCACACAGTGACTGCTAGAATTCAAATGCCAGAAATGTTAAATAAAAGATGCTAGGTCTGCAAGAGACTTTGCTACACTCATCTTCCCCTTCCCCCTTTGCATAAAGACCTGCAGTGCTGCTTAACTCTTAAATAACATTATTTTCAGCTTTATTCCCTGCTCTTGTAATAGTCTATCACTGGCTCATTTAAGTCTTGGATCCCTGGGGGATCTGACTGTAACCACAGCTTATAACCTATACCAATTACTGGATACTGTATCCAGAAAGTGGTGCACAAGTATACACAGGTTACACTTTCCAATATGCTTACCTCCCCTCAGGACATTTTTGGGCACTGTCACTGATCAGTGCATTAATTTCTCTATACAGTTCTCTATACAGTTAGCTAAAGAGTAGCCCTCAGGCTTTCTATCTGTAATAGCTCCATAATTTCTAACCTAGAAACAGCATTGAGTGCAGTTCCCTGAATAAGGCACACACCATGCCTTGCAAAACATGGCTGACTCCATTTACCTGAGAAGGTACTTTATCTTCTCTTATCAGTGCCCACATCCAAGGACAACGGCATATTTTTCCCCATGTTTTACCTTTCTTCGGTGTCTTATCCTTTCAAATATGGGTATGAAAGAATGGCACAGCCATTTCTTAATGTTTTGTTTTTCTTTTCTTGTCATCTGTGTGAGAACACAACGATTACTTTACCTATTATTAGTTTATACTTTCCTCCTGAAGAATATATCTGATGCTGTCCCACTGTGCCCTCTGCTTGGAGTATGTTAGTATCACTCAATGAAACTGGCCACTGCTTCCACTAAAGCCTGTCATAACTTGAGGTTGGTGTCAGTTTTATTCATTTATTTATTTGTTTGCTTCGGCCTTCATCATAAACTAGCAATTCTGTAACAGTAAAGGTTCAAATTCTTCACTGCCTCAGTGGCATTTTGGGCCATCTATTATTACAGAACTGCTAGTTTCTGATGAAGTCTGATTGAATGTGCAAGACAAAAGTGCTTACACTTGTACTCAAGAATAAACGTTGCTTTTATTTCCTGATGGTCAGTTTCCAGCGTGCATATACATAATATTAGCATACTAACAGTAAATAAAAATGACAATGAAATGTGCAGTGGCAAAAAATAAGAGCAAAGACATACAAATATCAGCAGACTATATATATAAAATATAAATACAGTTTAAATAAGCAAACGATTACAATGAATATGAAACAAACAAGCAAGTAATAAAGTAAGATAACATTACTAGAGATAGAAAATAATTCACCAGTAAAAGAGGTGCATAATAGGTTATAAGAAAGCAGGGGAAGCATAGGTGAGATTCCAAGTAGAGATACTAGTGATGGGGAGACAGGGAAAGGGAACTTGGAGTAGAAAGCAAAAGGAGAAGTCGAGATGGATTAGAAGATAAGAGAAAAGAAAAAGAAAAGTGAAAGAGCAACAGAAAGAAAATGGTACAAAAGGGAAGGCAGTTTAATAAGGCCATTTCTCCTTGTTCTTTATATGACTCCTCTAATCACCCAACTGTATAACTAAAAGTCATTATGTGTGCTTTGTGAGCCATTCAAGGTCAATGGCAATGAAGCAAAACCCATCTCAGACAGGGAAATCTATCAGTCCTCTAACATTTATCTCTAAGAACTCTGGGCCTAAAAGATCACAAAGTAACTAATAATACCTAACAAGGTAGACACTATTAAGAAATACCAGATAGTCCAAAGGTGTTCTGAAGCTGCTGGAGACTATGACTACTGCTATTACTAATATTACTCTGCTATTACTACTACTGCTGTTGTTGCTACTACTATTTTTATTACTACTATTACTTCTACTACTCTGCTACTACTACACTTACTACTATTACTCTACTACTACTACTATACTTACTAGTACTGTTATTACTATTGCTACTACTTTACTACTGTTACTACTACTTCCATTGCAATTATTAAAACTCCTTCTCTGCTACTATCACTGTTACTATTATCACTACCACTGTTACCACTATTACTACTACTACTGCTATTACTGATTAAGGCTATGAACTATTACTGAGCTGCTTCTTATACCCAAAGATGGAGGGTTTGATTCCTTCTTCAAGAATAGAGTTACTGGTATACAGTGGGCTTACCTGGATAATACATGTGCAAAAAAACATTACAAAATGGGGTATCTGTGGGATTCAAATGTTGGTATTAAAATAAATATATGTAATAGTTTCTTTATAGGTTCATAGGTAGGTACTAGGCTATCGGCCCAAGGGCCTAAGTAAACCTAGCCAACAAGGTTCCCTGGCTTACGCCACCCAAAAAAGTAAATTTCCTGTGCCCCTGTCGAGCAGAGCCTCAGAAGTCATCCCCGGGGTGTATTTCCTATTTCCCATCCACTCATTAAGATTTTTCTTGAGGAGTGCTAATGAGGAACTTTGCTTGACATAGATGGGTAGCTTGTTCCAGAGTATAGGAAGTCTCTGGGACAGGAATCTATCCTTCCAGAATGTCCTGTTTATTATGGAGACAAGGTTTAGGTCCCTAGAGCGTGTAGCTCAGAGGGATTGGGATTTCTTTAGGTGTAGCATGTCCACCAGCTCTGGGTTTAACATAGCTTTATATGTTAGGTAGAGATCTCCTCGGAGTAGGCGATATGCTACAGAGTAAAGCTGGAGTTTTTTGAGATGGTCAGTGTAGGGCATCTGTTTGAGGCTAGTAATCCTCTTTGTGAGGTACTTCTGTGGCCTTTCCAGCTGTTGCAGATGTCTTGTGAGGTACATTCCAAAAGGGGCATTGTATTCTCTAATGGGTCTAATGAGTGCTGAGTAGAAGGGAACAATGACCTCTTTTTTCCTGGATGAGAACCCTTTTGTGATGAGGTGTGCCACATAGAAGGATTTCCTGACTACTGTGGCAATTTGATTATCAAAGGAGAGACTACTGTCTACCTGGGTCTCAAGGTCTCATCACAAATTTGGCATCAAGTAGACTGCGATTTATGTGGTATTTCATGGGCACAGAGTTTTTACCAAAGGAGATGACAATGCACTTTTTGGCATTGAGCATGAGGCTATGCCTCTGACACCAGGCATCTGTCTCAGTGAGGCCCTTCTGTAGGATGTCCACATCATTTAGGAACTTGACTATGGCTCCTAGTTTGCAGTAATCTGTGAACTTCATTAGTCAAAGACCTTCTGTGTTAGTCTGTACTTAAGAGAAGTAGATACCAAACAGGAGAGGTCCCAGTACTGAACCCTGTAGTACTCCACTTGTCACTGGTTTGAAGTCTGCAACTTTTACAGTGTGGGTACTGTCAGTGAGCCAGTTGTCAATCCATCTTGTGATGTAAGGGTTTATACCTAGTTTAGTGAGTTTAGCTATAATTCCAGAATGGAGTATGGTGTTGAAAGCCTTGGCGAGGTCAAGATTGGCTGCGTGAACCACATTACCCTCGTCTACAGCTTTGGTGACTGCCTCAAAGAAGTCAATCAGGTTTAGCAGGCATGATCTGCTGTTCACAAACCCCAACTGGGTGGGGTCCAGTGTTTGGAGGTTACCAATGGCTTTGTTTATGAGTTACATGACGATATGTTCCATGGCCTTGCAGACCAGGCTCGTCAGGCTAATAGGGTGATATTTCCCAGGATAAGTGGTGGCTCCCCCTTTGTGGAGTGGGATAACTGTTGCTGTGCACCAGTCAGTGGGCACAAAGCCTGACGTGAGACTATGATTAAACATGGTGCTTAGATGGGGAGCCAGTTTGTTCTGAAGTTTGTGTAAAATGCAGACTGGGATGTTGTCCTGTCCCATGGATGCTGTATTTTTGGTTTTAGAGAGTGCAGCTTTTACCTGCATAGATGTGATTATGGGACTCTGCATTCTTCCTGTAGAGATATGGGACCTTTAGGGGGTGAGAGGGGGGTAACGTTAGCATTGAACCTGTCTGCCAGGATATTGGCAATATCAGTTGGTTCTGTAATTTTCGTGCCGTTGTGCTGTAACTCAGAGCAGATCTGGGTGTTGCCATTGAGATTTTTGACATAGCTATAGAATGCTTTGTGGTTGCCCTTAGAATCAGTGGTGATTTTGTTTTCGTAGCTAGCTTTGGAAGATCTTATAAGGTATATATATCTATCTATATCTATATCTATATCTATATATACATATGTGTGTGTGTGTGTGTGTGTGTGTGTGTGTGTGTGTGTGTATATGTGTGTGTGTATATATCACACATACATCTATACAAAGACATATACATACATATACACATATTATTTACATTTGTTTACCGGGATGGTCCAGCTGGGCCAGAAATGCCCATTTTCATTGAAGTTCCAGGGAGAAAAGCTCCACATATAAAGTTATTTCACATACAATACAGAATTTACATTAATAAATACATTTAGTACATCTTATTGGTAGCTTATATATTTGGTGAAAAAATAAAGTACAAGTAATCATTCTCAAATCAAAGATATTATACAGGCAATACAGAGTATATACATGAGAACATTCCATATGAGTAATTTTCAGCTAGCAGAATTTATATATAGGACACTTCATGCAATAAGTGCAAAGCAGATAGTCAAATTAGAGACTTGGTACTTAATCTTTTCACACATTTAAGAGGGAACAGCTGAGCAATAGGTTATATGAGTCCTGTTGCAGAAATCAGCAAAGTTGGTGGATATTGTTGCAGATATAAATGGTGGTATGATATTAAGGTAAGCTGTGAGAGTACCTGAATGCCTTACCTGGTTCAGTGGTAGGACTATAAAAGTTAGAAAGAGAAGGAAGTAGACAGCAGGAATCGATGGTAGAACAATGAGGGTTAGTAGAAGAGGGAAGTGGACAGGATGGAGAGGTGGAGTAAGTAAAAAGTAAAGAGTAAAAAGACAGATGGATGTGAAAGGAGGATGCCAGAGTAGTAGAGTGGGGTGGGAATATTTGTGATGGTTGAAGTTAGGTTATAGGAGATGTGATGTTAGCACATGTGCACAGCCAAGACGAGGAGAGGTGTTGTTTTAGAGATGACTTGAAGAGGGTTACTGAACAGGTGGATCCAAGTGTTGGGGGGATGGAGTTCCAAAGTTGTGCAATGGTAAAGGAGTAAAGCATCTGGCCAGCCGAAAGTTTATGTTTTTCTAAATTTACAAGCAGTTGATTGTTGGATCAGAGTGGTTTGTTAGAATGGTATAAGGTAAGTATAGAAGATAGAGCAGGGCACATGGATGGATTATGAATGAGTTTGTGAGCTGTAGTTAGTTGGATAAAGGTGGGATCTTTTGGGAGTTCAAGCCATTTTAGGCAGCATAATGATAAGCAGTGGTGGGATGAGTAGGAAGCATCAGTTACAAACTTAGAAATTTTGTTGTAGCATAAGTCTAATTTGGATTTTAGAGAGGACTGAGTGTTTGTGAAGAGGGGACACCGTAAAAAAAAGAGAGGGTTATAGAAAAGAAGAGGCACAGGAAAATCAGGTTGATGCACTGAGTAGATGTTTGTGTTGGTAGAGAGTGCCACGTTTTTGATGTGTCTTTTTGACATTGGACTGTATGTGCAGGTTGAATGTGAGGTTTTAGTCTATGATAAAAAAAAGAAGTCATCTCCATGGTATCCTCGAACTCTCAAATAATCCACTAAAGTATAGTGGGTCCAAAAACAAAACAGTGTAAGAAACCTCTCTGTGTGGAAGATTTTCAGTCCATATATCTCTAGTTAATCACTGTATATTAATCAGATCAGACAATAGTAGTAGAAGTACCGAACTTAAACTTGTCTTAAGTCAAAAAAATAATAAAAAATATATAATTTGAAATATTGTACAGAATTACTATTTGTTTTACAGCACAATAAACCACCCCCTTGCCTGATAAAAAGTATATATATATATATATATATATATATATATATATATATATATATATATATATATATATATATATTTAGAAAGCTTGTGAGGAAGCTATTACTCTTATTTTTGTTTTACTTGGATCGCTTGTCTGTGTACTTAATAAAGGATTTTCGATTGGAAACAGACTACCTACCTTGCTTGGATTACTTTCGAATACTTAGTAATTCTGTACAATATTTCAAATTATATATTTTGTATTATTTTTTTTTTTTTACTTGAGTTTAAGTTTGCTACTTCTACTACTATTGTCTGATCTTGATTTTGTAGTGTAAGGTAGTGTTCTGTTTTGTTTTGTAGTACTAGGTGCTTAACCTGGTTTCGGAGCGGTTTGTATTATTGGCCAAGGTCAGATGGATTTTTGTTTTTTTTGCCAGATTTTCCATGATTTGTCCCTGCATTTCATGAGATCCTTAGTGGATCTTGTTAACCAACTGGCATGGTTGGTCTTTACTCTTTATGTCTAAGGGGAGCGAGATTGTTTAGTATGCTGAGGAAGGTTGAGTTGAAGAACTCAACTGCCTCATCAAGGGGAAGTGATTTTAGTGCATCCCAGTTGATACTAAGCAATCTTTGGTTAAAGCTAGATGGGCAGAACTGGAATTCATCTCAGGTAACCTTGTACTGATGTTTATTAATTGTTGCGGTATAGTCACGTTGTATAAAGGTCGGTAAGTGGTCACTTATACTATTGGAGAGTGTACCAGTAGACATGATCGTATTTGGGTCAGACACTAAAATCTAGGACAGAGCCATTAGGATTAATTTTATTAGGCCTGCTTATGGTGTTAACTAGCTGGATGAACTTATACAGATTGATATTGCAGTTAGAGTGATGTGGGGATATGTCTAGCCAGTTGATATTTACACCTCCCAGTATGATAGTCTCCTTTTTTATGTTAGCAAATGCCCAGGCAAGGATTTCCTCAAGAATTGGGATGTTATTGCCTGGGGGAATGTAAATGACTATCACACAGAGGTTTTTGCAATTATTCGTTTTAAGGAAAGAAACTAGAAGTTCAGCTATGGAGAACTGTAGGATGGCTTTTGCATATGGGACAATAATGAAGGACATGGGGTATATTAGAGAGATGCCTACAACTTTTTTTTCAGGGTCAGTCAGCCCTAAGACAGGCAAAATCTCGGGGAAGGAATTCTGTGCCCTTAATATAGGGTTGTAGCCATGTTCAGGTTTGTTGTGGACTATCCATGCATGGAAGTCAGGTATTTTTTTTTCTGATGCTTTGCAGGCTAATTGTAGTGAAGTTTGATTTATGGGAGTTGGGAGGTTGCAGAAAAGAGGAGATGGGACCCAGGTTGGGATGTAGGTCTCCACATAGTGATAGGTTTGTGACAGAACATGGGAGAGTAGTGTATTCTAGTTTCTGTTTTACTTTGATTGGATAATTTAAGGGAAAATGTTATTGTTGTGGTGATGGTGGGGGAGTATTTTTACTCTGGTACATAACAATATGCTTGTGTTGTAAAGGCTGGCTGAAATTTGTCAGAAGGAAGTCATGTTCAGACTGTATGGGGAGAGAGGATAATGGAGGAAGAGGTAGAAGAAATATATAGAGAGGTTAGATGTAGTAGGATATTGAAAGAGAGTGATAAGGTAAGTAGAGTAGTGATAGAAGAGATGGACATTGTAATCTGGGATGTGGGTGACTAAAGGAGTGAAAATTAATGTGGTGGTGGTGAAAAGATTGTACTGATAGGGTAATGATGAGGGGAGTTAAGATGTTGGGTATGTGTGGGTTTGGTTGGATGTGTGGCTAATGGTGTAATATGAGATGAAGTGAAGAGGAGTGGCTAGTGGTGTAATGAGAGGGGAAATGGAGAGGGATAATTGGGTGGTGGAATAGGGGAGGAGCTAGAGTAAGTCTAAATGTAATTGATGTGGAGGTTGGTGGAAATAGGGGTAGGGCAGGGGAGTGGAGTGAGTCTAAGCATAGCGAGGGTGAATAGAGTGGGTTGAAACCAAAGGTGGAGTTGTTATCTGGAAAGAAAGCTATTAGTAAGGTAGGAAAATTGGAGGGGGAGCAGATGATCTAACTATTTAAAGATGGTACCACAGCTCAGGAGAGGAATAAGTAAACTCTCAAGATGAAGAGGGAGGGAATAGAATGGATTGACAGAGCTGGGAAGCTTGCAATAAGATTATGCTAGGAGACCAAGAGAAAGGGGGGTGGTATGAACCAGGACTTGGAGAAAGCTGTGAGAAGAGAAAAACAAACAATCTATCAGCTAGCCCAGGTCAGTACCAAAAGGTATCTGCTTATCTATGTGAACTCAAAAGCAAATTTAGTAGAACATCAGGGAAGTAGAATATAAAATAAATGTAAAGCTTTTGGAAACTGTATATATTTGTTACAATAAACTGGAGAATAAAATATAAGAATATACAATAAATGTGATATACAATATAAATAAAATATAAGAATATAAAATAAATGCAAAGCTTTGGAAAAATGTATATATTTGTTGCACTAAATGGGAGGAAAGGGGTGGGGGGGTCCAGCAGAAGAAATCAGTAGGAGTATCACAGAGAGAAGATTATAAGAGACCTGCACTGCTCACAGTCTGTTGACAAAAGTAGGACTTGCAGTAGCTTTTACTGGTTTGTATGGGGTTCCGCTCTCCGTGTTCTTCTATGCAGGCAGTTGCTTCACTTTTCTTTGTTTGTTTTGTTTTTGTTGGACCTTAGAATGCGTTTAAGGGACTGTAAGGAAAGGGGTGGGGGTGGGGGAGAGAGAGAATGTCAATATGAAGCCAGAAAGCAGGTAGGTCAAGTAAAAACGTGGGAATAAGAGACAGACAAAGAAATACCACAATTTAAGTAGTTTAGCTAAGCAGTACTTAATCAAATAAATTAGTGAAGGAACAAGCAGTGATAATTAATATGAAAGTCACCCTGTTCAGTAATATGAAAGTCACCCTGTTCAGTGATATGAAATTCAATCTATTGCCACCTTAATTTCACAGAATGTATTGTAATTCACTGCCAGTAAACTTTCCAGCTATTTGTTGCTACTTAGTAATGCATGCCAACAGAAGTGAGCAACATGGTGGCAGGACATAAAATTACAGTAAAATCACTCAGTTTCCACACAATACAGTAACAGAATAGGCACGAAAAATAAGCGAAATAGTAAAATCTAACTAACACAGGTTGAAACAGCACAGCATCTGAATACCGATGAGAGCACTCAGTACCAATTTAAAAGTAGTAACAGCAATGTGTTCCAGTAAGCTATTTAACAAAATCAGAATAAATCAAGCTGAAACAGTGCATTTCCAAATTGTAAACAGTAAGATGCAGCAAGTTTAACAGTAAAAGGTCATTACTTACTTAAAGTAATTAAACCTACATCTGCACACTAAATAGGAAATGACCAAGACAGTATAGGTATTTTACAGGTGAAGTGGTACATTTAAACAATTTAAAAGCAGTAAGAACAATGCATTCTAGTAAGCAGTTTAATAAAATCAGACTAAGTCTGCTGAAACAATGTATTTCCAAATTGTAAACAGTAAAATGCAGCAAGTTTTATCAGTAAACCTAGTAAACTAAGTAAACCAAGTACTTTTAAATGATACTTTTCCCGTCATGCTGTATGCACTCATCTGTCCAGTCGGGTACAAGCTGCTGTATAACGTACATGTAATAATGCAAGAATAACTGAAGTATGAGACAGAATATATGTTGTTAAATTACCAAAAATAAAAAGGAAAAGCAAGCATTATACTTATAAATGAACTGGCTTCTGTGTGTCTGTGTGTCTGTGTGTCTGTGTGTCTGTGTGTCTGTGTGTCTGTGTGTCTGTGTGTCTGTGTGTCTGTGTGTCTGTGTGTCTGTGTGTCTGTGTGTGTCTCCCTTTTTTCAGATGCAGGTTTTAAAAATGTCTCTACCACCATCTTGTGGCATGATCCTAGAAATTATTTTAAAACAGAAGTAATAGAGCATTTGAGTGTGCTTACAGTGTGTTCTAAAACAGTTATGAACTCCACTATTAAATATAAATTTGATGAGTAAGTGAATTCAAATTTCCTTATTTATTTTTATTAAAAATATATGCTATTACATGTCCACACTCGTGAACTCCATCCCTGCATAAATAAAAATGACTAACAAACTAAAAAGCTATGAAAGCTAACTCAGACAAGAACTTACCAAATCCTAGTCATGCTCATGTTCATCACTAGGTTGAGACCTCTACTGAAAGGATAAACTTGTTCTTATCCCTAACATTTTTCCCTCCTGTACTTCAGTCGATACCGCCCTAACAGCTTTCCCTCCTGCACTTGAATCAATACACCTCTTGTTAACAGTACTTCTCATCTTTCTCTTTCTGCCCCTACCCATTGCTCTGCCCCTAAGAGTTTTTGGCCTTTGTTTAAAAAAACTTTTCATGTCCCAGCTTTATTTCCCATTACCTTAGTTTTTTTTTTTTTTTTACAGCAAATGTTTTCCCTTCTACAGTATAAGTCCATTTATTTCTTACAAGAATGTAGAGTTAACATTGTAGCAATTTTTTTCCCTTCTACAGTATAAATCCATTTATTTCCGAAAAGAAGGTAGAGTTATAACATTACAGCAAATTTTTTCCCTTCTACAGTATAAATCCATTTATTTCCGAAAAGAATGTAGAGTTACCAGAACTTATTGATGTAAATACTTTACTGCACATATCTGTCTTGTAACTGTTTGATTTTCTGAGAAATGTAACATTTTTATTTTTTTCTTCTGAGAACTGTCTGAAAGTCACTTAATGTAATGTACTGTGTTAGAGCTTTTCACCCCAGGCCTCCCCTGAAAATGGGTTTTGCCAAGTCAGACTTTCCTGATCAACAAAAACAAATAAATAAATATAATCATTAACAACTGAAGAAAAGGCACAGTGAAGGCATTTCTTTAAGTACTTCATAGTTTGTTATGTGCTACTATGCATAGCAAGGTCATTAAAACTAAAACTGAACTACCAACCATGCAATTCCCTTCTGCTTCTTCCGGGTTACAAACAATACAAATTAGCCTTCCTTTAACTATTGGCCCAGTTTTACAACGTCTTAAAAGGAAGTGCCAAGTCATATAAAAGCATAAGTTTTTATAAATGCATCCATGTGACATGCAAAATAAAACACCAAAGTTAAAACAGAGCCTTAAAAGCTAAAACTGTGCTTAAAACAAAATGATGAAACAGTACCACTACACCCCCTACTCTTTCAAGAAATTATTTTAATGCCTCTTCTACTGTTTTGAACTCCAAACAAAGTATCTCTACAGTTTATTTCCAGTATTGTTACTAAATGAATGCCTATAAAATGCTTAGAAACAGATTTACACAAGTTGTTGTGTCTTTCGGCTGTTCCCGGTTATGGGTCACCACAGCGGAACTCCGCTCCGCTAATGATTGGCAGTAGATTTTTACGTGCCAAGTTGCCAACTCTGACACACAACCTTCAACGAAGGTACGCCCATTCACACATGTCTCCACACAGAAGATGCTCTAGCTGAGTATCGAACCAGACAGCGTCTTACTGGGAGGCGACAACGCTACCACAGCACCACCACCGCAGTTAACAGAGTTACACAAGTAACATGAATATATTCCAAAATCTTAACATTAAATACTGCTGCTGTGCTAGAAAGTCTACACAGCAAATAAAGTACTGATACAACTGCTCTTGTTTTTTTCTGAAATTGAAAATATCCTGTGGCACTTATGAAAAAAAGTAGGAGAGGTCCACTGCTGTGTCAGCCATAAATACAACCTCTGGTCTCCTCTGAATATACATTATAACTACTAAGACTAATCTGGGCAATCAAAGTAAGTAACTAGAGTAAATAGCACTTTTTATAAGCTGTGCTGTTCAGATTTGCCTCCATAAAGAGCATTCTACCAACATAAATAGAACTCACACTAGGGAATATTCTACCTGGATGTTCAAAGAAGACAATTAAACCATGTGGTGTTAGCCCAGTAGCTAAGTACTATCTTTGTTAAATAGGATGGCTGTAACTAACTCAGAGAATGACCCATCTTCTCACATTTGTTTGAAGTTTTGGCTTGACATCCTGCTTCAGCTACCAGCATGATTACTTTTGCACTGAATTTTACAGGTTTTTCTAAGAAGCATGTCTGGATCTTCTTGATGCATTATTTGAAAACTAATAGCTGGTCATGTGTTATTTTATCCTTGAGGTCAATGTCCCTTATGGGAATTATTGTAATCTTGGAATCTGTACCAATACACCTTATACAAACCCATGGGAAGAGTTAGAGCAATTACCTATTTTCCCATGAGCTGGTGGAGAGGTTACTCTTTTGACTAAATGGGTGTTTATCTAGCTTTTTAAGAATTCTTTATGAACTGTACACCAAGACTGGATGTGCTCTGGAAGACATCCCCATGATAATTTAAAAATATATACATTGAAACAGATTCCTGGCAATTTTGACAAAAATTAGGTTTGAAGACATAGAAATTAATTCTAGATAAGCCGTATCTGATTCACTTAGTCTACCTGTGCTTCAGAATCTTGCTGGGTGGATAAGAGCAAACAGCATAGAAACAGCAGGAAAATGACAAAAAAATGTTAAAGTGGAAGAGCAGGGCAATTAAAACCAAAATCCACCAAGGATGTGAACCAACCATAGGAATGGAAAATCCAAGAACTACAAATTCTCCATTCCAAGGTTGTTGTTCTTCTTTCAGCTTTTCCCAGTAAAGGGTCGCCACAGCAGAACTCTGGTTCGCTAATGATCGGCAGCAGATTTTTACGGTGCTGAGTTGCCAGCTTGACGCCCAACCTTCAACGAAGGCACACCCTACGCATGTCTTTTGAATGCCACTCAACTGCAGGGAGGACATGCAGACTCCAAACAGAAGGCACTCCAGCCGAGAATCGAACAGGAGAACCTCTTGCTGTGAGGCGACAACACTACCGCTGCACCACCACGGCTTATTCAAATTCTTCATTCCAAGGTAATATCTACAAAACCAACTACTGTGCCTGTATCACCTACAGAGAATTCCAAAAAATCCAAACTGGTATTTAATTAATCTACAACCCTCTTACTACCCTTAGTGGAAGCATTTATTATGAAAAATAGGTAATCCTCATACCTCTTATAAAGATTATTCTAGGGAATAAAAAAATATGTGGTAATATCTCTGTCCCACCATTCTAACAGTATATTAGTAAATGCTGGTGAACAGCAGACCACATTGCAATTCCCTTCTATTGTTTAAAATTCATATTAAAAACAAAAAAAGTTCTCTAAATTAATTTCCATTAAATGACAATATAAAATGAGTCATCTGAGTAGTAAGACTAGTGTTTTAGTAAGATGTAATCAAAATAATTCCAGCTTGATATCTTGGGGAATATTCGTGAACAAAGATGCTAAATCCACAGTGAACATAGTGTAATTTTCAGTAGTATATGAAAACTGTTTATTAAAAGCTCAAACATCTCCTAAAAAAACCCACAAGTCTTTAACATAAGACCCCATCCTTTGTACAAGGGGATTTAAAATTTGATATACATAAATAAAAATCCCTTCTGTAACATTGCTAGGGACCGACACAATGGGCTTGTCATCATGGCACAAGATGACTATGTTGAAGCTACGGAAGTCTTGTTAAACAAATCTGGTGACTATAAAGAAGTTACTTTTACTGAAATGAAAAAAATAAGTCCATTCCTGGACATTTATCTTAATTGCTCATGGAAGGGACTTTAGATTATAAGATTTATAATTACTTGTTAAAGTCTGTTTGTCTTTTCTGCTTTTCCTGGTTAGGGATCGCCACAGCGGAACTCCGGTCCGCTAATGATTGGCAGTAGATTTTTTATGGTGCCGAGTTGCCAGCCCGATGCCCAACCTTCAGCGAAGGCATGCCCATTCACGCATGTCTTTCGGAGGCCACGACCATGGGGAGGACATGCAGACTCCACACAGAAAGCACTCCAGCTGAGAATCAAACGGAAGAACCTCTTGCTGTGAGGTGACAACGCTACCACTGTACCACCGCGGCTTTACAATTACTTGTTAAAGTCTGGTATCCCAAAAATACATAAGAATAAACAGCCTCCATTTAGACCCACTGTGTCTACCCATGACAACATTGCAGAAGGAATAGCAGCTAAAATCCAAATGAAAGTCGAATCATATGGAATCCAAATGAAAGTGGAATCATATGGTCAGAGTCACAGAATAAAATCCATCAGTCAATTGATCAGTGGATCCATCCATCCACCCACCCATCCATTCATCCATCGTCTAAGCCAGTTGTTCTGGAGAGGGCCAAGATGTTATTAATCTAAAAAGAACAAGACATACTTCCACATTACCAACAGCAATCTCCACATCACCTTTGTAAATGACTAGTTGCTTCCAGGTCATCTAAGAGATATAACCTTTGCAGTTATGTCCTGATTCTGCCCCAAGGCTTCTTCCCAGTGGAATGAGCCTTTTAGCCCATCTAAAGGTGCTCTGAGGCATCCTTACAGGCTCAGCAAATCACCTCAACTGCCTCCTGTTAATCCTAAGGAATACTGGCTCTAATGCAAGATCCTCCAAGACTGCCAGCCCTACAAAGCACCCTCATTTCATCCACTTGTTTCTGTGATTAATCTTTTCTGTCATTACCCAAAGTTCTTGAACATAGGTGAGCATGGTGACATACCCTTGGATTCAGAATGAGCAGTAAACTAACATGGCTATTTTTCATCTGGTGGTAGCCCTTTCCAAATCAAAGTCAGGCCTTCTGCAGTGATTCCACAGGTTCTGTAGAATCACCATGGTGGGCCATCTTTTTAGCCATGCTACATGGTAATGAGGCATTCTGGAGGACAGGATTATACTAATTAACTATGTGATCACACAAGGAAATGTCTGTGGTAAGACATTTATGCAGCCAGGCCATTCACAGAATCACTGGGCTGTGTAAGTCAACATGGCTAGCTGAATCAACAAACAGATCATGTTTACCTATTACCTTTAATGGATGAGATCACATTAGTGTAAGTGCTGGTGAGTTTAGCAGACAGATAGTGGTAAGAGGTGTGCACAAATATACAGTGTATCATATATATATATATATATATATATATATATATATATATATATATATATATATACACACACACATATATACATATACACACACGTGTGTGTGTGTGTGTGTGTGTGTGTGTGTGTGTGTGTGTGTGTGTGTGTGTGTGTGTGTGTGTGTGCATCTCTGTGTGACTGGGTGTCTGTGTGGTCACAGTAGACAGATTAGTTAGGTGACAGGTAGCGTAAATGTGTCTGTGTTTGTGTGTGTCTGCGTATATATGCTGAGTGAGTCCATGTCTGTGATCAGATGAGGGTGTCTGTGTGTGTCTGAGTGCATGTGTATAGACTGTCTAAATCCTGAAATATTGGGGAAGCACTAGAGAATTTTAAATATAACCCTAAGTCTGTTAAAGGGTAAGAGAACAATAGATGATCTGACTACATAAAATACATATTGGGGGGGGGGCACTAGACACAAGGAACAATTTAATACTATCCTAAGCTACTTATAAAGTTATTTGAACAGTGGATGAGGGGTAAACATTTGACACTAAGAAGACGTTAATATTACTCTAAGCTACTTACAATGTTATTAGCATAGTGAGTTTGAGGGGTAAACACTAGGGACTAGACAGACTAATATTATTCTGAGCAATTTATAAAGTTGTTAGAACTGTGTGATTTTATATATATATATATATATATATATATATATATATATATATATATATATATATATATATATATATATATATATATATGTATATATATATATATATATATATTATATAGTTTCACTTCACAATCCCGAAATACTGAAATATCGAAATTTAGTAATACAGGACTGTAAAGCTGAAAACTGAAAAACCCGAAACCCCAAAAGTGCGAAATTCAAATTCGCAACTACTCACACACACTCCACACACAAACAAGCACACATACACCTTTTTCCCTACACTGTAAACCTACAAAACACACACAAAACAAATACATGCACTGACCCCACATATAAGTGGGGGGCAAGCCCCCCTGCAGCCCCCACACCCCCGCTGTTTATATATACTAACTCTGAGGTCGCACTAAACACACAAAAATCACCACTACACATTCTATACTCCCCTTGCATAAACAAACACCACATACATACCAATACCACCACATGCGACACTTACACACTCACAATCTTACCTACCTACCCCAACCCACACCTTAAAACTCCAAACACACTCACACACACACACACTAAAATCCCTACCCAAAACCTCTAGTGAAACTTCAAATTACCTAAATTTCCAGCTACATCCACACTGCGGATTCGAAATTTCTGCATTAGTATATAAATATATATATATATATATATATATATATATATATATATATATATATATATATATTTTTTTTTTTTATATATATATTATACATACATACATACCTGTTGGCATAATGGTTAAGTTCTTTGCCTTCCATTTACAAGGTACAAGGTTTGATCCTGACCTTTGACCCTTGCTTGTTTGGAGTTTGAATGTTCACCCTGTGTCTCTGTGGGGTTTCTCTCACCTCCAGAAAAAAAAAAAAAAACATGCTAAGTGTTTCCATCTCAAATTCACCAATGAATGGAGCTGTGGGTAGAAGCACAGACTTTATATGGTGCCCTATAGGAGGAAGAGTTGTATAGACCAACTACTTTGGGGGCATCTACTGTAGTGCACAGTGTCCTCTAAATAGGAGAACACAGATCACAGACTGCACCTCGTGACAGGGCTAGCCACTTGATGGTGTAAAATATGGTTCGACGTGATTCAGTCATGTTGACTAATGTCACCAAATGGGCATGGGTAGCTACCGGTAAGTAGGTTGAGGACCCTGCCTACTCCGACCTATGCCAGGGACCCATGCTAATGGTGGGAGGAGTGTATGCCCCCTATTGGCCAGTGTTTGCCCATCATAAAGCCCAGCAGCCCTGAGTCAATAAGCTACTGGCCAGCCAGCCAGTGTCTAGTTGCCCAGCCTGCGTTACCTGGGATAGAGTGAAAGCTGGACATAAAACCAATCAACCTGCCAAACATGAACTAAGAATTGCTACACTTAATGTGGGTTCACTGATGGGATGCAGCTGGGAAGTGGATGACATGATGATACGGAGGAGGCTGGACATCCAATGTATTCAACAGACAAGATGGAAGGGCAGTGCAGCAAAGCCACTTGGCTTGGGATCCAGAGTCTACTACTCAGATGGGGGACAGACTAGAAATGGTGTGGTAATTGTGGTGAGAGTCACTGAGGGATATGATCAGAATTAGTGACTGGCAATCAGACTCCAGTGTAATGATAGGGCAGTATTCATTATCTCAGCATATGCCCCACAGCGAAAAGTGTGCATTCAGACAGCAGTTGCAGGACCTACTAGATAAAGCAAAACAACATGAATTGGCGCTGATAATGGGTGACTTCAATGTACATATCGGGACAGACAGAAGAGGATACGAGGACTGCCTGGGTCCACATGAGTGGGGCAACAGGAAAAAAAAAGGAGAGGCCATTCTAGATTTCAGTCTGACAAATGGCCTGATAGTAGCCAACACATGGTTCAGAAAGAGAGACAGTCACAAGATCACATACAAGTGTGGCCAACTCAGGTCGACTAAGGAAAAGGCACTGGGGAAGAATCAATGATTGCAAAATCATCCCCAGTGAAACATTCGGCCCACAGCATAAACCACTAGTTGCCACAATCAGTTGCAAGCAGTGGTCAGAGAAGGCACCAAGGTCAGAGACCAGGCTGAAGACCTGGAAGTTGACTGGAGAGAAAATAAAACAGTTAAAGGAATTACTCTGGGCTGTAGCACCCCAAAGAAGGGGAGGAATAGGTGGAGTTGAAGAATGGCAGTGCCTCAAAATAGCATGTGTGAGGACTACCGAACAGATATGTGGCTGAGTCAGGTGTGGAAATAAGGTGCATAAGGAAAGCTGGTGGTGGAATGCAGAAGTCCAGGAAGTTATCAAAAGAAAGGAGGAGTGCAGAAAAAAGTGGAGATAGAAAAAAGACCTAGGAAGAAATACTGGTTGGCTAACAAAGAAACTAAGAAATTAGTTGCAATAGCAAAGAGCAGGGCATCAGAGGCAGTCTACCATCTGGAAAGTCACTCATTAGGTGGCACAAAGAAACTGTATCAGGTTGCAAGGCAAAGAGAGAAAGATAAAGAAGATAGTCAAATACCCCTCATAAGAGATGCCAGTAACAACTTGCTCACCAGTCCACAGGACATCAAAAGCAGATGGAAGGAGTATTTCCAGCAGCTTCTAAAGGAAGAAAACCCCACAGATGCTGTGCTGCTCCAGAAACAGCCTACGATGAAAGAAGAGGAACCTACCCTAGAAGTAAGAATAGCACTAAGGAAAATGAAGTCAGGGAAAGCAGCAGGCTCAGATGAGGTCACAGCAGATATGATAAAGATGCTGGGTGAGATATGGGAGAAACGGCTCATGAGGGTACTCATAGCAGTGCGGAGAGAAATATGTACCCCAGATAACTGGAGAATAAGCATACTCATGCCAGTGCACAAGAACACAACTATAGGCAGTACAGAGGAATCAAACTCCTATCACACTGCATGAAAGTTCTAGAGAGGGTGATTGATAGATCGATACACAGAGTAGTAGAATGTAAGATGGGAAATGGGCAGTTTAGATTCAGATTAGGATGCAGCACAACTGACCCAATGTTTGCAGTGAGACAGATAGTTGAGAAGAAGCTAGAGATGAGGAAAGAGTCCAACAGGACATTCCTAGACTTGGAGAAAGCATATGAGAAGCTCCCAAAAAAGCTGTTCTGGGCAGTACTGTGGTGGTTTGAAGTACTACAAACATTGGTAGAATTAGTGCAGGCTATGTACAAGGACCCAATGACTCAAGTACGGACAGTGTTTGGCCAAACAGAGGGGTTCCCAGTGGGAATGGTTGTGCACCAGGGTTTATCTCTGAGCCTACTGATGTTCATATTGGTTATGGACTACATTAGGAAACAGATTGGAGTGACAGATCAACAAAGTTGCTGTATGCAGATGATGTGACATTACAGGCAGACTCCGATCAAGAACTCCAGCAAAGTATAGAGTAATGCAATGCAAAACTGAAGGCACATGGGATGAAACTAAGCACAGATAAGACAGTGGTAATGGCAGCAAACTGGGGAAATCAGAAGTTGAGAACTGAGATAGAAGGGAAAATAGTGGAGCAAGTAAATAGCTTCAAGTATCTGGGAGGGATGGTTGAGGAGGAGAGAGGTCTGAATGAAGAGGTCAAAGCCAGAATCAGGCATAGAGTGTCAGGTGCAGTGTGTGACAAAAAAATGCCAAAAAAGCTGAAAAGTAAGGTGTAAAAAACAGTGGTGTGACCGTACTACTGTATGGTACAGAAACCTGGGCAGTAAAGGCAGAACAGTTGAAAACGCTAGAGGTGATGGAAATGAAGTGCCTAAGAAGGGTGAAAGGATGCATTCTGTGGGACAGATGAAGTAATGAGGATATAATAGCAGAAGCCAAAGTAGCTCCAACTGCAGAAAAGATCAAACAGAACAGATTAACATGGTTTGGATACATGTGCAAAAAAGCAGAAGACAATCTGGTGAAGATTATTTGGGACAAACAGGAAGAAGGTAAGAGGAAACTAGGACATCCAGGAAAGAGGTTGATAGATTGTGTGAAAGAAGATCTGAGACAGTCAGGCACGAGTGTCCAAGAAGGCAGTAGTGTGGCATTGAATCAAGAGAGATGGCGACAGTTAACACGATTCCCCGACCCCATGTAGAAAATGGGAAAAAGGGGCCGATGATGAGAACAGTGGAATTAAACATTAAATACTAGGGAGTCTTTTAGTTACCCTAAGCTACTTACAAAGTTATTAGAACAGTGGGTTTCAGGGGTAAATGCTAGGCACTAGGAAGACTTTAATATTTCTCTGAGCTACTTACAAAGTTAATAGAGCAATGAGTTTTGCAAAGATATAAAAAGGATTCAAAGCCTTTACTCTTGGCACATGAATCATTTCAATAATAAGCCAGTGCTAACTGTGTACTTAATATTAAAGCTGGTTGTGCAATAGGATGTAGTTGTGGGGAAAAAAAGGAAGTATAATACTCTAATTTCTGGTATTGTTGACCAACCATAATGGTTCACGAGTAACAAGGAACAGAGCAGGTATAAGAGGCAAAAATCAAGGACATTCAGTAAAATTAGAGAGACTTGAGAGGGATTAGAGACTGTACATGTGGAGGTGACTGCATACCTCTAAAGAGCTGTGCTCAGGACTTCCAGACAAAGTCAGAAGAAGCATTAGTTGACACCAGGAGAATTTTTTTAAATATTACTTGAAGTGACTTAAAACTTTAAAAGATCAACATGCCTAGTATCAGGATACAGTCTCTGAAGAAGAAGAAGGTCTGACAAACTCAGGATCAGGTAGAAATATGGCAATCTATCTGTGCGTCTGTGTGCGTGTCTGTGTGCGTGTCTGTGTGTGTAATAAGAGGCTTCAAAGATATTCTCTAAACTCAGGGACAGGTAAAAACGTACTCTATTCCAATCACCCCTTAATAACATGCAGGGCTCACTTATGAAAATATGAACATAAATATGGAAATATGAATAAGAAGTGACAAACAGTGATTACTTTCTTTACTGCAGGGCATGCTAGATCAACAATCTTAGTGCCATTTTGTTAATAAATCCTTGCACTTTCTAATACTGCACATTATTAGCTGGCATGTCATTTAGTGAAAGAAGCCAGATCCAAAAAAGGTCTGGGTGTGAACTGAAGGCACACAAAAAGGTGCTATATGCTTGCATGAAATAAAACATGCACATTATTCTAATTACATATCTCTCTCTGCTTTCTCTTCATTGTTTAATAACTCTGATACTTAAAGTACCATTAGTTATCTAGGGAGGAAATTTAATACACGTTTCCATCTTCATTTTATTCAAGCAACATGAATTCTGAATGCATGAAAAAATCCAGCCAAGCTATTATTAATTAAGCTTCACAAAACGTGTTTTTTCCCAGGTTCAGAACAGTGGTATTTGAAACTATATCTGAGTATGAAGACACATGGGACTAATACTTACAAGAGTGATTTAATAAAAAATACAGGTCAGAGTTTGTCATCAGTAGCCAACAACAATGTTTCTGCAGATAAATATTTATTCCTTGAATCATGCATCATGAGATCTACAGAAACCAGAAACAAAACCCTAATAGGACCTTGTGAAAAATATCAGTTTAAGCTGGATCATCCAGCCGTTGCTTATCTCTTTAAATTTTGCATAGTGATGTGACAGGTAACGGAGATAAATGCAGGGTACAAATGCATTTGCACAGGTAACAGATATTAAAATAATCGGTTAGAGTTTTTATCAGTTCCATGAATATGCATGAGTTTCGGATAAATGTGCAATCTGCCTACCACCCAGGCTGACTGCAGTAGATGGAGAAATAGTTGTCGAAGCTATTTTTTTGTAACTAGCTCATGTTTTTTATAATACTGAAACATGGTTTAAAGATTCAAAATGAATACCTAAATTTATACCACTTTTCATTATTGCATTTAAATCTTTTTTTATAAATATTTACTAGCTTTTAGCTAAATAAAAAATACAAGTCTGGACTAGAAAAGGTTCATAAAATTGAATATCATTGTTAATGGCTATAATATGATAAAAATGTAATGTACACCATCTGTGCCCTCAACAGGGCATGAGGATGTCCTGACTAAACTCCAAGATATAAAATTTAATGAAATGAAAATACAGTCATTATGGGGATTTTAAGTATCCAAACAATGACAGTTTGACGCATACGGCATCAAATACATATTCCAAATATTAACTATGTTGACTAAAATAAGGTGGTGCTGTGGTAGCGTTGTTGCCTCTCAGTAAGACGCTGTCCGGTTCGATTCTCAGCTAGAGCGTCTTCTGTGTGGAGACATGTGTGAATGGCCGTACCTTCATTGAAGGTTATGCGTCAGGGCTAACAACTCAGCAAGTAAAAATCTACTGCTAATCATTAGCGGACCGGAGTTCTGCTGTTGCGACCCCTAACCGGGAAAAGCCGAAAGACACAACAACAAAGTACTAATGCCAGTTAAGGATGGCAGTATCTTAAATATCGTACTGACAAACCTAAAATCCTGCTCCTTCCTATCCATGGTTGCATGATCTGTAACCCCCACAGATCATCAACATCATAGCAGGGGAAGGGGGACAAGTACAGCTGACTCAGGCACAAACTATTAGAGGGTACAATCAGCACTGTAGTTGAGGTGCTGATTGGACCCCGCAAGCAGTATAGTCAATCATGTAAGCAGTGGAAATCCCAAATCATGAACATTTACATGACAGTCAGTACAGTACGTGTTTGTTAGGAACTGTAGTAAGCACTAATATAGCTGCTTGCTACAGTTCAGTTTAGTGAAGCAGTTTAACAAAGACTATTATGCTTTTTCATAAGAAGGCTTTATGTAGCATGAAGATCATCTTTTCTTTTTACAGTCAGTTAACTATAGTTCTTAGCTACAGTTTAGTACATGTGTAAGCAAAGAGCCATTCTACATATACTGAATTACTTGATGTATATAAATTAGTCTTTGCTTAGCTAAAGACGTTTTACTTCAAACTAGGGTGGAAGGGAGGCTAATGGGAAACACTACTCAGGGCACCTACAGCTCTGCAGATTGCACTATCTTTGTCTTTAACCTACTAGAAAGACGAGTCTGTGTCTTAAATCACAATACACTGTCACCCTCATTGATCCAGACTAGTCTACTCATCGTATTATCAGTGAGTCATACATTATTAACTTCTGCATTCAAAAACATATAGTGTTACGACAAAGAATTATACAAGCAAATGTAACAAACCCCCCCACTTTGGTAGACTCACAAAATAAATGAATACAACAGAAAGAACCTACTCAGCTGTCAGAAATACCATTAGTTTTACAATAAAACTATTAACTTTTCAGTTTTACAATATAACTATTAACTTTTCTTATCAAGTCTTTCAGATCTGAGCCTGGATTCAGCTGTATTTCAAAGGATTAAAGAAATAATAAAGTATTTTTAAGTACTTCAGGAAACCAAAAGGGAAAAACTGTGACAGTAGCATGTTAAGAATTAACAGTAAAGTGACAACCCAGCCTTAAGACATAGTAATGCAGCTACATAAAAAAATGTAAATTTCACAATAACCAAAGACATACATTAGATGCCTAGAAGGGAAGACATTAGACGTGCATGTAAGTGCCGCTCAACTAAAATTAAACTCTCAGATTCCATAACACCAGAAAACATACATGGTAGATGCCTACAAAGAATGAGAAAAAATAACAGACCCACTTCTGCTGGCAAAGAAGAATAACGTGCTCACTTCAGCACCTTGTACTGACGTCCAACTAATGGCCCAGATGCTGGAAGAAATGGTATGGGGAGGTGGCAAAGGAGCAATAGCTGTTGGTTTGAACAGTTTTGGTGGATGAGATGTAACTGGTATACAGGGAGGATCATGGTAGCCCTGCTGCCTCATAAAATTGTAGAGGATAGTGTGTGTGGAGCAAGTTATGACCACTGCAGAAGGAGTGCATTAGCAGCATAAATTAAAAAGTCCCATCTCCCAGAGTATGACATCACAACCTTACTGTCTACTGTCTGACTTTCATGTTCCAAGTGATAAAATGACATGGTGGGTTTTCACCCTGGGAAGGAAATTAACAGACTTAAGGTGGGCAGAGGGAAGGCTTGACAGTCTAAGTGTGGTATAAGGAACCCATGAAATTAAAACCTAGTTAAATCCTCATCAATCATGTTAAAATATGGATCTAAAATTTTAGGGTCTGATTTCATTTGTCCATTGTAACCTATCACTATAGTCTGGTGCCATAGATGAAGGAGACATCTACATGCTAACATTTGTTAAACCACCGTTTCATTCTGTTATGTTATGGATGTTTCTCATCATTGTTTACAATGACTAGGTGAAACAATATGGCTACAGACAGTGGCATGTGTTGTGGGACTTTCAGCAGCAATAGCATGGAACCTCATACTGCAAGTTTTTTGCACCCTGAGGAACCATAGGATCTGATTTTCCAACCATAAATGCTGGTGCAAGACTCTGCCAAAGATGTGTTTGTAATTTTTTGCTGAGAGGATATCAAGGTATAGCCAAGATAGGATAAATTTCAGCATGGGGATGGGCTACATCTTTGATGTCTGCAGATGATACTGTCTTTATAAAATTCAAATGCCCATAATCTCCTGTGCACACTAATGTGTGGGAAAAGGCTAGTATGACTGTCAGTACCATCAGATTAGATGGCGTGGCTTTCTCCTTGAAAAGAGTGGACAGTTGTTTGTGAATAAAGAGAAAGGAACTACCTCACAAGGAGGACTTTAATTATCTTGGGATTCTGCTGGCTGATAAAGGAAGAGTGAATCAGGAGATTGACTAGCAGATGGGTTCAATAGTGGATGTACCAAAGATATTGTACCTGACTGAAGTGGTAAAGTGAACAGTCATATGTTGAAGTTCTCAGTTTATTGGTTTATGTCTCCATCCTCACCTATGTGACTGCCTTAAGTTTTGGGCAGTCATGTGGTAAAATAAGGCTCACTCCTGTGACAGAATAAGAAGCGTAGCAATCAAAGAGCATCTTTGAGTAGAACCACTGATCGGCTGTGTTGAAGTGGTTTAGGAATCTGGTAAGGATGCCCTGGCCACCTCCTATGGGAGGTGTTCCAGGCCTGGCCTATAGGGTAGAAGTCCTGCTGCAGACCAAAGACCTTGAAGGGGATATATCTCTCAGGCAGACTGTTGAGGAGGATAGGAAAGTGTAGTTTATCCTGAACTTTTTGCTTACCCTTCATCTTCATCATCACTTTTAATTTACAAAATGGATGGATGGATAAGTTAGATAGGCCTGTAATGCTAAAGTCTCCAGGATTGCAGGACTGGCTTCTCTAATATTTTTCTCCTAGTGTGACATTAAATATGTAAAACAATCTTGATAATTACATGTAGAATTATTCAAGAAGTACAAGCTTGAGAGTTGGCTTATGAACCAAACAAATTGTCTATGTTAATTATGGAACTATGTTTATTACTTACAGGGCTCACAGCTTTCTCAGCCATAAACTAGGCACTGCCATGGGCTCATTCGCTTACTTGTCCCTTCTCCTCAGCACACAAAAAATATAAGTTTATAGTTTTGTCAGGCATATATATATATATATATATATATATATTTTTTTTTTTTTTTCACATGAACATGTATGCTTATATAAAGAATTATTTGTATCTTTACTTTTGATGGAATAAAGCTCTGGATGTCATTCCCACATAGAATTCATCACAGCCAAAACAAACACTAATATATAGCACCCCTTGGAATTGCAAGTAAATCTCCCTGGAGCTGATATAGTACTATCTGTGTGGGGTAAAATAATATGAGGGCCTTCATGAATATACTCGCAAGTATTGTACATACCTCACTTATAAGTTACTTTTTCATTTTGAGTATAAGCAGGACTAATTAAAGTACTGTCTCTCTGTAGCAGTTTTCATGCTATTCCTCTTTTTATATACAAACATAGGTTTTTCTCCAACAACTTTACAAATATGATAATTCCCTTTTAAAATTCTTCAAATTTTCAGAAATAATTTTCTGAATACTTATATTATCGACTGACATATCAAGACTACAAACTGGGGTGGTCTTACTATAAGTATTGTTTCATACATATTTATCTAAGAGCTTAAACAAAATTGGGGCAAAATGAATATACCTTTTAGATGAAACTTCATTAGCACTAACTAACAAATTATCTTTCCTATATCTCCTCTCTAGAAAGAGAGGTAATAAATGCAACTTCTTTCTTAAAATCTACTTCTCTGGTGTTTAGTCTTGAAGAGTGAATATATTGCCCCATGGGTATGTTCTTTTTGATGAACATATGATGATTGCTGTTAAAATGTAAGCTGGAAAAAGTTTCTTTAGACAATATATTGCTGTGGAAAATCCGATTAGATACATCCCATTCCAGGGTGATATCAAGAAAGGAAATTTTAAAACCAATATTAGCCAAAATGAATTTAAAACAAATCAGATCCCATATTGAGTTCATCCAAGAACTGCTCACAGTCTCTTACATTTCCTTTAATAATAAAAAACAAATCATCCACATACCTTTAAAAAAATATATAATGATCTAAAAAGGGCAATTTTTAAAAACTATTTACTACCACAATATAGGTTCACTTGGAGGACATTTTAAGCTGAGACAATTTCCCTATTGGTGCTTGAATTAACATTTCCTGATTGGTCTTGCCTATCCCATGGTTGATAATTGTATATTAGCCCTAGTGAGAATAACTGATCATACCATAGATAATTTGAGGGGGCCCATGTAAGGGATGCAGCATTTAGGAGCTGCCTTTCTCCATTAGCAGCATGAGGGATAATCCTGAGGTGTATTTTCTATTACCCATCCTTAGATCCAAGTTGCATTTGAATATGGACAGGGATGAGCTTTGTTTTACTTGAATGGTTAGTCTGTTCTGGAACAGTGGTAGTCTCTGTGATATATATATCCATCTGTCCACAACATTCAGTTTAGATACCTAGAGTGAATATTTCTAATGCCATTTGATTTGCTGACGTTCAGTAGGTCTATCAGTATTGGGTCAGAGGATGCCAGACACAGGTCACCTCTAAGCACTCTGTAGGATACTGAGTATAGATATAAATCTTTGAGGTGGCCCATGCAAGACCTATTGTTTAGGACTTGTATCCTTTTAGTGAGATATCTCTATGGGTACTCACAATTGGTCTGGACATATACACGCCAAAATGGGCATCATACAAAATGATTGACCTAATGAGGGCTTTGTAAAGCAAAGCTATTCCAGTTTCTTGCCTGCATTAAGTCTTATTTCATCATCATCATCATCATCATCATCATCATCATCATCATCATCTTCTTTACAGAATGTAGCTGGGTGGGCTGCTGCCACTTCAGTTGACGTCCACAATCTACAGAACTGCACTGATATGTTTAACAATATGACAGTTATCAATTATCAAAATAACAGTGAAAACCATAAACTATCAGAAGTTGGAATGGCAAACTAAAAATAGGGTAAACTACTAAAAACAAAAGAAAGGCTAAGGCAGGAATTAGCACAACACTAGTCTAATACAAAATAAAATAAAATAAGCGCTTTTGTTCAATTCAGTGACAGAACTTCTTCAGACAAATATAATATTTATTGGATTGATGTTCTCCATTATATTTGTCTGAAGAAGTTCTGTCACTGAATTTAAAGAAATCACTTATTTTACTTTATTTTGTATTAAAATAGTGTTGTGCTAATTCCTGCCTTAGCCTTTCATTTGTTTTTAGAAGTTGGATTGAAACAACAAAGCATCAGTTGTAAAAAATAAGAGCTTTCTTTCCTTTATTGTTAAACACAGAATGAAAGTGCTTATTATATTACAAATGACACTTCATTGTTAGTAAATAGTGCAAATACCAGAGCTGTATCATGGTTAAATGGGGTCCTAGGCAAGGTAATAGATTGGGCCACCTCAGAGCAGCCCCTCCTGTGGCAACTCCCTACCTCTCCAGCAGCAGCCCTCTCCCCAGCCACTCCAGTGTTTCATTACTTGGCTATTTCTCCTCATTTACCATAAACACTCTTCAAACCAGTCAACTTGCATACTGTTTTATTTACTTCTACAGTGATTACAGAAATTTAAATAAAATGGCACAAACACTGAGCTATTTTGCTAAATAAACAATACAGTCTAGCAATGAAAACAGACTTAGCATGAGCAGTAAACATCTCCGCCCTTGAAACTCACATTCACTGAAATGGCATGAAAACTCACATTTATTTTGCATCTGGCCAGTGGAGGACTAAGCTTACCTCTGGGCTGTTTTCAAACCATAGGCTCCTTACACATTTTTAGGGCCCTGCATACATGTATGCGTTCTTTGATTCATCTTCATGGTTGTATTAAATTATATTCCTTGTATAATACATCACCACTTCTTAGAACGTGTTTTAAATTTGTATTTTTTTAATATCCTTTCAGTAACCAATGAAACAAAATGTATGAACCAATAATGACAAACTACCCATTACAGAAAATTTCAACCATAAAAGGCCACTCAGACTTCTGTCATTATAATCCACCAATATCAGTAAATATGCAAAATTTCTGCAGAAGTAAAAGTTATCTAAATAATTCCACATTAAAGGGATCTGTAACTAATGAAGAGGTTGCTGCTAGCAAACAACTTTATATTTCATTGTTTCATCTACAAATAAATGTGCCTGTTGCCCTTGAAGAATAAATTGCCTAGGTTACAATAAAAAAAACGATAAGCTAGTAATATTGCAATAGGGAATGGATGGCAAACTGATCACAGGTTCATAGTTACTAGGTAACTCCTCCAAACGAGGACATTCACAGGACTGCAGCATCCACTCCCTTTAAACTACGACACAGTACAGTATCAGCAATCCATCTGCATATTGTGAGAGTAGAACCCACAGCCTTCTGCATCAAAAGCAAGTGTACTACTACCTGTTATGCTACTAACAATGCAAACAGACTTAGCATAAGCAGCACGAAACTTCTCTTCCCCTAAAGCTATAAGCTCCTTGTGAAATCCACTTGACAATCAGCTACATTTCTTAACTTCTCAGCACAAGAAATCTGGAAAAAGCCAAAATATATTTGGGGGGGTGCAAAAGACCAAAACTAGGGAATAATTTTAAACATTGCTTGTATAATCTTAGAAAGTTGCTAAAATAAAATGTTTTGTGTTACCATGCATTTCCTGAAACATAGGAAGAATAAAACTTAAAGGCCTATCATTATTTAGTGAATTCAGCTTTCACTGATTTGCCAGAAAACCACAAATTTTAAGAGTAACAGACCAAAAAGTATGAGTCAAATTTTCTGTGAAAATCTGTATGGACACTACTCCTTGAATCACAAGTGGTGGTGTGGGTAGAGAAGTTAGGCTCTTGTTTCTTGTACCTAAGGCACAGGATTTGAGCTTGAATAACACTAACCACCAGTTATATCTACCTGGGCATTTTAGAAACACAAACATGCACACACGCTTGCATGCACACACACGCGTGCACACATGCACACGCACACAGAGAACCAGCAAAACACTCCACTCGAGTAGAAAACTCTCCTGTGCTTAAAAACTGTACCTGAAATAGGCAATAAACAAATGTGGTGATTTCAGCAATAAAAAGGCCAAAAAAAAAAAAAAAAAAAAAACCTGGCAACAACAAAACTAAAACTCTCCTTACCTGGAAGCATGACTCTGGCAGCAATGATCAGCAAAAATCCTCGGGGGGGGGTGGAGGCAGCATAACTCTCCTTAACAGCTGTACCTGAAATAATTGCTCAGCAGAACAGCTAGTTTAAATTCCACGCATGCGCATGTGTGGAGTGGACTTCTGCATTGGCATGCAATACATGTATGGGTCCTTAAAGAAGACACTGCCAACGTGGAGGTTTTTTTTTTTACTAATTGCTGAAGCCTCATGGCCAGGGTACCCCCTGCCAGGGGGTTCCTAGGTAATTGCCTATGTTACAGCTGCAAGACCATCTTCACTAAGCAAAAGTGGGTGGGGGGGCATTCTCTTCCCCTCACCCTATGGGTCCAGCACCCTTGTTTGTCATAAAATCTGTTTTGTGGCAAAAGTTTTCACTTTCCCACCACACCAAAACTAGATTAGTGAAAGTGAGAGCTACTGCAGAACCCATCACAATACCTTTTATTTGCTTAAAGTATTTGGCTTTAAACAAAAAATAATTATGATCCAAAAATGCGTCCAACAACAAACAATATAAATAGCTTTTTTTGTGTGAAAACTCAGTCTTTTTTGATAAAAATGACCTAATAAAATTCTATGCCTTTGTCTTGTGGTATACAAGTAAATAAAGAAACTATGTCTACTGTAAAAATCTTGCATCATCTTCATAACAAAATTCTTGATTAAATATACTAATTTGATCTAAAAAAATTCCAGGAGTCCTGAGTGAAAGACAGCAACCCACAAACTAAAGGATTTCATATGGTATCCATATACAAAGGCATGACTTCAGTAATGCTGTTAGGTGCAGAAACAGTTGGCCTGAAGGGGTGGGGGGCTTGTCAAGTTCTTATTTATTTTTGGAATACCGAATAGCATTCCTGTTTTAGGATTTTCCATCACCATAAAGTTGTATAATTCATAATCAATAGCTCTGTTCATTAACAAGTCATACAAACAAGCATAAATAAATTTGTAACTTCCGTGTATATTATCTAAGATGGTTGCACTATATTCCTCTCTGTTCTGTAACATTTTTTTTACCATCTCTGTACTCAGTCATACACAATTACCAGCCCTCCACCCTCGTCAGCTTTCATTATTCTGATATCTGTGTTGTTTCTTAAATCTCAAGTCTTTCTTTCTTCAAAATTCAAATTATAAAACTGACATTCATTTTTGTTAACCAATAATTTTATTATATCTGCCTCACAACATTTCTCAAATATCTTTAAAGTATTGTGCAAAATGGGGTTATAAACAGAAGGGTTTGGGAAACAAGCTAGCAATTTTAACTTCACTTAAAAATGCTGCAAGTTAAGTTTCCTGGTATAAAACTTAAGTTCTAACACAGTTTTAGTTAAATTTGTCCTGTGAGAAGGAACAAAACTTAACCACAAACCCAATACTTTCAACTCAACTAAAGAAAATTGACATTTGGTTAAGTTAAACACTCCATAACAACTTACAAAGTGTTCTTTCAAAAGTCCTTCTTTTGATGATTCTGCCTCCTTTCTTGGGTCTGATTCAAAAGGAGATGAATTTCCTGTGCTCATGGCGAGTTTTTCAATTCAAAACCACCTGAAACATCATTTGATGCAGCTGTAGTTGGTGGATACAATGGTACTTCCATAATATTGCCCTCAGAGTTAACCTGCTGGAAAACATTTACCATTCCTTTTGTATGACTAATGCTCTCACTGTTAGAGTTGATGACATCATTTCCATTTCCTTTTATACCAGTCTCATCTCTTAAAGGGCCAATAGACCTTTCAACTCGCATATTAGACACAATTACTAAACTCTGTTTTTTAAGACTATTATTTGTCCATGACATCATTTCCATTTCCTTTTATACCAGTCTCATCTCTTAAAGGGCCAATAGACCTTTCAACTCGCATATTAGACACAATTGCTAAACTCTGTTTTTTAAGACTATTATTTGTCCATTCAAGAGATATGCCTTTTTATTTTCATAGACTTCCACATCTCTCAAGATTTTCTTGTGTTTCTGACCACTAATAGTCTTTTCATACCTCTCAAGAACAGTAAAAATATTATCATAATCAGATTGTTCATCTGGCACAGTCTTAAGCATTTTGCCAGTTTGTTCATCTAACTTAACTATGTTATCTTTCACACAGCCCATAACTTTCATATTGTTTTTGATGAGCAACCTAAGGAGCTCAAGTCCAGCCTTGTTATAAAAAAAGATCATCCTTCTCAATACCACTGGAAAACTTATAGAACTTTAACCTTTTTGGTACTATGCCAAGTGAAACACAATGTTCAAAGTACATGTTTTCAATGGTTAAGGCTTGAAATTTCTTAAGATTTTTCTTCAAGTCAGCAAGTTTTTTTCTTGAGTTCCTGTCTTTCAACCAAAATGGAAAATGTTTCCTTGAAGGGATTATGCTTAGCATGTAAAATAGCAGAAATGCCTTTGAACAAATTCTCACCATCATTCAGGAGGGAACCGCAACTTCTCAAAATGCCAGCACTCTCTCTCCTTGGGATTACTTTGAGACATCTGCTTAAACTGATAATTATTCTTTAAGTCATTCACCTGTCCAGCCAGGGAGTTTAACAATTTTTGAAGGTTGTTCAAAACTAATTACAGGCTGGAAACACAAAAACCCTGGCTCTCCAGAACAGCGTGCATGGTAAAATCAAGCAGCTCATCTCTATTACCAGAAACCATCGTTTTTTCAGTAATTAACATAAATCAATAACCAAAAAAGAAAACACCAATGAATTGCAAACCAAAGACAATAAAACTTAAATATGACTGGAAAGATAAACTGGAACACAGGAGAGAGCCACACATGTATTTAAGCATACACAACTTTAATTTCTCCGCTTTTCATCAGTACAAACTTCTTCAGAAATACAAACACTGCAAAGCCAGAACTATAATGATAAACAGCAGGGCCAGTCAACTCATTTCATTCACAAACAGCCCACCTCCCCATTACCAAACAAAATACCTACTTTAGCCCTCCCAGGATTAAATTAACATACTTGCATTAATTTCATTTAGTTGATAGAAACATTAGTCACAACTTATGTGTGCCAGCTCACCTTACACAAATACACATTTCATTTTATTTATTTTACTTTTGTTTACCCAGGTTTTTTCAACTGTTTTTAGTAAAAAAAAAACAAAAAAACATTTTCAGCCTAGGGAGTATATCTCTCAACCTCTTAGCACTAAAAATCTGGACAAAGCCTAAAATAATGGGGGACAAATAACCAAAAATAGGTACAGATTTTAAAAATAGCTGTTATAAACTTAGAAAGTTGCTAGAATAACAGGATTTGTGTTAACATGCATTTTCTGAAAGATATGAAGTCTGAAACTCAAATGCATATCACTATTTTGTGAAGTCAATCCTCAGCCAGAAAACCACAAATTTTATGAAGAGCAGACCAAAAATATGAAGCAAAAATCTGGACATTCTGCAGAAATTTGGACAGTTGAGAGGTATTCTGGAGAGAAAAGCTCTAACATTACATTTTTTAAACAGACATTCAGTGTACACATGAACAGATATGAAATAACATACATTAAGAATGTTTCATACATTTAATAATTAGATTGCATTCATCTGAAAATTCAGACAACTATTATAATCTTGCAAAGCTGAAATTACAACAAGAGTAAACTGCAGGGCCAGTTGCTTCAGTCACACATAGCCACAATCCCTATAACCCACTCCATCCACGGCATCTGAGTGATCTTTTGAGGTTAAAAGACAAAAATGGATAAAATACAGTACTGTTATTGTTATTATCTGATATATTTATTATAAGTGAATGTGCAAACCACAATGCTCATGTAAATGTCTTATGTATAATATGTTGACAATTGTTCTGGAGATTTTCTCCCCAGGCCTCCATTGAAAATGGGCAGCTCTGTCCATTCGGATCTGCCCTGTAAACAAATGTAAAATAAATAAATAAATACATATTTTTTTTTCAGATAAGCAATAGCTAGAGTTCAGAACTTGTGGTTGATCTTACTTCACTCAAATGCACATTATTCTTGCAAAGCAAGTCAGAAGTCCAACAGTAAGGCCAGTCATTTCATTCGCACATACTAGACCTAGTCCCCAGCCTGATTGCCTACCCATAATATCTGCTTCAAGCCTACAAGGTTTAAAATAATGAAAAGTGAACACAATGATTACATTATTATATTTCTTTCAAATCCCATAGTCAAGAACTCGTAGGTGATCTTACTTCATTTCACGCATACACACTTTAGTTATGCAAGGCTAGAGTTTCAACAACAAAACATTCTCACGCCATCCTAATCTATCTTGACTGATCCTGCAAAAAGATTAGGTTAAAAAAAATTCATCCACAGGTGCCTAGTATCTGTTTAACCCCTGCCCGGATATTTTATTAAAAAAAGACATCCACAGTCAAGCAGCATCCAAAGCATACTGCTTCCTTAGTATTTGATTAACCCTGCCTGGATATTATATTAAAAAAATAAAGTCATCATCACCCCCCGAAAACACACAGATAACTAGTATCTAGTAGATTATGGCAGTGTATTATATTGCAAACAGAAAATCATCATCAGCAGTTCCCAAAATACATTGTCTCCATAGTATCTGGTTAACCCTGCCAGGATATTATATTAAAAAAATAAAGTCATCATCACCCCCCAAAAACACACAGATAACTAGTATCTAGTAGATTATGGCAGTGTATTATATTACAAACAGAAAATCATCATCAGCAGTTCCCAAAATACATTGTCTCCATGGTATCTGGTTAACCCTGCCAGGATATTATATTAAAAAAAGAAAAACGTCATCATCAGCCGCCAAAACATACAGACCACGAGTATCTGTTTGACCATGCCAGTGTATTATATTAGAAACAGAAAATCATCATCAACAGGCTCCAAAACACATTTCCTCCTGAGTATCCGGTTAACCCTAGAAGGATATTATATTAAAAAAAGAAAGTCATTAACAGCCGCCAAAACACATAGATCATATACTAGTATATGGTTGCCCATGCCAGGATATTGTTAGAAAGACATCACAAACAGCCCCCAAAACTCACAGCTCACTGCAGATTCAGCCTTCTACTATCTGGTTGATCCTGCCAGCCTACAACCCCAGGATGTCAGAAACAAAAATTTATATAGGAGACTGCATCACTGCATCAAGATCTAACAAGTATCTTATCGACCCTGCCAGTAAATAACTAACTACTGAAATTATCTGGTCGAACCTATTGGAAAAAAATAAATAAATATAGAAAGTATCCAGTTGACCCTGCCAGGAAAAAAATGTAGAAGGTATCTGGTTGGCCCTGCAGGAAAAAATAAATAAATACAGAAAGTATCTGGTTGACCCTGCCAGGAAAAAAAACTGAGAACTTTCCTTAAAGTTTAAACACTAGTCTCTGATTGGATCTCTGATTTTCTCTCTGTTCACTTGTCCCTCATCGCTCATCTCTCATCTTTCCACTCTCTCACTTACTCCCTTGCAACTAAAGCATGGGAACAGAAGGTAAGAGTAACAGGACTAATCAGTAGCTACGTCATGTACTCAAATTACGTGACAGGCTGCTGACTTCACAGTCCTGTCAGCTTCCTGTTTCTTGCAGTTAAAACTGCAATGACTTCTGGGCATCTTCATTGATGCCTACGGTCTTCCCAATCTGGACTGTTTTAAACCAGTCTAGAGACAAAAAAGATGAGCAAGCATGCACACTGATTCGAGTTCTGCTTAGAATCGCATTTGGCTTTACACATTAGCTTCCAGTTTAACTGCTACTATTGTGTAAAGTCTAATAATTATTATTTTTTTTTTTAGAGAAAGTTGGTGGGGGGGGGGCTGTAGCCTAGCAGTCCAATGCCATGAGGTGTCCTTGACTGAGACTGAGCTTATTATAAATTTTGCATAGAATGAAATGGGCTAGTTAGATGGGCGGAGGGAAAACAACAACACACAACCACTTTGTTGCTTATCATTTCCTTTGAAAGGAGAGGTTGGCATAATGGTTAATGTGTTTACCTTACAGACACAAGGTGCAGGGTTTGATTCTTACATGGTGTAATTGGCTAGGCTTAAAATGGCCCACAAGGGCAGTTAGTTTAGTACAAACCTACTAATAAAAATAAACACATATGAGTATATGACCATCTAGTTGCATATGCAACCTATTTCATGCACCAGCCTTGTCAACTATAAATATTTTGTATTCAAATATAACTAATAGCACTATGGATGTGGTTGGACCACAGCCAGATTATGGTCAAATGGGACCCTAGGCAGAGTAATAGATCAGGGCCCCTCATGAGCAGCCACTTCTGCAGCAACCTCCTACTCCCCATCCCCTTGCAGCAGCCCCCTCCCCAGCCATTCAAGTATTCCATTACTTGGCTATTTCTCCCCAGTTACCATAAACACTATTAAAACCTGTCAGTGTGCATACTGCTTGCTTATTTACTTCTACTATGATTACAGATATTGAAATAAAATAGCACAAACACTAATAGCCATTTGTTAAACAAACAATACAGTTTTGTCATGAAAATAGACTTAGCATGAAAAGTAAAACTGTCTGCCCTTGAAACTCTGGCATTAAAACCCACATTCAAAGAAAATGCATTTGGCCAGTGGAAGATTTAGTTCACCTTTGGGCTGTTTTCAAACCATAAGTTCCTTACACACATTTTTACAGCCATGCATACATGTATGTGTTCTTTGATTAATCTTCCTGATTGTATTAAATTATATTCCTTGTATAATACAGCACCACTTGTTAGAATGTGTTTTAAATTTTTAGTTTTTAACATCCTTTCAGTAACCAATGAAACAAAATGTATGAACCAATAATGACAAAACTACCCATTTTAGAAAATTTCAACCATAAACGGCTACTCAGACATCTGTGATTACAGTCCACCAATATCACTCAATAAGCAAATATCTGCAGAAGTAAAAGTCATCCGAATAATTTCACATTAAAGAGAACTGTAACTAATGGAGAAGTTGCTACTGGTAAACAACTTTACATTTCAGTGTTTCATCTACCAATCCACTGCCTGCTGCCCTTGAAGAATTAAATTGCCTATGCTACATTAAGAAAAAAAATGGTAAGCAGGTAATATTGCAATAGGGAATTACTGACAAACTGACAAGTTCATAGTTACTAGGCATCTCATACAAAGGAGGCCACACTCAGTAGTATAGAACCCCTATCCTCCCTTAAAATGCACCAAATAATCAGTGATTGACAGGGCACTACAACACCAGCACTCCATCTACTTAATGTGGGAGTAGAATCCACAGTCTTCTGCACCAAAGGCAATTATGCTACTAACACTGCTTTCAAACTGTATAGTGCAAACAGTGACTGCCATTTGATAAACAAAACAGTTAGTTGCACACTGAAAACAGACTTAGCATGAGCAACAGTAAACTTCTCTTCCCTTGAAACTCACACTTTCACGAAAATGCACTGAAACTCATAACTCCTTGAAAATGTACTGAAACTCACACACAATTCAGTCAGCAGTCTGGTCTTTGGTGTAGAGGATTCAGGCTCTTGTCTCCACTGAAGCTCACAATTCCTTCAGCAGTCTGGTAGTTGTTGTAGATGATTCAGGCTGTTGTCTCCTGTGACGAAGTTACAGGGTCAAGCCTGATCAAGTTAACTGATTAACCTGCCCCCCTCCCCCCACTAGAGCATTACATACCATACCACCATACCTCTCAACTTCTTAGCACAAGAAAGCTAGACAAAGCCTAAAATAATGGGGGGAACAAAGGCCCAAAAATAGGGACAGATTTTAAATATTGCTGTTATAGACTTAGAAAGCTGTTATAATAGCAAGATTTGTGCTAGCATGCATTTTCTGAAGGATATGAAGTCTGAAACTCATATATATGTCATTATTCATTGACTTCAATCTTCTGTGAATTACCAGAAAAAACACAGATTTTGTGAGGAATATGCCAAAACTATGAGGCAAAAATCTGGACAGCTGAGAGGTATGCATACCTCTCAACTTCTTAGTGCAAGAAATCTAGACAAAGCCTAAAATAATGGGGGAATACAATGGCCCAAAATCTTTTAAATATTGCTGATTTCAAATGAGTTGCTAGAATAACAAGATTTGTGTTACCATGCATTTTCTGAAGGATATGAAGTCAAACACTTATATGTCATTTTTTAGTGACTTCAGTCCTCCGTGAATTGTCAGAAAACCACAAAAGTTATGAGGAATAGGCCAAAACTATGAAGCAAACATCTGGGCAATTGAGGTATGGGTATCTCACTTCTTCTTAGTGCAAAAAAGACTAGACAAATCCTGAAAAATGGCGATACAATGGCCCAAAATAGGGAGAGATTTTAAATATTGCTCTTTGCAACTTAGTTGCTAGAATAACAGGATTTGTGTTAGCATGTATTTTCTGATTGATATGAAGTCAAACTCATATATATGTCATTATTTGGTTTGCCAAAAAACACTAATTTTACGATAAATGGACCAAAATGAGGCTATGTCTGGAGAGATGAGAGGTATTTTAAAAACACACATACACACACACACACACACACACACACACACACACACACACACACACACACACACACACACACATACACACACCTGCCTTTATTTTGCTCTCACACAGCAACACACACACACGCACACACACATACACACACCCACACACACACACACACACACACACACACACACACACACACACTCACACGCACCTACTTTCTCTCACACAGCAACACACACACACACACACACACACACACACACACACACACTATCTGTCATATTAACAGAATGGCTAGTTTAAATTATATACACACATACGCATTCCCATGCGCACACACACACACACACACACACACACACACACACACACACACACACACACACACACTATATGTCATATTAACAGACTGGCTAGTTTAAATTACATACACACACACACACACACACACACACACACACACACACACACACACACACACACACACACACACACACACACACACACACACACACACTTACCTTCTATCTTACTAGAAAGGCTATTTTTAAATTCTGCGCACAAGTGTGGAATGACTTTATATCTGAGGTGGCATGCGTGCATAAGATGCATGCATTGTCCTCCTTAAAAGAGAAGACTTTCAAAGAGCACTGGCCCACCAGCCCAATTTGACACAGGCCCTTCTGGCATTCGCCAGAACTGCCAGATGCCCACTCCACCACTGACTCTAATGTTAGTTTTTCAAGCATACCTCTCAACCTCTTAGAGCAAGAAATCGGGATAAGGCCATAAATAATGCTGGGACCAAGGCCCAAAAATAGGGACATTTTTAAATATTGCTCTTACAAACTTACAAAGTAAATAAAATAGCAAGTTTTGCAATTAGCATGGATTTTCTGAAGTGTACGAAGTCTGAAACTTAAATGTCTGTAATTATTATCTAACTTCAATCTTCAATGATCTGCCAATGATTTGCTAAAAAAACACAACTTTTTGAAAAACGGATGAAAAATATGGGGCAAAAATCTGGACATTGTTGGAAAATTTGTACAATTCAGGGGTATGTTCTCAAGCATGTATTCAGTGTTCCACACAGTGGATAAGGAATACTGAGTTAGTTTAAGGTGTAAAAACAGTCTTAGGGAGCTCTAGAAAGTGAGTGCAGGATCCAGGAATACATACACTGAGACTTCTTATAAATGACTACTTTGGATAAACACATCACCCTGATATAAAATAAAGAATAAGGTGCTATAATACACTTGGAAATGAAACATATAAATGATTAAATCTCTCTGCTTTATCCCCTCCCCTCAGCTGCATAAGATTCTCTAGTGGATTTCTTTCTGGCATCTATTGATAAGGTCTTGATAAGAAAGTTATGTAGAGATACTCCATATAAGTTGCTTAAAGACTTAAGAATGCTGTACTCAATTGTCTCATTTTGCTGACAGTCAATATATTTTTCTTTTGAGGTATTTTCTCAGTGCCATATAAACATCAAGCATCCCCAAATCAGACTTAATCCCATATGTCTATGGTGTGGAGTCCTCCATAACCACAGTGGCAAAAGCCATTGAGAGTGTCATTCAGGCAGCCATGATGTTTGCTTGTGCTCTCACTGTCATCTAGGCTTTAAGGACATTTACGATAGACTTAGCTCAACCTGCTGTGGCAGTGGACGAATGAACAACATCGCCATAAGGCTCATAGTTTCTTCCTCACAGGGGTGCACACTTCTGCATACCCACTTGGTAAACCTAGCAAACATCTCACAGGCCATGTGTTTTGCATCTTAATCCCTCCTCTGAAGGGAGTGGTACATTCCATAGAAAGTTATACCTTGCAACTCCTTGAATGGATAAGCCCATCATCCCCTGCCAGCTCTGTCATTCAAATGCAACAGTAGTTGATCATCTGTCACCAGGGTCACAATCCAGATTTTATTCATCTTCTTTTCCAGAACTGGTATCAGACTTGAGATTTAATTTCAGATGGCAGGGTAAACAGTTGACAGAAAAAGAAGAGGATATAGGTGTTGTCTAGGCCAGCTGGGAATAATCAGAATAACGCTGGCCCTGTTCATATTTATATACAGCAAATCATTCTGAAGGAGAGATACAGGATGAAGGACAGACAAAAGAGTATTCAGCCAGTGGAAACAGAAGCCAATCCCTTTTAGTAGCCCTAAAGATAGCATACATTTCTTACAACTTTGTTTTGTGGTAATGCAAAAAAGTCCATCTGCAGCTTGTTCCAAAAATTTGTAACCCTGCTAAAAATGTGAGACCCGACTGGCACTCATGGCTCAGGCTAGAGTGACCTGCTGAAACAGTTTGCCAGGAAATTATGATTCCTGAGAGATGTTATCTGAAGAAATACCACTAACAATTACAAAAGAAAATGTCATTGCTTCTTCACACAAGTCGCAGTCTCCCCATGTTTGTTACTATACATTATTGTTGTATAGTCTGTTGATTTGGAGCAAGCATTAAAACATAGATTCAAAGGGAGATGAAAACCCTTTAGATCTAGCAAAAGAACTGTCACTTCTTCAGGTTGCTAAAAAGTAAACACTTTTGATGTTATTTTTTTCTCAATTACTGCCAGATACACACATCAAGCATAATACAAAGAGTCTATTACCAAAGTTTAAGTTGTTAAGTTGGAAGATGTTGTGCAAGGATGCTTGGCTGGGCTTAACATTGCAGTTTCTTTGCCACATATGAGTGGACCAGAAGTTGTTCTTCCAAAGACTCTGCTGAACCTTTTCCTTATACAGGTGTGCATAAGGAACTGCCAGAATGCAAAAAAAGAATGAAACCCAGAACTCTAAGGCATTATCTTTGGAAACCTGCAGGATAAAGTCTACTTTTCTTAGATTACAAATCTTTGAGACTGAAAAATCCAGAATTGTCCCTAGAAATGGAATTTTCTGTTGTGAAAGGCATTTATTGATTGATTTTTTTATTGACATTTAATTATTGGGAAAATCTGACTGCGTAGAAGCCCATTTTCAGTGGAGGCCCGAGGAATAAAACACCAAATTATTACAAAACATTTTCAGAGCAATATTTTTTCAAAAATAAAACAAAAACATTTGCAGTTTAAATAATTATAACAAATTAGACAATATAAAAATATTAGTTAAGAACTGATACAAAGTATATGACAATCATTTAATATTTAATGAAATTTTAGACAGTTTGTAGAGAATTTAAAGGTAAGTTAGTTTAATACAAATAGGAATTGCAATATAAATGAGGGAAAAACAGGCTTATCATATCTTTGGACAGAAAGTCAGGGAAGAAAGTTAGATAGCAGTAAGGAAGTAAGTGAAGAAGGAAGAGTACTTGTGCACATTTAGGGATATAGTTAAGCCTTATATTCTTCATAAGGATTTTATACAGTCACTGTATCCTTTCTGTCTGTTGAATCCTTGAATTACTAGATACAAATGAACCTGAAAAGTTGATGAGTAGGTCAGTGATGCAAAGGACACTAGCTGGTGTAATGTACTATTACCAAATGGTGTGGTAGTAATTACTCAAACTGTGCACTATGTGGGGGGGGGGGTAGCTCTTCTCCTCAAGGTGCACTGACTGCAGAATTGCCTATATTAAGATCAGGGATGCAGATGGTGAAGCCTGTACATAGGCATGCGGGTCTCTTTCCACACTCAGAAAAACATAATTTAATAACTTGTATGAATATAATTTTGGACTGGATGTATTCATCCAAAATGACATCTGTGTTCATATCAGTTGCATTTTCACTCTAGAGCAATTATCCTGATGCATTACTATGCAGTCAACCACATAAGAGAATAACCCTTTGTGATGAGTCCTCAGACAGGCAAAAATAGGAGCAAAGTCCTTAACAAACCATCTCAGTATTATGAAGAGACAAAATAAGAGATGTGGAAATAAGAAGTGGAAGTTTCCATGCGAAAATAATGGAACCTCCTGTGGCAATGACAGCTGAGCTGTAATAGATATCTTGCATATCCAGAATCACCTTGAAGATGTTTTCCAAAGTAGGTAGAAAAGTCTATAAAGAAAGTATCCTTAACATTTTATGTTGTATCATGTATTCAAGTAACAGAGTTCTTAAACACACCGCTTAATAGGTTCATAAGCTCTTACTAAGCATACAGCCAAAAGAGACCATCAAATACCTCAACCACATTCACCCAGTACTACTGGGAAACTGGTCTTCATTTGTCTTTCTTTTGGACTACAAGAAGTTGGACTAAAACTCTATCCCTTTTCAGTAACGTGAGACCTAATGTATTCTCTTGTTTTGCAGAAGTTAGAAGGTTAATTGTGGTTGAGTGACTTTTAAAAGACATGCAGGTAGGTGTGTGTGTGTGTGTGTGTGTGTGTGTGTGTGTGTGTGTGTGTGTGTGTGTGTGTGTGTGTGTGTGTGTGTGTGTGCCTTCTGTGAAGGTTGGGCACCAGACTGGCAACTCAACACCGTAGAAACTCCACTGCCAATCAGTCTGCGGACTGGTGATCCGCTGTGGTGACCCCTAACGGGAGAAGCCAAAAGACCTAATAAAACAAGGTTAATTGCAGGACAATGTCTAATTGCAAACAGGAATAAAATGTTTCCTGATACTAATATTTCTACTGACTTTATTGACTGTCCTCATGAAAGTATTCATTTGTCTGAGGTAAAGTGTTGCCAAGTCAACAGTAAATATTGAAACTTTCCCTCTAATAGGTATAAATAAAACTGAGTCTACAATAATGGCAAGTGAATTGTGGCACACTTATTTTACCTCCTGTTGCTAGAATCTGGAATTAGGGTACAGTATTGCTACTTCTGTTTGGGGGTTCCTGTTCTCAAACTGATAGCTGCAGTAGAAGGATCTTTCTGGGTTAGGAAAATCAACTGCAGTAATATGAAAATGGTTAGCAAAACATTCACAGCTCTGCTAGATTTGGCCATTTTTCCAAGTCAGTTAGAAAGCCAGTTGTTTGCTGACTAAGCAGAACTGTTTTTCAAAATAGGGTCATCTAGAAAGTCAACATTCATATCATTTAGATGACACTGCTTCATAACCAAGCACAACTTCTGACAATGATTGTTTTTACTGAAACATGCATATTACAATGTATAGAAATGTTGGGACATTTTATCAGTTATGTGATACAGCTTTGAAATAAATGAGTTTAACTGCACCTAGGTTTATAAAAAAATGGATGTTCACTGCAATTCAGAATCATCTTGTATGTGGGGCATAGCTCCGTGTAAACTTTTACTCAGTAATATTAACTCTGAGATCATTATACTTCAGGGAAAAGGAAGTTACATCACATTTGAGGAATCCTAGTTTAAGTGAATATTCAAACAGGTCTATATTATATGTTCGAAGTCTGAAAACTTCGAATTTCATATGATCAACTCCATATGAGCGAAGTTTTCAAACATCGAACATAAAATATAAACAAACGAAAAATAAAAAAACCTACCTGAATGCTCTATGCAGGGGGGCAAGAACCCCTGCACCCCCCACACCCCCAGCTACTTAAATATACCAACGCCAAGATCACACTACACTGAAGTGAAGGGGAATATTCCCTACGGCGATCTATGTTGAAACATTCAATGTTTGAAAACTTTGTTCATATGATGTCGATCATATGAGATTAGAAGTTTTCAAACTTCAAACTTATAATATAGACCCTATTCAAATGCATTAACATTCAAACTTGCAGTATTTGCAGTGAGTGTATACTACCTTTTTATCATGTGAAACCATGCCTTATCTGATGTGGATAATATTTATCTTATTTTATTTATATTTTTACTGGGGTAGTCCAGTGATCATAACTAACCAATTGTAGATAGAGCCCAGATGAAAATATATTCACAATTAGACAACAGAAGAAGTAAATCAGCCTTAATATGTACAGACACTTTTACATATTATTTCTTTAGTGTAAGCCTTGCATAAAGTTTGGAATTTGATATACATTTTCAGGTTAGATCCTTATTACTGAGACACAAGTCAGGTAGTCAGGTATTCTCACCAAAAAGTAGCTATAGTGTTTAGATGTTTGGAAGTGTGCATTATTTAACCAAACATATAATATTTGGCCACTTTCTCTGTTTTTATTTTATGCTTGAAAATATCAGTGTTGTATCTGCTTTCAAATTATGCTAGAATTCCATTCTCTTCTTTATATGTCCAAGAGTTTATTAGACCATTCGTTGGTGCTGGAAGCTGGGAATCTAGAATTTTATTTTAATGTCTGACAAGTCCTGCAAGGATTTTAAAACAGGAAAACAGTTCACTACATGTTTTGTCTCTCAAGATTTTGTATTCTTAGAAGGCAATTTCATTCTTTCCCACTTAGATTATTCAGTTATAAATTTGACTTTTGCAGAAAATTTGTTAGCTTCATGGAGAGAGCAGGATGTTTTGGAATCATGGCCATCCCTATCTGAGTCAGAATTCTGGGGTGAATTTGTTTGACTTATGTGAAAATCATCTTTGATGATGCATAGAAATGGAATATATAAGAGTATATTCTACAGGTGAGAGCACCTGTTTTTTTTGACAAATCATTACCCTTGCACTTCATCATTCTGGAGTACTTTACCACTGAGGGGTAACAGAACCAGCAAGTCTGTGGCCTAGCTGCATATTGTACAGTTTAAAAGTAGTGTTTTTTAACAAAGCATCTTTAGGTTATACGGACAACCTGCACTGGGAGTAGAGAGGCAGGTGATGTAGGTACCTGTGATAGTATAACCTCCATTACAACTGTTTCATGTAATTCTGAAGGAACAGCTAACTAGCAATATAAGTCTCCATACCTCCATACCATACCTGAAGTGGAATGCCTTCATGGAGAAGAAGCCTGTCGAAGAGAGATATTTATCCTCACAGTTATCCTACAGGATGACAAGTGTTAACCCTGCATGTATGAAATAGCACTGACATGGGTTCAGTTTTATTTATTTTAGCTTACATTTATTTTTTGGGGTAGTACGGTGATCACTCTTAACCATTTACACATACAGCCTAAGTAAAGTTTTCCTGACAGGCTTTATTACTCTTATTGTGTGACCCTACAAAAGAGCATTCTACTTGCTTGAGGATTTATGTTTTTGTTTGTGCCTTTAGGCACTGTCTCTTTTTTATCTGGTTTGGGATCATCAGCAACCTTAGCCAGAGAATCAGACCCAGTGGCTCCAATATCTGCTATTTGGACCTTTCTTAAATAAATATTTCTAACTTTTGCATTTTCTTTACCAGAAAAAAGCCTGTAGAGCTTTTTTTCTGTGCTGCACAACCTTCTTCTTTCGGCTTTTCCCATTTAGGGGACGCCACAGCGGAACTCCAGTCCACTAATGATTGGCAGTAGATGTTTACGGTGCTGAGTTGCCAGCCCGACCCCCATCCTTCAACAAAGGCATGCCCATTTTATGCATGTCTTTGTGCTGCACAATAGTTGTGTTAAAATGAAACTAACATTCACAGTATTAAATACCACATGACGATCCTAAGTAACAAACTATAGGGGGAATGCAAATCTCTAGGAGCTTTTTGTCTTTCAAAGGGAAAGCTCCATTTACCATGAAGACATAGAGGTGAAGTATGACAAACAAATTTGTTGACTGCTGATAAATAGAATGTTCTAGAATCAAAAGACAAATTACTCATGAAAACAAAATGGAATGGTTTCATGCAAGATAAAAGTAAAAAAAAAAAAAAAAAAAAGACACCTGTCAATGTTACCTAAATGGGACAGATGATCTTACCTATAGTATGCATAGGACCCTGACACTGACTTATAGGGAGATAGGCTGCTATAAAAAAATGTGCTGAAATCAGTTTTTTTTTGTTAACTCCACATGTAATGGATTAATAATTACTGTGACCCTCTCTTCAAAGTAAAAGCTGGCCTTACCAATTTAATCTTTACCCCAGATGAAATTAAATGTCACTCAGTTGCTTCTGTCCTTCTCCCCTCCCCAGTCAATTTCCAACTCAATATGTACCTCTATACACACACAGACACACACATACAAACATACGGTTTACTATCAAAAGATAGAATTAACGTTCTGTGAACATGGGAATATCGAACAGTGGTTGGACGATTTCCATGTTGTCAAATGTTAATTGACCAAGAGAGTTTCTATCAGCGAATGCCACTGTGCATTCGTTGATAGGACCTCGATGTTATGAGTACAGATCGTGGTACAGTGTGGATTGGGAAATCCATCCCTTTCTTCATTGTAGTGTGATCTTGGAGTTGGAATATATAGTTAGCAGGGGGTGTGGGAGGCATAGGGGGACTTGCAAAACAGTGAATTCCAGGGTAGGAGCTAGACATACCTTAGCTCCTATGTGGACATTCCATTCGTTATTTGATGTAAATGTCGAATCTGCTGAATTTGTTCATCAGATTCGACATTTACACCTCATTAGTATGCTTGGATTCGGCATTGTGATTTGACATTAAAAATGGATTTTGTTTTTAACGTCGATATTTTGATAGTAAACCCACACACACACACACACACACACACACACACACACACACACACACACACTCACACACACACACACACACACACACAGGCACACACGCACACACACACACACACACACACACACACACACACACACACACACACGCACACAGGAATACTCATGCAAACAAACACGCACACATGCACAGTCATGAAGAGACAGAAATACATGCATGTACATGCATAAGCATACCTATACAGATACTGGTATGTCCCCTAAGTAATGTAGATGATAACATAATCAAACATGGACACAAGTGCCCACACACACACACAAACACACTCAGACACATGCACACACACAAAAAAATACTTATGCATACAGACACACACAGACACACACACACACACACACACACACACACACACACACACACACACACACACACACACACACACACACCTTTCCTCATCAAAAGATCTGTCTTTCCTGCTTTCTCCATTACTTCTGTGCATAGTATGCTGATATACTTCATTATTTTTTCATATCGGTCTTTTACAGATATGCTTCTTTGAAAATGTGTATTTTTATGTCCAGATTTATGTTGGCTAGTTTTTCTCTGTCTGCCTTATTAATTGAGCTGAATATTCTGTTTTTTTTTTTTTTTACTTTTATTTGTAAAGAGAAAATAAAATAAAAAGTATGTCTAGACATACTGTATCAAAAGGCTTCCTAGCACTACTTGTTCATTACTTGTTTTCAGCATCAGTTTATGGCTCCTTCTCATGAACTTTATTTTTTTCTGACAGATCTCCCTTCCTACTCTGTTTCTGCTCTTGATAATACAGTTATGCAATCCTTTACTTCAGGTTATGTTTTATAGTATGAGCATATAGGTTTTCCAAGCTGTCCCAGTTTTTATACAACTTCAGGTTTAGACCTTGAAGGTTGTTCATTGTACTTCATATTAGTTTATTTTCCATTTTCCATTTCACACTGCATTAATGTACATCGGTGGTTATCAACTTACTGGTCACAATGTCAATGCAACAAAGTCTGAAATACCAACTTAAGAGTAAAGTACACTGTTTAAATATCTTGCCCATATGTACTCAATTCTTAGAGGAAAAAAACTTTTTAAAAAACATTGTCAGTTTCAGGGTCAGTGGAGGTGACCAATACCATTCAGAGAACACCCTGTGAGTCATAAATTCCAGCACCATATTGTCTCTTTTTGTTTGATGAGATGCTGCCATCTACACACTCGGTGACCATGCTGTGAGCACAGAATTTAAAGCTCACAGAAGGCATTATACTTTCTGTGATCTAATACTGTGACACCTTTTGCCTTGACGCTTTCTAATTCCAAAGAGACAATCCAAAGAGTTTGGTTAATGTCCTGCTAAAGGTCAAACTCTAGACACCAGTTTCTAATTGGAAACAGCCTGCTGCATGAAAAAGCGTTAAATTAAAACACATAGAAAAGTCTTGCTGGTTTTGTTTCAGTCAGGACCACTGGAGAATTTGTTCATTAAAGAAAAAAAAAAAATATGGATGCATTCCGATACTTTGAATATCTGTCTTTTTTGTGCTTCTGCAGTACTGCCTGGGGAATTTTATTCTGAACGTTTAATTGCTTTTTCTTCTTCTATCTCTGTGAAGTGTATTGCCTTTTCATGCTTTGCTTAAGGGAAAGTAGCTGAGGGTTTAGTAGGTGCAGATTATAACTTTCACAGCAGGACCATATTTTTGTGTTCCTAGAAAAATGTCAGACTCCGCTTTTGCTTTGTTGTGAGTAAAGTCATAACTAAAAAGGATAAATAAGTATCAATGAATATATCATTATATAAAACATAAAGAAGAAAAATATCTGAAAGTTGAAACTTTAAGACAAGTAAATTAAATTCCCACCCAAGGGACCATGAATCGTGAGCTTTGCCTAGTTCTTCTATTTTCAGCAATACTCCCTAAATATAAAATAGCACAATTAACTTACACCAAAGTTGTATTTCCTCTGTAAATTCACCAAAGTTAGGCCAAGCATTATACTTTGTTTATAAGGGAAGTGATGTTAAAGAAGAACTGCACTCGCAGACTGAAAAAAACGTTTATTTCATCAAGTCTTAATGTTTCCTACATTTTAACACTACTTTTGGACTCTATATACTTTTTTTATATTTTTAAATGTAATTCCACAGTCTGCCTACATGAGGTCCAGCATCTCGATTTGTTTAACTCCAGGTATCCCACAATGCAGTGTTTGGCTTTAAAATATTACATCATAGCACAAACGCTCATATTAATGCATTGACTTTACATGTCTTTTCACATATATTCTGCTTTCTATTAGTCAGGTTTAATTACCATTTCTTGTTCTTCAATGACATCTTAAAAGACAAACAGGGATAATCACACAGAACAGTATTCTCAGCACATGAAATTTGTCTCCTGCTGTGATCTATCAATCACAGCAGCAAATAGCTCAAATTTTCCACTCTGACGATACAAACAGAAGGTGTTTAGAGGGAAGGGAGATGAGTTTAAGGACTACAAGTCAAGCATAACAAGGAATAAAAATTAGCCACTTTAGGAAAAAAAAGAAGTGACGTGCTCTGAGAATACTGTTCTATGTGATTATCCCTGTTTGACTTTCAAATAGTCATTGAAAAGCAAGATATGGTAATTAGACCTGACTGACTAAACAAAAGCAGGGCATATGTGAAAACACATGTAAAGTCAATACATTTACAGGAGATTAGGGGCTATGATGTAATATTTTAAAGCCAAACACTATAATATGGGATACCAAGAGGTAGACAAAATAATCAAGATACCAGACTCCATGGGGCAGACTTTGGGATTACATTTAAAAATATAAAAAAAAGTATATAGAGTCCAAAAATGGTGTTAAAAGGTAGGAAAAATAAGGACAAGATGAAATAAACATTTTTTTTCAGTCTGTATGTGCGGTTCCCCTTTAAGTATGCCAAGAATTTTACACACCTAACAAAGGAAACTATTGTCACAGCTCTGTATTAGGTAAGGTGGACCAAAAGTTGATTTACTCATTTTACATTGAATGACATGGTGCACAACTTAACGTACTGAATATTACAATATGAAAAAAGAATGTTTTTATGGATCCAGTTCATTCTGTTACTGTTTCATTCTACAGTCGTAACTAAATGTTGAACTAGTAGGCAGTAGGGCTGAAATGTCTGTTTATTAGCACTTAAGGCAAAGCTCGAGATAACTGATTTGGCTGCATGTTTCTTTTCACTCTTCTTACATATATAGTCATTATTGTAGATGCTGCTGGATTGCATATGCTATACACACTAGTACAGACACCTGCTCAGAAGGTAGTCACCATTCTCTTTCAGGTCACAAATGGAGAACTGTCTCTGTCCAGTATTCCAATTCCAAACAAAGAACAGTTAAGTAACTCAACAGTGTGGCATATCGTGTAGTACAATAAATATAGTGTCATCTTCCATTGTACATGTGCCTCAGGCGATGTTGTAAAATTATAGGCAAGATTGCTTTCTATGGGATATGCTGCAGTGATTCACTTTAGTTATGAAAAAACATATTTTCCTCACCTTTGTCATAGTCTGGTGATAATTGGTTGAATATAGTCTTGGATCACTGTTAGAGGAATACAGTCTTTGAGGGCCATATCAGAGATTCTGCATCCTGCCCTTCTATTTCAAGATGATAAAAACAAAAGATGTTGCAAGACTTATTGATCAAGTCCCAGGTGCTGCCTGTACAGGTGCAGGTAGGATTCATTCATGATTCATCTCCCTATATAATGATCACATTTTGTACCTATCCAGCACTTTTCAGAATCATTGCCTAACCAAAAATGTCATGCTGCATCTGTGGAAGCAAACAGTTTGTAAAATGTATCCCCAAATGTGCTAAACAAGCATTACCAAATTACTTCAGAGCAACATTGATGCTACTCAGTCTAGACAAATTTTCTGAAATGCTAATGTACTTTCTTGAAAGGAAATATATTCCAAAAGTGCAGTACTCTCACAAACACAGCTTTGTTAGGAAGAAACACAATGACCACTTTGTAAACCCCAAGAGATGACATCCTTATTAACACAGAAAACAGCATCTGAACAGGGTCATTATTCATAGACCTAAGCAAAGGCTTTGACCTTATAGATCACTCTCTACTGCTTTGCCTTTTAGTCACAGCCCAGATAAGTAGCTAATCTCTTATCTAGCTAAAGATTTTCTAAATAACAGAGGTTTTACAATGCAAATAGAGTCCACAACTTATTTTACAGTCCTTCTCATTAAAGGAGCTCCTCAAGGAATCCATCCTGTTTCCCATATTGTTCTCCCTTTTCATTAACAGGGTACACGACTAACTGACGCACATTCAAATCATCTTGTATGTTGATGATGTGTGGATTTACAAATCTCACAATTCATATGCCTTTATCTAAATTCAGTTATAATTAAACCTCCAATACCTTTTCTTCTGATTACAAAATAAATTAACCCTAAACACACACAGACACACACACAGACACACACACACACACACACACACACACACACACACACACGCACACACGCACACACGCACACACACACACACACACACACACACACACACACACACACACACACACGCACACACACGCACGCACACACACACACACACACACAATTATCCCACATACACACAGTCAGGATTTTTGAAACAAAAACAGAATTCCTTAGTCTCGCATGACTAAAAAATATTCTGCAATTACCAAGAGCCATGGGCAACAACCAATCATTTCAGATACCTTGGCATCTAGTTAGAACAAAAACTAAACATCTGTTGGCATGCAGAAAACAGAAAATAAATAAATGCCTCTGCTGGGCAAAGAAAATTTCAGATTCCTATGCTCAACAAGCAGAACAGCAATAGTAAAATGAGTCCTCCTGGCCCCAATGGACTATAAACTTCTTATAATTTCAGTCACCTCCAAAGAGAACTTTGTTACCCTGAAATCAGCATCTTTCCATGTTTGTTGACTCTATATTCTTGTTCCTTTAAGAAGGTACCAGTGTACCTTTCTTAAAAAGCCAACTAGCTATCACTCAATCCATCACAGAAATAGACTACTGCTGATAAGGTGTCTTGTTTACAAATGCGTTTTCCTAAGCTCATTCCATGCCATTTCCAGATGTTTCTCCCAGTACACCTCAGACGACAGCATTTGATCACTGCATCCATTTATTACCTCTTTTCACATTCCAATAACTACATTTTACTGTACAACCCAACTTTCTTCATTCTTGATCTTCAAATATGGAAATTCTTCCCTATAAAAATAAAATAGATGCCTACATAAAATTCAGATCATAATTTTGATAACATTTTACAGGGCCAACATTGTTAGTATTTTTGTAATGAGCAGTCACACAACTATTCGCATATTTATTTTTGTTTTACATTTGTTAACTGAGAATGTCCAACTGGGACAGAGCTCATTCTCAGCAGAAGCCTGGGGAGAAATACTGTAGACACATTTCTTTGGAATGTGGGAGGAAACCCATGCGAATGTAGGGAGGGCATGTAGACTCCACACAGAAGGCACCCCAGCCAAGACTCGAACCAGAGAACCTCTTCCGATGAGGTGACAATGCTAACCTCTCCACCACTGTGCCACCTATAGATACACACACACACACACACACACACACACACACACACACACACACACACACACACACACACACACACACACACACACACACACACACACACACACACACACACACACACACACACAATTTCCCATTAGAAGAGGGTCAGTTGAAGGTACTATATCCTTAGGTCTATAGGGGTTAAAAGGAAATGCTTGACAGACAGATTAGATGGGGTAAAGATTAGTCCTTGTAAAGAAAGCACATGCAACTGCATGTTTTTATGATATTCTACTAGCTTTGTTTTGAAAGAAGTGTATTCTGTAATCTTCATTAGTTCTGCATGAAGATGATTCCAGTTTCCAGCAATAATTTCACAGAGTCTTTTTGCAAGTCTGAATGGGGAGAGTGGACTAATTAACATTAATGTGCCATTTTGCCATGACTTGTGAGAGTGTAGGGAGAGGATTTGATATGTAGTTTGTTTGCATCTTATGAATAGGCAGAAGTTATCATTCAGGATTGTAAATGTAAGTGAAAAAAGGCAAAGGGTGTTTTATAATTGTGAGCCATCTGGCCCCTCATAACGTAACACAGTGATATTCTAAATGGCAGGAGAAGTTAATAAATCTGCAAACGTTACTCATTGCTGTTTGGATTTTAACATGGGTAAGAAAATATTTAAAAAAGGGCTTGAGATGAAGTGAGTGGTTTTGAGCTAGGTGGAAACTCTAGCAATAACTAGGTTAATATGAGGTTTAAATGATGGTCTGTTGAAAATAAACCAAAGAGCTTGAGGCTTCTTGATTACCGGGCAAGTGCAGGGGTGTCACAAAAGGGTTAAGTTTTCTAATAGTTTCTTTAATTGTTTTTATGTGATAGGCTGGTCTGTGATTTTAAACACTATATAACCATTAAAGTAACTGGTGTTACTGTTTGCATTGAAAAAGAGTATTGAACTCAAAAGCTCTGCAGTGTTGTTAACAAAGTAAATTTGTGTGATGGTCGGTTTCTTTGGCTTGTTTTCAATAGTTTATGATTTTTTACCATGCGGTCCATTTAGCTGAATATCCTGTGTTATTTTTGTGTTTAAATGATGGTGACAGGTATAAAATAAGTCCAGAGTATGTGTACTTTTCTATGAGGAAATGTGCTCACAATTTGGAGTTCTTATTTATAGTGGATGTTGAAGACAGTGTGTGCTGCATACCCCCCCCAAAAAAAAAAAAAACTGCAGTATTAATAAATACAGAGAGCAGATGAAGAACAAATGCAGACCTCCAGGGAAAAAGTGTCTGATGTTAAGATAGAGGCTCTGATTTTAACAAAAAAATACCTATTTTTAAGGTAACTAGAGAACAATGTAAGCACCTTGACCAGTGCCTAAAGTCCTTACTATATTCACCATAAGATTATAGCTAAGCACATCAAAAAATGATATCATTGATATTGCTAAAGATAGCTATTGCACAGTTTGCTTTCTGAATATGTCATTAGTTTATGAGCAAAGAGCTGTCATTGTCCTTCTGTCAACCACAAACCATGTTGGTGCCTGGAGAGTACCTGATGGATTTAAAGATATTTGCATAATGGATGTAAACACTTTTTCCTTTATTTTCCTAGATCTGGAAGGAGAAAACCTAAAACTAGAGGAGAAACCAAGGCCCAAGTTGTTGTTTTGGTCAAAAATCAAAAAAGACTTAGCAGTTTTAAAATAAACTTAATAGTATTGATAATATTGTAAACTGTAATACTCGCTTTGAGGCACTACTTTCAAATTTCACGAAAAAATAAAAACACCTTGCCTGAGGTAATCCATTTATTGAAAGGTTGCAGGGCAGATGAGGGCTTAATTAAACAGTCAAAAATCTTTTTATGTGCTTATTTATAATTAGAGCCATTGCTGTGAAATAGGAAATCATAAAAAGTAAAAATACAACACACAATAGTAATTCTATAGACAGGCTGTTCAAAAAATCATGCTTGTAAATATTGTATTTCATTGAATAAAATCTTGAGATAAGAAAAGTGATTGGAGAAAGAAGTTAACCTATGTGAAAAAAAGCCTAAAAACCTGTGAAGACTGGGTTGGATGAGCAGGAAGGAATTTAATTGGAAAGAAAAGTGAGGGGAGTGGTATAATGGAGTGGAAATATAGCCAATACATGAGTCTGTGGAGTGGGTTGGGTAAGTGAGATTTGGTGAGCCAAACTCAGATTTGATTGGGAAAATATCATAAGGCCCAGCCAATGGAGGAGGAATTCTCTGGGGAGGGTGATCGGTGATGTAATAGGGGTGCAATCAGTATGGACGTGGCATGGGAGTGTTGTAGCTGGACCCAATAGTGTACAGGATAACTAATAACCAGGGAGCAATGGAGCATGATTAATCAGTGGATGTTACTCATGAAAACCAAGGGGTGGGCCTTATCTCAGTGGCAGGGAGAATGAGCATGTATACATCTCCCCCTTTTCAAATATATGGAATATTATTTTAGGTATATCAATGACATTTTTATCATCTGGAACAGTTCTGAGGACAAGCTGAATCCAATAAAATGATTACTTTAGAAAACATGGTGTTTTTATTTTTTCGTGAAATTTGAAAGTAGTGCCTTGAAACGAGTATTACAATTTACAATATTATTAAGTTTATTTTAAAACTACTAAGTCTTATTTGATTTGCAACCATAATAACAACTTGGGCCTTGGTTTCCCCTCTAGTTTTAGTTTTTTTTTTAGTTCTGGCATGGCCCCAAGAGTGGCCATCCACCTGGTAACATGCATATTCTCAAGGGGCCAACAAAGGCAAAGTTTACTGTACTTCTGATCTTAGATCGGGAAGGAGGGAATGAAACAACTTTTTAAATAAGTAACAGTTTTGCAAAATGTGCAAATTATAAACTTGAGAAATAGACTGCTTAATAAAACTCTTTAAAATGTCTGATGAATTTAGGGTAGAGTCCAAAAGATCTCTTTGTATGTTTGATCAAGTAAATTGAATACAGCATGAAATAATATACTTTTATTTTAAATGAAAGACTGGTAAAGGAGATATGGACAAATATGGTTAAATGATGAGTTCCCTAGTTACCTATCTGGAAGACAAGCCATTAAACAGCAACAAACCTTCTTATCCTTTCAACCAGTTACTACAGGTGTCCCTCAGGCCTCTATCCTGGTTCCTCTACTATTTAATACATTTATTAATAACCTCCACACCTCCACTCACCATGCTACTTTACTTCAGTATGCAGATGACTCAACATTAATATGTGTGGCCTCAACAATAAATCAGCTTCAAGACATTACCCAAAAATCTTTCTCCTCTGCAGAAACCTTGCTCAAAAAAATCAAACCTCCTACGCTATCTCTCAACCTCTTAGAGTAAGAAATCTGGACAAAGCCTGACATAATAGAGGGACAAAGCCCAGAATAGGGACACATTTTAAATATCACTTGTATAAATGCGTGAAGTTGCTAGAATAACAGGATTTGTGTCTGCATGCATTTTCTGAAGGATATGAAGTCAGAAAGTCAAATACATGTCATTACTTAGTGACTTTAATCCTTAGATCATCCTTGTGATTTGTTGAAAAAACACATTTTTATGAAGAACAGACCAAAAATATGAGGCAAAAATCTGGACATTCTGCAAAAATCTGTACAGTTGAGAGGTATGCTCCTACTCAACCCTATGAAAAACTAAATTAATGCTTTTCACCTCAAAAAGTTGCCAAAATCAAAAGCAATATTTTACCATAAAGTCAGCAAATAACACTGTCATTGAAACTGTAACTCACAGTAAACTTCTAGGCTTTATAATAGACGACAATCTCAAATATGTCCACCATATACTGCACACCATTAAATCTACACACCAGAAGCTAGTCTCCCTTTATAGGATCAATGGATTCCTTACAGGTACTGCAAGAAAAAAACTCTAGCCACTGCCTTATTCCTGTTGACTCTCTTATACACCGCTCCTATCCTAACAAGCATAAACAATGCTCAGACAAAGAAACTTGCCTCCTGCTACTTTAAAAGAGCTAACTTTGCCACCATCCCATCATAGGACCCACCATTGTCTTTGCTTAAAGCAATTAAACTGGCTTGAACTGCAAAACTGCCTAACATATTCACAACTGACTACAACACACAAACTTATTCATCATCCAGAGAAATGCCTTACGCTACAAAACATATTACTACCCTACTGTCCAGCAAGGGACCTCCATTCTACTAACAAATTCTTATTACTTACAAATAAGTCAAAGAATGTTGCAGGAGACTCACTCTATTTCCAATACATTGCAAAACTCTGGAACAGTATCCCCCATGCAAATAAATCTCTGTGACAAACTCAGTAGTTTTAAACCACTGCTTAAACATCTTAACCAAGCCTGGTCCTGTACATGCTCATCACAAGGTTAAAACTTTTTCACTGTACAATACTATCCAAATAGTCTCCTTAAACATAATATTTTTGACTTCTTACTGAAATGACAAAACAATTTTTATACATAACTGCTGTCTGTACAATCCACTAAGTTGCATGTGTGCTTTCTCTTTTGTAACTTCCACCTCTGTAAAAGCTTAGACTGCATATGTATAAATTTAACTACTGTCTGTGTATAAATGTAAATAGAAATGTAACTACTCTGTGTTTGATGGATCTTAGTATAACGTAATATAAGCAACTGGATCTTTTCTCCCTGGGCTCCCACTGAAAATGGATATTATCCAGTTGGACTTTCTTGGTAAACACAGACAAATAAAAATAAAATAAATAAATATGATGCTGTGAAGGCTAGAGCCAGGGACAGTTTGTAGTACTCAATTTAAAATTTGGTGAAGAATGTTTTTAGAAGTAGAAAATGAGTCAATATGGGTAGATTTTTGTTTCTGTTGCTAATGAAGTAATTCTTTCGAACAGAGTTTTGTTTCTTTCATAGCAATGGACTGTTTTGGTAGAGTTAAATTTTATCCAGCAGAAGTCTGAAAGCAATGGTGTCAAAAATATTGTTGATGGCTTTGACTTCAGAGGCCAAACTCTTAAAATTCTTGAAATTAACATCCGTTATTTTTATAATGACGGTTTCCATTTCATGCCATTTCCAGATATCATGATGGGCATCCAGGAAGAGATGATGTTGCTCAGATTACTTAGCCAGCAACTTTGGTGCAATATTCTTCTTTGCTTTTCCTTAGAGGGCTTTAGGATGAATTATGTCTTAGTGACTCATAAAATCATTGAGATTTTCTGAATAGAGACAGTAAGAACTTGCTTCCAGATGATGACTATAGTTATGATATTCTGTGAGTGCATATTTCATTTGCCATTGCCAGTGTATAACAAGACCCCCTGTAATGAAACTAATGACAACTGGAATTCCACCTGCCACTGGCAGACAATGGGAGATAGCCTTAGCTATCAAGAAAATATTTTCAGCCATATAAATGTTCCCAGGCCTCTAAATCTGCACACAGCTACTGTGATCACTAAACTTAATGACAAATGAGGAAGGAGAGGTTTCAAAGGAAGCCACAGTGTTGAAAGATCCAGCTACGTTAAACACTGCTTGGAATGCCTCTTGCCATAACCAAGTCAAGTCCCTAAAATCTCACAGCATATAAATTGCATAAATAAAACAAAAGTTAAAATATACAATAAAATTTTCATTAGGAACAATTAACTCATTAAATAAATATGAATATTTTTTATAAAATAATAAAATGGTCACAACGTTAACACACATAAGTCTCCCACTGGTTTATATGTTACATAACATGAATTTCATTATATATTAATGTGTAATACATGAACTGCAGGTACTTATAGAGTCATAGATAATTACTGAGCTGATTACCCAAAAGGGCATTTTAAAGCCTAACTATATTTCCCAACATAAGGCCTAAACCCTGTGTCCGTGAGGTAAACACCTTAACCATTATGCCAGCTCTCAACCTGTAAACAGTCAACCATCCAAACACCAACCAGGGCTGACCCTGCTTAGCATTTGAAATCAAAGTAGCTCAAGCACATTGTTTTTATTTTACAACTTGGCTTGCCTAGGCAGTACATGAATCCTTCAGTCTAGAGTACAATGATTGTAGTAGCTCAGAAATTATTATGTCCTGCCTGATAAACCCTCACATTAAATGAGAAGCAGCCTACATGAGATACAAGATACTAAGTCCCTGGCATCGAGTCAGTGGTGTTTGAGTGTTTGAGACTCGAGCGCTTGTTGTAGAGCCTAACTTCTGACATACATCATTAAAGAGAATGAGGACTGGTGAAGTCCACAAATACAGAGCAGATACACATTTCACAGAGGCTTTATAGGTGCTATACCTTCCAGTGGTTGAAACTTAAAAAAGGTGAAAAACTCATAACTCATGCATGAGAATGCTGCGAGATAGTTATCATGCCATTATTTGAAGGGAGTTCAAAGCATAGTCTTGTAGTTATAGATCAATTAAGTTAAGAAGTATATTCAGGAGTGATTCTGAAAAAAATGATGGTTAAACTACTTCATGACTCGGGTACTTGTCTTTGCCACAGTTGTCTCAGGTCCTTTTAGTATAATTTCTTCCTTCCTTCCTTCTTACTGAAACATTCTAGTAGAACGGGGAAAAGGTGAGTAGATACAGGAGAAAACTTCCATTAAGATATGTTATTTTAATGTTTGACAGACATCAGTTTAATTATAACAATATATAGCAATTCTTCGGTTTTGAATATAAGTTATACAGATCACGAAAAGTACATTATAAATAAATACAACTTGAATAAAAAGGGAAAGCAAAATGGCAGACCAAAACAATATAACAAGACTCTAAAATTAATAACTTAGATAAGACTGTCTGCCAACATATTTATCATACTGCTTTTTTCTAAATCCAAAATTACTTTTACCCATCTTTGAGAAGAAATATATTGTCTTTTACTGTAACATGTTTCTTCAGCTAATTATTTGTGTAATAGATTTACTAATAAATTCCATATTAACCAAAGGAATCTCTCTGTGTTCTTTTAAAAAAGTTTACTTTTTATTTTATTACACTCCTATATTGTGTATTCTGAAATATGTCACATATTAAAATTACATCTCCATCAGTGTTCTGCATAACCAGAATGTTAAACATTATCGATTTATGGATAAAATGATCTATGCAGGCATTTCTGACTATATACCTTCTGGGTCATGAGAGTGCTATAAGATTAGGAGTATTAAATTATGATTATTTATAATTTAATTTGTAATGTCACTCCCTTGTTTAGGCTAATAAATATGAAATCTTTTTAATTAGTGTACTATAACACCCAACTAACCTATGCACCATCCAATCTTCGATCCATTTAAAAATAGAATTGAAAAACCACCTTGCCTATCACCACCCTACCTAATACATACTTCCCCACTAATCTGACTTCCTTCTGATGCCCTATTGCAAATATTTATTTTTTAAACTCTTCTTTATGCTAAGTTTTATTATTTGTTAAATTACATTATTGTATGAATAGATGTAGTTATGCATTCATCTTGTTATGTATGTATTTCTTAATTTTCCATTATGGCATGACTGTACTCATATTCTTATTACTTGAATGTAACTGTGTTATTGCTATCTTTGTGTGTGGAGCTTTTGTCCTCAGCTCTCCAATGAAAATGGGCCACCAGCCCAGTTGGACTAACCTGGTTAACAAAAAACAAACAAACAAATAAATAAATAAATAAATTGCCAGGTATAATAAATTGCCAGGTATGCATATACTTTAGCTAGGGGTTTTCTAGTCTTAATTCTACTATGCTATGTATTATATATTTGTCTATCTATCTATGTATAGGTATGAATACATCTCTAGATCTATACGCATATCTATATATAGACATATCTATAGATCTATATATATATATATAAATATATAGACTGTTTACATATATGCAGCTATTGCAGATCTGATCAAATTACTCCAACCTTTTTTATTAGTATATCCTTTAATGTTATTAGTAACTATATTATATATGACACATCCATCTCCTTTATTTGGCATTATTTAAACTGTCCAACAGAAAGGAGTTAACCAATGTAATATAGTCTACCAAATAATTTAAGCTTTTTATTCCTTAATAATTTGCTACCACATCTGGAGTATTATTTAACTGTCTGCCTGCACCTGTAATGTCAATAACACTGCCATTTTATATGCAATTTATTACTGCAAACATTTGCAATAGCATTTGTGATGCCCGTGCCCTGGCCCAGCAATCAGGGAGCCTCAATCCTCACCACTAACACCAGAGAGGGCATCTCATATATGAGGAAAGGATAATAATACACACAGTAAAGTGAAATGTCCCTTAAGAGCACACAGACATCACAGTAAGTCCGGGGCTTGTCGCTCTGTTGCTCTCCAGGTCCCCAATACGACTCCCCACTGGCACAGCTATAGGGTCCAGATCTCAGCTTAGCTGGGCAAGCTAAAACCTCTAGCACCCTCTCTGTCCAACCAGTGCTTCTTGTCCCTGCCCAAGTAGCTGACACACACACACTTTGAGATAAGAGTTTATACAACCACACAGACACTCTTGGGGAAGGCTGGCACAGGTTCTTCAGCTGTGCCCCTTTTACCCAGACTATATGGTAGTATCACTTGCCACCACCCAGCTAATATTTATCAGCTACTCAAAGGCCCTTAAAAGGGTGTCCAATTACTACTGTGCAATATTATTATCCAATTGGTAGTTGTGACTAAACAGTCAAGGCTTATTAGAGTGACTTGGTACAGGATCCTTATATACATGCAATGTACTCTTAGAGCTTAACTTATCTCTACACAAAACAGCCACAGTTAAAGGGGTTTAAAATAATTAAAAACACAAAACAATACTTTCTACTACACAGTGCTAGTCAAGAGTTCAGAGATCATAGAGAAATACTTAAAATAACACAGTAGTTCTGACATCACAGAAAAACACTTAGTCTAATCCTTCTAGTTCCTAGCTATTTCTAAAAGAAAACACAAGTCTAAGATAACTTAGCCTTCATTTGTTTCTGTTTTATTTATACTTCATTGACCTAGTTAGTGTCACTGTGCCAATAGTCACTTTTCAGTGGAGAACTGAGGCGGTATTCACATTAACTATGGAAAATTTTGCCAGGGCTTTGAGGAACTTCCCCAACTCTTTTCAATAACTGTCACCAGCTTAGTCAGATGTAGCCTTGGTTTAACATCTCATCTGAAGGAAGGCACACTCTGGAATGTAGCACCCCCTCCCCATGTTGCACTGCAGTGTTAGTAGTGGAAAAATTAATTCAACTGACAGGTATGGGACTAGAACCCAGAACCTTCTGCACCAAAGGTAAGTGCGCTAACTCTTGAGCAACTGAAACTGTTTACTGTGTGTCCTTGAGCAAGTCACTTAATCTGTCAGTGCTTGGGAGTAACTGAAAATTTGGGCTAGACTTCTAGTCCTAAAAAATAAATCCTTTCATTGTCTTCCCTTCTTCATTGTTTTGGAAAAAAGTGATTCGACAAATAGCATAATTTTAGTTTTTTGTTTTTTTTTTAACGTTGAACAGCTTTCTACTTTTAGCTTCATCAATAAGCTCTTCAACTCTTCTTTACTTTCAGATGTTACAGTGGTATCATCTGCATGTATGAGAGTGTTAATATTTCTCCCAGTAATTTTGATTCCAACATCTGATTCATCTAATCCAACAATTCTCATTATCTATTCGGCATATAAATTTAACAACTAAGGTGACAATATTCAGCTTAGTCATGCTCCTTTCCAAGTCTTGAATTAGTCTTTTGCTCTATATTTGGTTCTAACTGTTAGTTCTTAGGAGTCATAGGAATCATAGGAAGTTCAAAGGTACTGAATCTTGTGATCATTACTCCTTGCCAGTTCCCACCCTAGACTGTGTCCACCCAAAAAAACAAGGACTAAGTCAGTCAAACCCAAGGTGAATTTATGAATACCCATCCAATTATCCAGGTCCAGTTTGAAGGAAGATAATGTATCACACTGCTTTATCACTTGAGGGAGTCTAGTCTAGGGTTGATGGAGAAACTGAGTAAATGATCTGCTTCTCTACCTTGTTTTACTGATCTGCTGAAGCAGGTTTGGATTGTTCGTTCTGGTATTTGTGGGACTGTATGATTTGTGAAGGTACTTAGTAAGTCTCTCTTTGCTCAAAATGCAAGCCATATGTCTCTCTGAGGACCCTATAAGACAAAGAAAAGAGGAACAATGCTTCTATTTTTTTCTAGTAGCCTAGGGAATTTAGGGAATTTGATCCTTTTTGTTAAGATTTTCTTGGGCCTTTCCAACTACTTGTTATGTCTGCTGAGGTACATCACAAAGGGAATGTTGCATTCTTTAATTGGTCTGATACATGCTGAATATAAGAAGACTATAGCATCTTTAGATCTAGATGATATTCCCTTGTTGATATGTTGTGCTAAGTAGGAGTTCCTAACAACCATTGCTACAGGGTGATGTAATGTGTTCCATGACTTTAAGATGAGACTTGTTAGGCTGATGGGCCTATAGTTTTCCTGCGTTGTAACAGTTTTATGTTGCAATATATTGTGGTGTAACGTTTCTTTCTTCTGGTTCTGCTCTTGCAGTCTGATCTGCCCTAGGAGAATGCTGACATATCTCATTACATGGTGTGGCTTCTTCCTGTCTGTAATCTTAGACACATTCTTATATCTTTAGAGCTTTATAGCAGTACACTTTTGTTGGATTCATGCACTTTTACAAATGAGTCTGGTGTTTGCCCCCCCCCCCTTCCAAAATAAGCATATTCAGTTGCTGATTCTCTTCCCCATGCTAAGGTCATTTATCAAAATGACCCTTCTTCCTATCATCTTCATAAATCTTTAAAAATCTTTTCCTATTATCATACCAAGTGATAAACCAGGAAGTACAAGCAGTAGATGAGCTACATTTTCAAACCCAGTTTGCATTTTTACTTGGATAAAGGGATGATGTTTCGTATCTCCATGCAAAATGCAGACAACTTCAACTGCTTTTTTTAAACAATAGTCTTCTTTTACAAACAAACTGCATGTTTAGAAATGTAGCCATATCGCCCAGGTCTGATAATCCTTGCAACTCCCTGCCATCAGTTAAGAATTGTACTTCATTAACTTTGGAGGGGCACAGTAACATAAAGCTGAATCAACTATTCCATCAGGTAATATATTGCATTCCATAAGAACATCATTAGCAGTGTGCTGTTCACTTGTTTCAGTTTTTAAAGACATACCAGATTAATATTACTTGTCCAAAATCTGGCAATATGACCCCCTTTTCCATAGTCTGTAGTTGATATTTTCTTTTACCAGAATGTGGCTTAAGCTTTACCACAGGTTTAGACAGTTCACATTTAAACATAGTTTCTTTACATCCTTAGGGTCAGTTTGAAACACCTCACTTTCTTAAAGTAGCAGGTCAGTCCCTTTTAACTTTACTAATGACTGGCATTTATTTCATTGTACTTTTAGTATGCTGACCCTTGGAATCAAACCATAGTTTAAGTACATATTTTAAGTCACATAATTGAGATATTATGATTTCATTAGGATAAAATATCCAGCTATTAAACTTTTCAGCTTCTGTCTCAGAGGTAACAGCTTAAGTTAACAGTCATTTTATAATGTTATGTTATTCCTGAAATTCAGCTTCTTCCAGGTACATGAAAATATTTAAACATTTTCATTTAACTGAATTGAGATGATTTTAGGCCAGTCCTAAACTTCCTGGTCAATGTACCATTCTAAATCTACAATGCGCACTTCAAGGACTTCCTCCATGGTTAGTTTCTTAAGCTGTAGAAATTATTTGTCATCACCACAGGCTTGGCAATCACAACCATCCAGTTACTAGCAGCAAAAAGATAATTTCACCTGAAAGGTCAGTACCATAAGCATGATTTTGACACTGATTTATGTCCAGATTTTATTGCAACCCATTAATATCACACAGTATTATATTAAGTACTTTTTCCAACTTACATTTCAAAAATAGACCACATCAGTCCCTGCAAATTTATAATTAACTTTTTTTAAAAAAAAACTTTTTATTGCATTTTAAAATCAATTTAAACAATAATTACAGAAATTAACCAACAAATGTTGTCTTTCGGCTTTTCCCGGTTAGGGGTCGCCACAGCGGAACTCCGGTCCGCTAATGATTGGTAGTTGATTTTTACGTGCTGAGTTACCAGCCCTGACGCACAACAAACAACAAATAAAAACTATATACAAAGTCCAAATTTTAGCCTTTATCATTGACATTAGGTTATAGCATTAATACTTTTCTAACAAATCTTTAGGTTTTTGCCAAGATAGTTTTTTTGAGAGTAATGTTGGTGGTTCTAATCTGCAAAGTGTGTAGTTCTTTGCTACATACATTTTTTTGCTAGACATATACATTCTGAAAAAGAGAGGACATTTCTATTTTTCCAATTCATAGTAATATCTTTTCTTGCAATAGCTAGGATTGACCATAAAAAGGCACTTGAGTTCTAGGAATAAAATCTGGAAATGGAACATTGAACAAAATCAAAGAATATGTTATATTGCATATATCAAACAAAGCTCCTTATTAGCACTCTTCAAGAAAAATCTTGATGATTGGATGGGAGATAGGAAATTCAGCCCGGGGATCACTTCTGTGGCTCTGCTCGACAGTGGTACAGGAAAATAAATTTCTTGGGTGGTGAAAGCCAGGGTACCTTTTGGCTAGGCTTATATAGGCCCTAGGGCCAATAGCCTAGTACCTACCTATGAACCTATGAACCTATGAATCTATCTGACCACAAGGCTTTGGTGAAGTTTCCAAATTCTTTCCAAAATGAAGCAACCATTTGACATTCCAAAGCTCCCACATCACTATTACATCTCCAACACCTTAGATTTTCTTTTTTATAAAAAATGCTATTTTATATGGTGTTAGGAAACTCCTATGTAAGTATCTCCAAGTAAAAAGTTTCCAATAAATAGATGATTTGGAATTACTTATATAATTAGGATATAACTTTTTATTACCTTCTGAAAATATTTCTTTATTTTTATATAATAATCCCAATGAGACACATCAAAGCCTATAATTTCAGAGCTCAATAATTTAAAAATTATTGACAAATATGTTTTATTTCTGTATATGTGACATCCACATCCCACCCCCACCCTCCAGTAAGAAAAACTCCATAAAAAAACTTCTCCAAAGCCAACTTCATGCTACTAAAGTCAGAAGTGACAAACTTCATGACACCCATGCAGTTGGGAGCTGAAAGTTCGACTGCTGAATCCTACACTAAGGCACTGTATGAGCAGATCCACTCGTGCATGAATCATGCCATCCCAAATAGAACCAAGATGCTCTCCTCCAAAAAAAGGAAGCCAATCTGGTGGTCAACTGCCATAAACAAACTTTGCAACAGCAGAAAGAAACTGTTGCAGAAAAGAGGAAAATCCCAGGATGCAAAAAACTCCCTTATCAGCCTCAGTAAGAAGCTGAGATCCCTCATAAAATCTTTCAAAGCTAGTTATGAAAATAAAATTCCCTAAGATTCCAAAGACAACCACAAGGCATTCTATAGTTATGTCAAGAATCTAAATGGCAATGCTCAGATATGCTCTGAGCTACAACAGAATGGCATTAAATATACTGATCCCAAGGATATTGCCAATATCCTAGCAGATCGATTTAGTGCCAGCTTCACCCCCCTCTCACCCCCTAAAGGGCCCATCTCAATACCAAAAGATTTCCAAATTCTGGTAATCATGGCCACACAGGTAGAAACCGAACTCTCCAAAGCTAAGAATAAGCATCCATGGGACCAGATGACATCCCGGGCTGTGTACTACATGAACTACAAAATGAACTGGCACCTCACCTACGTGTCATGTTTAATCATAGCCTCACCTCAGGCTTCGTGCCCACTGAGTGGTGCACAGCTACAGTTATCCCACTCCACAAGGGGGGATCCACCTTGGATCCCGGGAACTACTGTCCTATCACTTATCTGCAAGGGCATGGAACGCATTATCATGGAACTTATAAACAAAGACATTATCAACCTTCAAACACTGGACCCCATGCAGTTTGAGTTCGTTAAGGGCCGATCTTGTCTCCTGAACCTAACTGACTTCTTCAAATCAGTCTGCAGAGCTGTGGACAAGAGTAAGGTGGTCCACACAGCCTATCTGGACCTTGCCAAGGCCTTCGACACCATCCCCCAGTCTGGAATCATAGATAAACTTACTAAGCTGGGCAAAAATCCCTACATCACTCCATGGGTTGCCAACTAGCTTACTGACAGAACCCAGACTGTAAAAGTAGCCAACTCCAAATCCAGCTCCAGACAAGTGACAAAATGGAGTACCTCAGGGTTCAGTCCTGGGACCGCTCTTGTTTAGCATCTACTTCTCTGAAGTACAGGCCAACACTAAGGGACTTTGGCTAACAAGGTTCGCAGATGACTGCAAACAGGGAGGCATTATTGAATCCCCAAATGATGTGGATATTCTACAGAAACAGATGTGTGGTGCCAGAGCCATGGGCTCAAGATTAATGCCAAGAAATGTATAGTTATCCCTTTTGGGAAAAAATATGTACCCATGAATTACCACATAGATGGCAGTACACTAAATACCAAAAGTGTGGTGAGAGACTTAGGGACAGAGGTAGACAGTGGTCTCACCTTCGATAACCACATTGCTACAACAGTCAGGAAATCCTTTTATGTGGCAGACCTCATCACTAAGGTCTTTTCATCCAGAAAAAAGGAGGTCATTGTCCCACTGTACTCATCCCTCATTAGACCCATTATAGAGTACAATGCCCCATTTGGTATGTACCTCACAAGACATTTGCAGCAGCTGGAAAAGCCACAGAAATGCCTCACTAAAAGAATCACAGGCCTAAAGCAGTTGCCCTATGCTGACCGTCTAAAAAAACGCCAGCTATACTCTGTGGCATATCGTCTACTCGGAGGCATTCTCTGCTTAACATACAAGGCCATGTCAAACCCAGAGCTGTTGGACATGCTCCACTTAAAGAAATCCTAATCCCTTAGAGCCACACGCTCCAGGGATCTAAACCTTGTCATCACAATGAACAAAACATGCTGGAGGGATAGGTTCCTGACCCAGAGATTCAACATACTCTGGAATAGACTGCCCATACATGTCAAGCAGAGCACTTCCTTAGCCCTCTTCAAAAGGAACCTTGACAATTGGATGGGAGATAGAAAATTCACTCTGGGGATCACATCAGTGACCCTGCTAGACAGGGATCCAGGAAAGTAAATATTGTGGGAAGAAAAATCTAGGGAATTGTTATGGCTAGGCTTGTATAGGCCCTAGGGCCAATAGCCTAGTACCAACCTATGAACCTGTATATCATTATTAATCTGGAAAAATAATTCTAATATTTTAGGTATGGGCTTAGTATTTATAGCTAGTGGCATTTGTAGATTACTAATTAAGAATTCCCCAAAAGTCACTACAGTCAACCAATTATTTTCACTTGTATTATATCTAGCTAAGAGCCTTTCTACGGTATTTATTTTATTTCTATCTAAACATTGAAACAAGAATTTTAGATTGCTTTCACCAAGATTAGTTATTATATTAACATTAAAGGATTCCATATACCCAGTAGTATAAGCTATAGGATATATTAAGAATAACAATTGTTTGACTACATAGTTATTATCCATTACTTATTTAAATACATGTAATGTATGTTTGATACCAGAAATATAATCAGTGGATATTATATTATTCAAATAATAATCTTTTAGAATCCATTATGTTATACTAATGCTTGATGAGATATTAAAATTTACATCAGATGAAGTATTTGACAGCAAAATTTCTTCATGCAAGGATTTTCAATTTGAACTATAATTTGAATTTAGCCAAAGGCTCACATCATTTAGAATAGAAGATGTCATTTAAAGATCAATATAATGGAATCCAATGCCACCCTCTTCCCAACTTTTATATGCCATTCATAGGATATTCTTGGTTCTGGGGGGAACTACAAACATTTTAATAGCATGAAATTTAGTCACTTGATACTTTTTTAGGAGGTAATAAGAGCAGTGGCTGAGTGAGGTATAGTAATTTTGACAAGATTATCATTTTATTAGAATAAGTCTGTCATCCATTGAGAAGTGAATTTTATTCCACCTTTCAGTTAGTTTTGGAAATGGTGTTAACTAAGGTTTTATAAATTAATGAAGCTGTTTCTTTCAATTTAGTTTTTACATTAATTCGTAAATATTTACGTTACTTGTTTTCTTAATTTAATTCTTTGCACAGTTTTAAAGTTGGGGTTATTTTTTGTTTATCAACATTGGTTCTGTTTTATTATGATTAAATTTAAGACCAGACATTTCCTCAAGCAATTTTATTGATTTAGCAATATTTTCTAATGAAGATTCAATGTTACCAGTAGTAAAATATCATCAGAAAAAAGTTGAATTTTAGAATTATAATTACCATTAAAAGAGAAACTTTTCACTCCATTGTTATCTCTAATGCAAGTAGCAAAGTGTTCTGACAATAAGACAAACAATAATGGAGATAATGGGAAACCTTGTTTGGTTCCTTTTAGTATTTTGAAAGATCTTGAAATAAATTATCCAATTTTAACAAAGGAGAATGTTTTAGTATACAGTGTCATTATTATTTCTATAAATCTTGATGAAAAATTATATTTTTAAGTACTCGTTGCAAATATATCCAATTAATTGAATCAAAAGCTTTATCAATGTTTAGCCTTAATATTGATAATTCTTTTTTTTATTTTTGTTAGCAATAACTATTAAAGATAAAAAAAGTCTAATGATGTTATCTTGTACCTTTCTTCCTATGATAAATCCAGTTTGATCTTTTTTAATTAGCTTTGGTATTATACAATTTAATCTTTTAGCTAGCCTAGCCATTAAAATTTTATAATCTACATTTAATAAGGAGATAGAGCTATAAGAAGTACAGATTTTACAGTCATATCATGTTTTAGAATAGGAGATATTAAAGAAAATTTCCATGAAGGTGGAATATTTGAGATGTTTCTAACTTCATCAAATGCATTTAAAAAGACTCTTAGAAAATTATCTGGAATTATTTTATATACCTCAGAAATTAAACCATCAAAATCAGGAGCCTTATTATTTTTTAAAGTTTTTATTTATACTTTTAGTTCTCTAACAGTAATGGGTTTATCTCATTTATCATTTTGTTCTTTTGTTACTTTTTGTTTTATATTTTCTTTTTGAAAGCTTTTGGTTATATTATTATTATCTAGTGTTACATTTTTATTATTATTGCCTTATAATGATGTCTAAAGTTTTCCAGAATATCTTTTAAAGTTATTGCTTTTCTATTGTTTACTTTATATGTAAGTTCTTTAACATGGTTCATTTGTTTAAAGTCCTCGATCTAATTCTAATCTATGCAGATTCTTAGGATTTGTAGTATATGTCTGTAGTCTAAGTTTCTCTAAGTTTATTGATACTTTGTCATTAAGTATTTCCATATATTTTTAGTTCAATATTTTCAATTCAGTAATTGGGGCACTATCTGAAGGCTTTAATTTTAAGTTTAGGCTATCCATTTTCATTTGAAAAATACTTAGTCCATTATCCCACTCTTTCTTCTTTAACAAATACCAACTTTTTATTCTTTCCTAAATGTAAGCCTTTAATGCATCCAGTAAAATAGCATCAGAAATGTCACCACTATTATTACTATCCATATAGTTTTTAATTAGTTTAGAAACCATTCTCTAAATCCTTTAATTTTTAACTATATATTTCAGTATTATTTGCCAAAATACTAACTAATTAGGTTTTAGATTGAGTTTAAATGTAATGACATTATGGTCAGATAAAGGACACAATGTCACAGTTAATTCCTCTATTTCTGAATACAATCCATTAGATGCAAATACTTTATCAATATGTGTTTGAATTCCAAATCTGTATGAATAGTGGTTATAGTTGAGTGAGTTTGCTAGTTTTAGTTCTTGAAAATCTCTCTGATTCATTGTATTCGTGAATTTATTAAGTTTCTTGTCTTTAGTGGTGTCTTTTTCAGATAATATGCAATTAAAATCCTTGGCTACTAAGATTTCACTTTTTGCATGTAGAGCAATAATATCCATATATTTTTTTGCTACTTTAGCTCCAATTCCAGGAATCCAATAACTGTTATTTTTTGCCTATCTGAAGTGCAACCATTGCTGTCGTGCCACTTTTAACAGTATAGAAATCAATAACTTTTGGCATACTCTGTGATGTCTTCCAAATAATTATAGTGCCTCTCCTTTTGGTATTATAATGAGAATCCACAAGTATAGAATATTCCTTACAGGTTAATTTGTCTATATCTTTTTTTCAATAAATGTGTTTCTTGTAAAAAAACACTATATTTGCTTTATTCATTTTAAGATATTTAAATAAGTTACCTCTCTTTAAGGGATTGTTCAACCCATTTACATTTAGTAAAAGACATTGACATACAGTCATCTCTGAATTGTAGTAAGTCTAGCAAAAATGAAATAATATTTCTTATAAATTAGACTACAGTTCACTTTTGTGATTTTTGTTATGGACAAAAACTTGAAATCATTGAATAACAATATAATATAACTATTTATAACCCCTAACATGGAATACATCATTCCTGGTTCTATGATACAGTCATATAAACCACCCACTACCATCTCGTAATATTTCATTATCCACTGTTTGCATCCACCTCTAGAGGTAGCCACTCAATGAATTAAATTATCCCATGTAGCTTCCCTTTAACAATAATATACAATTTGCTATTTAATATTAATTCCCAAAAAGCTTACATATTAAAATAAAATAAGTTCTCCTATAAATGGAATACTATCAAGACAAATATTAACTCTGAAATAAATAATAACAGTTCCAGATTAATCATAAACAAATAAAGTATTATCACATTACTCCACTAATATTATCATTTAATAATCCATATATAATGTAACTATATATATGTATTAACATGAATTTTATTGTATTTAACAGTATTTGTATATCTATTTCATATTTATTATACAAAATAGGAATTAATTAATAACACATCTAAATCAATATTATAGGGTCTTCATATTTGTTCAATAATCAGATTTCCCTTATATTAAATGAGGTAATTAAAATTAAATATTACATATGCATAGAGCATATTAAATGAATCAAAGATGTCTATACTTTACAATAGCTAAACAAATAACGGAGCAGTGGTGCAGCGGTTGGCATTGTCACCTCACAGCAAGAGGTTCTCTGGTTTGATTGTCAGCTGGGGTGCCTTCTGTGTGGAGTCTGAATGCCCTCCCTGCATTCATGTGGGTTTCCTCTGGGTGTTCTGGTTTCCTCCAACATTATAAAGACATGCATCTGGAGAATTTCTCCTGAAGTCTCTGCTGAAAATTGACTCATTCCAAGTTGGACTTTCCCGGTAAACAAATGTTAAATAAATAAAAATAAATAAATAAATATGTTACATATAGAATATTCCAGATTAGTGATGCTATAACAAAAACAAACAAATCAGTTGTTTCTTCATTACCAGTTGCTGATGACAATATGCACCCCGAAATTCAAGCCTGAAATGAAACACTTCAGATACATAAAGTCACTAATATATTCATTCCCACTCATAACATACATGTCATATCAAAATTAACAATAAATATCCCATCACCTAGGTTCAAAACCAAAACATCATCTAAAAATATCAAGAACTATAAGTATTTACTTTTAGAGGTGCATGCTTCTCACAGAACTTTGCTAAACATATATAAATAGAAACATACATCATCATACTTAAGAATAATCCAAAATAGCTGAAAAAGGCAACACCAAAGCAGATAATCCTTTAAAACAAATTTTTAATCCAACTGATTATAAAGACAGTGAGCGCTTTCATGTTATCACGTTTCATCAGAAAGTTCTTCGCGTTTTTTTCTGGCTATACTACTCAGCAACAGCTCCTCATGATCCTGCAGAGTGGTCCTAGCAGCAGCAAACCGAGAAAAGTGACTACTTTCCTGATTTAAGTATTTTTTGCTGTTTTTTACCTGAAATACCTTCTCTTGCTTACCTTGAACAAGCTTAAACTGTTTTTTTAACTGTTTGTTGCATTATATATTATCTGCACTTAAAGTTTCATTTAGTCGAAAATTGGTCGAAAGTTGTTTGTTTGTTTGTTAATTTAACTGTTGAGGCTGCCCACTAAAGTGTGCTAGCCTGTGTAACTGATTTATTACTGTTTCCTGCATTTCTGTGTGCTTTCTATCTCAAAAACAAACAAAAAAAAATATCCTTGTTTTCCCACCTCTCCTTGACTAGTTTAGACCAGTATACAGGCTTTGCTGTATTCTGGGCTGTGGTGTAGCTCCTGTGGTGTCCATTGCCTTACTTGGATAGAAGGAAGTTTCTTTGCTCAGCAGTGGGAGTGGGGAGCCTTGAGCAACCTATCTGTCCCTGAAGGAGTGACCTCAGCACAAGAGCTTGTAGTAATTGGTTGTTTTGGACCATTTCTAGCTCTTTTGAAGTTCCCTGTTTAAAATCCACCTCTGAGCATTTTTTCCTGGCTATAGTACTCAGCAACAGCTCCTCGTGGTCCTGCAGAGTGCTCCTAGCAGCAGAGAACTGAGTAAAGCGACCACTTTCCTGATTTAAGTATTTTTTTGCTGTTTTTTACCTGAAATACCTTCTCTTGCTTACCTTGAACAAGCTTAAACTGTTTTTTAACTGTTTGTTGCATTATATTGTATCTGCACTTAAAGTTTAATTTAGTCGAAAATTGGTCGAAAGTTGTTTGTTTGTTTGTTAATTTAACTGTTGAGGCTGTCCACTAAAGTGTGCTAGCCCGTGTAACTGATTTATTACTGTTTCCTGCATTTCTGTGTGCTTTCTATCTCAAAAACAAAAAAAAACAAAAAAAATCCTTGTTTTCCCGCCTCTCCTCGACTAGTTTAGACCAATATACAGGCTTTGCTGTATTCTGGGCTGTGGTGTAGCTCCTGTGGTGTCCATTGCCTTACTTGGATAGAAGGAAGTTTCTTTGCTCACCAGTGGGAGTGGGGAGCCTTGAGCAGCCTATCTGTCCCCGAAGGAGTGACCTTAGCACAAGAGCTTGTAGTAATTGGTTGTTTTGGACCATTTCTAGCTCTTTTGAAGTTCCCTGTTTAAAATCTGCTTTTGCATGGCTTTGCGCAGTTGTGCGCATAGCGCAGCACCGGTTAAACAAGGTTAAACTTTTTCTGGCTCCGCCAAGTCTGCTCTTCAAATTTTCCCTTAAGAAAGCTCTACTCTTATAATAATCTAGTCTAATCGCTTTATAATAAGCCTAGCACTTGTTCTCAAAACCTCTCTTCTAAGTAAGCACTTGCTAACTAAAGTAAGCACTACATACACCTACCTTCCCTGTGAGTACCCACTTCCCTTAAAGGCACAGCACTCCCTTATAATATTCTAGCATGTCGAGTGGTAGATTGCTGGCATCCTCTCCGGTTCAGCTGGTTAATATGGGAATCTTGAGACAATGCTACAATTGTCTCATGTACACAGACAACCCTCTCCTCCTCCCAACAAACACAAATACATGTGAGAGATGCAACTATATAGCCAAACTGGAGGCTGAACTCTCTCAACTCAGGACTGGCAAGACCAGACAGGAGGAGAAGGTAACCATACACACACCAAACCCAGTCCCACATAGACCTACCACAATTGCAAACCAAACACAGAAAAACACAAAGACATACTCGGAGGCTCTAACAAAAAACTTACCAAAACAACAGAGGCTCCCAAAGCAGGCACCCAAAAATCCACCACCTCAAAACATAACACATGCATCACATACTTCAATAAATCAGTGTGTCAAACAATCACAGCCCTTAAGGCCAAACACCATGCCTGATACACTAGTAATAGGTGACTCTATAGTCAGACACACTGATGTTCTGCTTACCAGGCTGAACAAGGAGAGGGTAACGGTGAGCTGCTTATTGGGAGCTAGGATCCGCCACATAACACACGCACTCAGGTCACTCCAAAGCAAGTACAAATATGACTCCGTCATTGTCCATGCCGGTGTGAATGATCTGAGATGTACCTCCCTGGACTACATGAAAAGAGACATAGAGGAGCTCTCTGATTATGTAGCCCAGGTTGGTATGACCCTGACCCTGAGCAGCATCTTGCCCTCGCCAAAAATGATGCCACAATACAAAGACAAGATGACCAGCTTTAATAATTGGCTCAAATACTGGTGTCATTCTAGGGGGATCCAATGTCTGTCTGCTTGGGATGACATGCTGGACAAGCCACGCTGCTTCGCAAGGGATGGCTTGCATCTGTCACCACTGGGCTTCCGGATATTGGCTAAGGCTCTTGCCTCCCCCATAGTGCCTTTTTTAGGCAAGGCTCAAAATACAAACCCACCTCCTTAGAAAACAAAAATGGAAAAAAATTAAGGGTAATGCTGCTCAATGCCAGAAGTCTAAATCTCAAGATGCAGGCTCTCGAAGCACTCCTCAGTATGGAGGACATCAATGTCTGTGCAGTAACTGAAACCTGGTTCAAGGCTCCTGAGAGCACCCCAGCGCTACCAGGCTATACCTCGTATCATGCTTTTCGGCCCCAAAACTCGGGCCAAATCAAAAAGGGAGGGGGAGTGTCCATATTCATCAAGGACACCCACACCTCCAGGTTAGTGGCAACACATGAAGCATCAGAGACCATTCAGGTGCAACTAACCGTAGGCAAAACTGCTATAGAACTGGTAGCATGTTACAGACCACCCTCCCAATCTCAGGAACCCCACTCAGCCTTCCTGAAGACATTGGAGGATATGAATGTCTCACCAAACACCATCATATTGGGAGACTTCAACTACCCTAACATAGACTGGGTGCATTATTCTAGCCCAAACACCCTAGCCCAAAGGTTCCTGGAATTCATAAATTCAAACGCAATGGAACAGCTAGTCACCTCTTCCACAAATGGAGATAATATACTAGACCTGATCATCACAAACATGGGGACAAAGTGCTCCACACCGGAAGTATACCCTTCACTAGTGAGATCTGACCACAAACTAATCACCCTGGATATACATATCCCACCTCCCCCCCAACACAAAAGACTACAGTGAAAAACTTCTCAAAAGCCGACTTTACACTTCTTAAAACTGAGATGGTATCCTTTAAGCCCACTGGGACAGTGGAAACCACATCCCACAATGCAGAATCCTTCACAAATGCTTTCTACGGACATCTCCAAGAATGCATGGATCATGCAATCCCAAATAAAACCAAGACCTTCTCCACCAAGGGCAGGCATCCTGTATGGTGGACCCCAGCCATAAACAAATTGTATAACAAAAGAAGGAAGCTACTGCATGACAGAGCAAAATCCCATAAAGAAAAGGCATCTCTGATCAGCACTAGTAGAAAGCTACGTTCTCTCATAAAAACATCGAAGGCCAACTTTGAGAGACAAAATCGCTATGGACACTAAAGATAACCACAAGGCCTTCTTCATCTATGTTAGAAACCTGGGCGGAAGCCCTCAGATATGTTCAGAGTTAGTTCACAATGACAAAAAATACAATGAACCCACAGATATTGCCAGTATTCTGGCAGACGGGTTCAGTGCAAATTTCTCCCCTCCCTCACCCCCAAAAGAAGAAATACTTATCCCAGCTGAATGTAACCTCCCTGTCATCTCAGATGTCCAGGTGAGAACCGCCCTCAGCAAAGCTAAAAACACAGCATCAATGGGACCTGACGGTATCCCGGGTTGCGTGCTACGTGAACTCCAAGAGGAGCTAAACCCACACATAAAAATGCTATTTAACCTTAGCCTCACTACAGGATATGTACCTGAAAACTGGCGTACAGCAACAGTAGTCCCACTCCACAAAAGAGGCACCTCTACTGACCCTGGTAACTACCACCCCACAAGCTTAACCAGCCTGGTCTGCAAAGCTATTGAAGAATCATTATGGAACTAATAAACAGAGACATTGGGGACTTACAGACACTTAATCCCACCCAGTTCGGCTTTGTAAAAGGCAGATCCTACCTTTTAAACCTGGTTGACTTTTTCGAAACAGTCACTAGAGCCATTACAAGGGAAAAGCAGTCCATACAGCCTACCTGAACTTGGCTAAAGCTTTCGACACAATACCCCACTCTGGCATCATAGACAAGCTGAACAGCTTAAATGTAAATCCATATGTCACAAGATGGGTAGCAAACTGGCTAAAGGATAGAACCCATAAAGTCAAAATCACTGGAGCCATGTCAGACTCAAAGCCAGTGACAAGTAGTGTCCCACAGGGCTCTGTCCTGGGACCCCTCTTATTCGGCATTTATTTCTCAGATGTGAAAGCAAACATGGGAGGGTTGTGGCTGGCAAAGTTCGCAGATGACTGCAAACTAGGCGCCATAGTCGATACACCAGCTGACACATACATCCTACAGAAAGGCCTCACTGAAACGGACAACTGGTGCCAGAGTCATGGCCTTAAACTAAATGTCAAAAAATGTATAGTCATCCCCTTTGGGAAAAACAAAGTGCCCACAAATTATCACATAGGCGGTAACCCACTGAGTACGGAAAAAGTAATCAGAGACCTGGGGACCCAAGTCGACAGTGACCTCTCATTTGACACCCACGTTGCCAAAGTGGTTAGAAAGACTTTCTACCTTGCCCACCTTATCATGAAGGGATTCACATCCAGATCAAAGGAGGTCATTGTGCCCCTGTACTCCTCCCTTATCAGGCCCACTCAAAGCCAGTGACAAGTGGTGTCCCACAGGGCTCTGTCCTGGGACCCCTCTTATTCGGCATTTATTTCTCAGATTTGAAAGCAAACATGAGAGGGTTGTGGCTGACAAAGTTTGCAGATGACTGCAAACTAGGCGCCATAGTCGATACACCAGCTGACACATATATCCTACAGAAAGGCCTCACTGAAATGGACAACTGGTGCCAGAGTCATGGCCTTAAACTAAATGTCAAAAAATGTATAGTCATCCCCTTTGGGAAAAACAAAGTGCCCACAAATTATCACATAGGCGGTAACCCACTGAGTACGGAAAAAGTAATCAGAGCCTGGGGACCCAAGTCGATAGTGACCTCTCATTTGACACCCATGTTGCCAAAGTGGTTAGAAAGACTTTCTACCTTGCCCACCTTATCATGAAGGGATTCACATCCAGATCAAAGGAGGTCATTGTGCCCCTGTACTCCTCCCTTATCAGGCCCATGATTGAGTACAATGCCCCATTTGGTATGTACCTCACCCGGCACTTGCAACAGCTAGAGAGACCCCAAAAGTACCTCAACAAGAGGATCAAGGGTCTCCAACATATGTCATATGCTGCCAGACTAAAGAAACTCCAACTCTATTCAGTAGCATACTGCCTACTCAGAGGTGATCTGTGCCTGATGTACAAGGCCATGTCCAATCAGGAATTGATGGACATGCTCCACCTCAAAAAATCCAAATCCATCAGAACCACGAGAGCTAAAGATTTGAACCTCAGCACAAATATGAATAGGACATGCTGGAGGGATAGATTCATAACTCAGAGGCTTCCCATACTCTGGAACAGAATCCCAGTTCATGTTAGGCAGAGCCCCTCACTGACTCTCTTCAAGAGAAATCTTGACGAGTGGATGGGAGATCGTAGGTTTACCCCAGGGGTCATCTCTGTGTCACTACTAGACAGAGGCACAGTAAACTAATTCTACTATGTAAGGGGGTCTTCACTGTGTCACTACTAGACAGAGGCACAGTATTCTAAATCTATTCTGTACACTTTTGTACCATTACATGGGGTGGCAAAAGCCACATCACTATGGCTAGGCTTATAAATGCCCCAGGGCAGATAGCCTAGTACCAAACTATGAAACTATGAAACTATATGATTTTCATGTGAGGAAGCGTTAAGCTGACTCATGGCTGCACTTGTCTAACTGAACTGCTAACAGGAAAAAATCAATAAAAAAATTCTAAAACTGATTTTGGAAGCAGATTTTCTTCACACCTTACTTATTTTTATTTAAAAAAATGTGTTTTGATGATTATTTATTTAGTTTAGAAAGTAAAAATCCTGTCAGAAAAACTTAAAAGAGTCAGAGCAAAATGTTTATGCAGCTAATTGCTTGGCATCTTAGCCACCCATAATTAGCTTTTTTATGAACCATGAAATGTTTATATAAGGCATTGTTTATTTTAGCACAATGAATATCACTTATATGTTAGGGCATACAATGTTTAAACATCATAGATGATTTCCCAACATAAAAGCCTGACGTGCAAAAAACTAAATAAATAATGCTAATAAGTTTAGATGTAATAAAAGTATCAATTTAAAAAAACTTGGGTGTGTTAATAATTGTAAATTCCTTGGTATTCACTGCATATTGAGAAAAAGAACAAATGTGGATTGTTAATTTGGGAGCATTGCTTAAGCCTGGGTTGAATGACTATTGGTGAATATGATGAGTGTGATAACAATTTAATAACAATGTGTCTTTAATGGTACGGCTATTTGGCATCAAAAAAGTTTTAAAAGTTACAGTATGTGGTAATGGGTTTTCATTTTAAGTTGTATTGTTACTGAGGAAAATACATATTAGTAGCAAAACTGGTCCAATTTTGTTTCCAGTGGGATATTATATGTGTTGCATAAAGTTTGTATACAAATCAGTGTCAATATCATATTTGTGGACCTGACCTTTCTTATTGAATTGTTGTTGGTTCATTTTGGTTGTGCATGCTAACAGTGGGCCCTTGCAATTTGCTGTGTTTTTGCAGCAAAAGATAGATGGAAGCTATTAATCCATGAAAATCCTGTTGGCAAAGAAACACACACAGAATTCCACAAAATTCCGTGCCTATACTAGAAGGTTACTGTTCTCTTTAGTGGGGAAGATCTGCTCAGCTTATGGTTTTTTAGGTAGTGAAAGTAAAAGACAAGAGCCTTTCTGCATGGAAAAATTGTGTCAAATATTCCCTGCTCTACCCACCAATGTGGTATAGACTAATACAGCAGAGACCACCAGTCCATAAAACAGTGAAGCTTTATTGAACAGAAGAAAAATACTAGCACAGCTTCTCCTTCTATACACATTTAAAGCAACAAAAAAAACTTTTTTTCTGTTAATCCTACAAAAGGAAAAAGACACAGGTTGCCACACCAGCTCTAATACAGTCCAAAGATGCTTTCACCTAGCTTTTTTCTTCCAGGACTCCTAACAGAACATGTCCAAACTTATCCGTGTTATTCTGAAAGGCCTTCTCCTTTGCTGCAGCACACTGCCAAGCATTGCTTTTCTGGGCACAAACTCCACCTGCATTAAAAGACCAAATTCCCAGACAAATTGGGCTCTGGCCTTCCTTTTAAACTGTATATTAATGGAATTATGCAAGCAATAATGCCCAATAGCTTGCATGTCACTGTGTAAATAACACCCACCCAGGGCTGATATGAGGCCTAATAGGTTCATAGGTTAATACTAAGCTAACTGCCATTGCGAGCCATTTTAAGCCCAGCCTAGTATCCCTTGTGAGACTCAAACCCTGCACCTTGTGTTTGTAAGTCAAACACCTTAACCATTAGGCCACCCTCCCAACTGGCAGAGGGCATCTACATCCTTAGAAAGGCACTATTTATACAGTAACACACACCCTGGAGGGCATTATTACATATATGGTATTGATCCTCTTGTTGATCACCTCCTGCTTGATAAATGTAACCATGATAATAGGATAACCACAGTTTAAAAACGTATCTTTTAAAGTATGGCATTCTTTAATAAAGTCATCCAAATTGGATGTTATTCTTGCCGCTGTCACCATCTGTCCCTTGTCCCTGGCCCGCTTCTGATGTTGACAGTGGCTGCTGTTATATTGAAGAAGCCCATTGGAGTAAGTTGGCTTTCTAAATATTTTGGATGACATGACTTTATTCACATTGTCCATGGTAGTGGTTACATCCAAGTAGTCGATAGATTTAAAACCAATAGTATGAACAAATTGTAGAAATTCTTATTAAAGAATGTCATGCTTTAAAATATATGTTTTTTAACCTGATTATCCTATTATCATGGTTACATCTATTATTCAGGAGGCTTTTTATTCCCTATTTTAGGCTGTGTCCAGAAACCTTGAGCTAAGAGGTCAAGAGGCATGCAAACCTCGTAAATGTTTCTGCTGCCACTGTTACTCTCACACTTCACATACATATGTACACACACACACACACACACACACACACACACACACACACACACACACACACACACACACACACACACACACACACACATACATACACACACACATTTTTCTCTTATTCATGCAAGCATACATAGCCTCACATATGCAGACAGAAACATAAACACACATTTTTCTTTCTTTTTTATGTTTCTTCTACACTCACTAAATGGCAAAACCACTTCTTAGCGAGGGAAAAATAACAGCTCAATTGATCTCGCTCATACTCTCATGCACGCATACACTTAGACACACAGATATAAAGAAACACACACAAACAAGTTCCTGTTTTTTGTTATTTTATACTTGCTGAACAGCAAACACTCTGCTTAGCGAGCATAAAATAACAGCGACTGTTAACTTTCTTTCAGTATGAGCTCCACAGCAGTTTAATACACTGCCATGAAGAGGCGGACTTATTTTTCAGAGGGCATTATTTGTATATTAACACCCTGCTTGAAAACATTAATTCTCCAATCAGGGTGATGATGTAATGATCCCCCATTTTCTAACACTCACTAACAACAAGTTTTGTAGGAAGCCCCTATAGCTAATGTAAAAATGTTGCCTTCCATCTTGAAAGAAACAATCCAGTTTAAGCTGCTCACAACAATTCTCTATGTTAGCGTTACTTCCATCACATCACTTCAGATTTGTATAGGTCTACAACATTTTGACATATCTTGATGAAAACTGCCATTATCTCATTCTCTCTCTCTATATATATATATATATATATATATATATATATATGATATTCATATCCACAGAGGTTGAACAACAAATATACATATAAACAAAATAAAAACAGATCCCAAAACAAGTTCACGTTCATTTAATGCTGCTCAAACTGTAAATATGCAGACAGTGATTTCACCATAAACAGCCTCAAGGGAGAAGATGCTGATGCCTGGAAAGATCAAAGACACAATAACAAGGAAATGGCAGAGGATAAGATGGATAGACAGTATTACTGAAGTTAGTAGAAACAACGAAAACTGCTCCAAGGACCAGGCAACACAACCAGATGTAACTGAAGTATTTTATTCACAGTCACTGACTAAGCGCTTTCACCAACAATTGGCTTCTTCAGAGTCAGTGTTTAAAATCCATTACAATCTTTTATACTCACACATTGATACAATAATGATTAATTGATGAGTTAATTGATGAGTTAATTAATGCATTTCCCTCTAAAAACTTAAAACCAACATTACAACATAAAAAACACACCAATCCAAACATTAAAACTTACGGACTCAATAATAATATATTAATATATAAATATATATAAATATATAGATAAATAATATATAATAACCTAGTTACAATTCTAAATAGTGCAATGTAAATATTAAGATATAAAATTATGCATATTGTTTATATTGAACTAGCCTTGTGTTTTAAAATAGGTTTGATAGAAATGTAATCGTTAATCCCGGGTTGCCTCATGGCATTTAATCTCAATTGCCATAGGACCTCCAGTAGTGCCACCCTGTTAGCTGTGTCACCACCCTGTTCACTATACACTCTATCAATGATGAAAAATAAAAACTTATTGAAACCTTTACACCTACTGCTATGAAGATATAGGGCACTATGCTGGTCCTTGTTTCTAATCGATCTAACGTGTTCAGAGATCCTGTCACGTAGCCTGCGCGTGGTCATTCCCACATAAAACGCTTTGCAGGTCATACAAGAGGCAAGATAAACAAGATTCTTTGTATTACAATTACATTTGCTCGGACATGATAAAGTTTAATGATAACCTTTCACTACTGCATATGCGCCCTCAGCAATAAACCTGCAGCTCCTGCAACATCCACATTTAGACATCCTAGATGCTCTGTTTTTAACCTCCCTTTCCAGTACGTTCTTCAAGTTCTCACCCCTACTAAATGTTATCCTGGGGTGAGATCCCAGAATCTCCTTTGTACCAACACTTAAACAATAATCCCAAGCATTACGTAATACTAAGGCAATCTCAGTTGCTTTTTCATTAAACTTCAACACAAAACATGGTCCAACAGATTCCTTTTGCTTGGACACCACCTGATCACTTTCACCCATTTCTTGCCTAGTCAAAAGAATAGGTGAATAAATTGTATTTCTTTTTCTAAAAACCTCTTTCTGTTGGTTAACCTCACGTTATTTGTGAGGAGGTTAAATTTAGATACATTTTTCCAAAGTAATAAACACTTACAAACTAAAATTGAAAATGGAGTAGGTACAATACTTAGGAGAAAAAGTACCTTTATTCCACCCCCCTGTTATGAGATTAGTGCACTTGAAAATCTAGTGGAATTTGAGGTTAGAAAAATTTGTGCTAGTAAAAACAAGGGCCCTGATAATCTTACTATACAGGAAAGAATGGCTCTTAAGGAACTAAGATCTTCCAAAAACATTAGGTGCATGAAACCCGACAAGGGTGGGGGGATGGTATTTATGAACAAAATAGACTATTTGGCATCTATGTCGACCATCCTCTAGGATGAGAATACATACAAAAGGGTTTCGAAGAACGAAATTAACCTTGCATATAAGAAAATTGATTTGTTTCTGTCAGATGCATTATTTCAAGGAACTATCTCTGAAGCGGAATACAACTACCTTTCTGTTAAAGACCCTGTCTTGCCATGTATCTTTGGTATACCAAAAGTACACAAAGGTACTGTAAATCTTCAATTTAGACCTATTGTGGTGGCTAAGGGCTCAAAAACTGAACCCCTTGCCTCATTTGTTGATTCTACATGCAAGTCAGCTTTGACTGAGGTAGATCATGTCCTTAGAGATTCATGGCATTGCTTAGAAAGATTAAGGGAGGTGAATTCAGACAGCAAGGTATTTAGTTTCCTCACGGTTGACGTGGTTAACTTGTTTTCTGTTATTCCCCATGATCAAGGGTTGGAGATGTTTCATGATAGTTTGAGTATGAGTCATACTGTGGACAAAGGCAAACTGAATTTTCTTAATGATTTGATGGAAATTGTACTTTCTAACAATTTCATCAAGTTTGAGGGAGAATTGTTTCAACAAAGTTCTGGAGTGGCAATGGGAGCTAGGTGTGCCCCAGTGTTTGCCAATCTGGTGCTACTAGCATGGGAAAGAAACTTTATTTTTCAATCTAGGTTTTATGAGAATATACTTCTATACAATAGGTTTCTGGATGATTTGCTGATTTTATGGACAGGAGATGAGGCTAGAGCAATTGAATTTGTAGAATATTTAAATACTACCACCAGTTTTTTGAGATTTACTTACACATGGAACAAAGACAGTATTAACTTCTTGGATATCACAATTTCTAAAGACAATGGAGGGTTGTCTAGTACTTTGTACAGGAAGGAAAGTTACTCAAACTCGCTACTACATTTTAAGAGTTGCCACCCATACCATCAAAGGAAAGGGGTTGCCAAGGGTCAGATGGTGCGCATCTCTAGATTGGTTAGCAATGAGTCTATGTTCAAACAAGAAATTTTCAAGCTGATTGGTGTGCTTACTGATAGGGGTTACCCGCTTCTATTGCTACTAAGTTTAAAGAAAGAGGTTTTTAGAGAAAGAAATACAATTTATTCACCTATTCTTTTGACTAGGCAAGAAATGGATGAAAGTGATCAGGTGGTGTCCAAGCAAAAGGAATCTGTTGGACCATGTTTTGTGTTGAAGTTTCATGAAAAAGCAACTGAGATTGCCTTAGTATTACGTAATGCTTGGGATTATTGTTTAAGTGTTGGTACAAAGGAGATTCTGGGATCTCACCCCAGGATAACATTTAGTAGGGGTGAGAACTTGAAGAACGTACTGGAAAGGGAGGTTAAAAACAGAGCATCTAGGATGTCTAAATGTGGATGTTGCAGGAGCTGTAGGTTTATTGCTGAGGGCGCATATGCAGTAGTGAAAGGTTATCATCAAACTTTATCATGTCCGGGAAAATGTAATTGTAATACAAAGAATCTTGTTTATCTTGCCTCTTGTATGACCTGCCCAGCGTTTTATGTGGGAATGACCACGCAGGCTACGTGACAGGATCTCTGAACACGTTAGATCGATTAGAAACAAGGACCAGCATAGTGCCCTATATCTTCATAGCAGTAGGTGTAAAGGTTTCAATAAGTTTTTATTTTTCATCATTGATAGAGTGTATAGTGAACAGGGTGGTGACACAGCTAACAGGGTGGCACTACTGGAGGTCCTATGGCAATTGAGATTAAATGCCATGAGGCAACCCGGGATTAACGATTACATTTCTATCAAACCTATTTTAAAACACAAGGCTAGTTCAATATAAACAATATGCATAATTTTATATCTCAACATTTACATTGCACTATTTAGAATTGCAACTAGGTTATTATATATTATTTATCTATATATTTATATATATTTATATATTAATATATTATTATTGAGTCAGTAAGTTTTAATGTTTGGATTGGTGTGTTTTTATGTTGTAATGTTGGTTTTAAGTTTTTGGAGGGAAATGCATTAATTAACTCATCAATTAACTCATCAATTAATCATTATTATATCAATGTGTGAGTATAAAAGATTGTAATGGATTTTAAACACTGACTCTGAAGAAGCCAATTGTTGGTGAAAGCGCTTAGTCAGTGACTGTGAATAAAATACTTCAGTTACATCTGGTTGTGTTGCCTGGTCCTTGGAGCAGTTTTCGTTGTTTCTACTTTCTACATTTGTGCCCTGGTTTGGGACCATTGCTGTTTTGGTTGCTGAGTATTACTGAAGTTATGAATATGAATTTACAAAATCTTAAAAAAAGCAGTGGTGGAAAGGCAGAACTTGTGTGCTAAAATCCTTAAGGTCATGAAAAGAAGGGCCTGACTAACTGGTTAAACTACAACAAAAGTACACACACACACACACACACACACACACACACACACACACACACGCACACGCACACACACACACACACACACACACACACACACACACACACACAGAACACAGACACACACACACTCACACTCACACAAACACATATACACACAAACTCTGACATACACATGCACACATGCAAACACATGGACACTCACTCATACATGCAGATGAGCATGTGCACACACACATGCACACAAATACACACACACACTTAGACAAGCACACATGACCACACTCACACACATGCACACACGCATATACACTCGCACACTAGCACATACACATGCACACATACACATACATATGCACACACATGCACACACTCATACATGCACACACACAAATATGCACATATGCACTCACACACACACACACACACACACACACACACACACACACACACACACACACACACACACACACACACACACACACACACACACACACACACACTCTAAGTCCATGGCTGCAGTACCTCTGAGTAACCTCCTTACCCTGAGGTATAGCAATCTTTCATTTAAAATGTTTTAATGCCATAAAGCAAACTATGACATTTACTGTATTCGTTTTATTAATTGCACATTATTTTTCATAGCTGAAGGACTCACTATTATGGAGTCTCAGACTCCTGTTAGGTGGCCATATGGTAAGACTAGATATTGCTTTCACCTGTTGTGGTGAAATGCCGTGTAACCTGTAATGTTGCTTTGTCAGGCTGTACATCAGGATATAGCCATTAGTGATGTCAGCAGTATTGTAACATATTGCAGACCATGTAGCAGACCAAATTCAATCTGGCTGTCTATGCTAGCTGCATACTGCTGTGGAGGAACAAACCTGAGAGGTATAGATACTTGAAGCATAAGGTTCATTGATTCATTTTTTAACCTTTTGACCTACTGGCTCCCATACTGATATTTCCTACTTCTTACATATATATTACATATATGTATGAGTGTCACTGTTAAATCTGCATCTGAGCAATGGAGTGAATGACTGTGAAATGTGGTTGATTGTTCCATTCACTGAAGTTTTAAAATTTCAAATGAATGGAACATCAAACATTTGTATAATGTAATTGTAGGTTTGGGACAGTAATGCTGAAACCTTTAGATTTTCTGAAGATTTCCATATTAGGGAGGAGTGTCTGTGTGAGTGTAGGAGTTGGGGTGAGGGTTGGGATAAATGAAGGCATAGTTGTAGTGTGGTGTGTGTGTGTGTGTGTGTCTGCATTTGTGTTTCTCCAAGCTTTATAGACTAGTGGAAGTGTCACTGAAAGGGTTTTTGAAATGAATAGGATTAACAGGTATTAATAACATGGAGCAGGGGCTAGAAAATCTTTGTGAGAGTCTCCCTGTCTGCTTTGTATCTGTCTACTTATTCATGGCTGCAGTTATTATACCCTCACAGAATAGCTCATAGCTGCATTTGTTGTCCTGAATATCTTTTCTTTCTGCTGTCATATTAATACCATTGGATCCACTGTAGGTCTTCAGCATGTAGTGCAACTGGCATTTTACTTTAACCAAAATGTTTTGTCTTGATGGGACCATGTTCAAAACTAAGTTTCTGGTACACAGAAAATCTAGAAGGGCTTATTTGATCTGGATATAGTTATATTGCATGTTGGTGATCCTTGCTTGTTTTTGAATTCCATGATGTTTGGAGCGTGATTTTTTTATAACATCACCATGATATCAGTTTACATTAGTAAAAACACTGTCTTATTTTATGAGTCAAAGTTAACTTGCAGTCTGTTATGCTGAGTGTAATTGTTTTTCACTTATCTGCAGCTGTTTTGTGAATTTGGTTCCATAAGGCTAAATAAATATTAAACAAAATCAATAACATCCCATAACTTCAGGTTTAATAATCAGGGTTGCAGGTCTAACAAAAGGAAAAATATATTCACACTAATTATTTCTTCTAAAGGCAATGTCTTTTCAAGAAAAAAATGATTACAGTTTTAATACTAAAACTAGCTCAACTAAATTATGTGGAAAATCAAGTTTACTCCTTCCATTCACAAATAATGAGATTTTAAGGGTACATTAGCTTTTACCTTAAACTTCAGTCTTGGAACAATATGGGCCCCTTAAGCTACAGTTAATCTCTTCTACTTTTAATTTAAAGCTAAGGAGAGGAATGAATATTGTTTCAGAAAAAAGAAACAGAATAGCACAGTAACTGCTGACAGAAATCATTGCCATTTTTGTCAAAGCTTTGAAATGCTGTACATGTTTTTGTGTTTGTGTCCGGGATAGAAATTATATGATTATGTGTATGAATGAAATCCATAGCAACTAGAATTATAAAGAAGATTAACTGAGTAAACTGATTAGGCACAAGTGTTTAGGGGGATGAGACTTGCAAGCACTGGTCTGGTTAAGCAACATTTTTACATTATGTACACAGAGAATGAATGCATAAACCAAAACCTGGGATACAAATGTTGCTTGTTAGCTTATAGCCTTAATCACCTGTTTAATACAGCAACTGGAAAAGAATATACATATGAAAATCTTAATCAGCATATTTTTTTGCTTGTTTATTTAAATTCTTCAGCAGGAATATACCATTAGGTGGAATGCACTTATTGTTAACACTAAGGAAGAAAAGTTCTGCTGTATGACAGTAGCCCATAATTATATGACAATACAATAAAAATAATATTGAAATGTAATTCAGATAAGTACTGACAGCAATGCATTCAAATAAGGTAAAAGTGTAGCAGAGTATAGGCAGTTGAATAGTAAGTATGTAGCAAGCGACTTCTGAGGTCTGTTACAGGGGCTCGCATGCCACTAGCTCATGACCCACTTGCTAGTTGCCACTCATTCAAAAAAACAAATGCTAAAACTCTCACTAGCCTGATCCTCAATTACTATGCAAGCCTCCCAACATCTGACCCAATAAAACTGTATATCCCAAACAGAACCCTAACTCAAACCCTAAAACTTCGACCCAGTTCCCAACCCAAGTCCTTGTCATTACCCAAAAAACTCTACCCTAAATCTAAAACTCCATCACTTCTTCCTAAACCTAATGTCCCCTCTCACTTCCCAAACCAAAAACTCCCTTCCTGGTACCTAAGCCTAAAACTCGCCTCCCATTCCCTAACCCTAAAATCCTCTCCCACTCACTAAGCCTCCCACTCACAAAGCCTAAAATACCCCTACCCTCCCACTGTCTCCCCATGGCTGCCATGCTTAACTCACTCAGACTCAAATAATGTGGTCAATTAAGATGCAGCAGCTTCTTACCAAAACTCATATTCAAGTCTGAGCATGACCAGCGGCCTACATGAGCTACAAGATACTCAAGTTACTGGCACTGAGTCAGTGGTGTTTGAGTGTTTGAGACTCAAGCACTTGTAATAGACCCTAACTTCTGACATACATCATTAAAGAGAATGAGGACTGATGAAGTCCACAAATACAGAGCAGATATACATTTTACAAAGGTTTGATAGGTGGTATACCCTTCAGCGGTTGCAACTTAAAAAAAGGTGAAAATTTCATAGGGACCAGACAAGGTGAAAAACTGTTTCATAAGCCACGCATGAAAATGATGCGAGAGGGTTATCATGCCATTATTTGAAGGGAGTTCAAAGCATAATCTTATAGTTATAGATCAATTAAGTTAAGAAGTATATTGAGGAAGGATTTTGAAAATAAAAGTAATGGTTAAAGTACCTCGTGACTCAGGTGCTTAATTGTCTTTTTCACAGTTGTGTCAGCTCCTTTTTCTTTCTTTTTTGTCTGCATTTTTTTCCTTTTTCCTCCCTTCTTAAAGAAACATTCTATTAGGATGGGGAAAAGGGGATAAGATGCAGGAGAAAAGATCCATTCAGACATGTTATTTTAATGTTTGACAAGTTTCAAATTTTGTGTTTGTGTCTGAGATAGGAATTATATGATTATGAGTATCGATGGAATCCATAGCAACTAGACTAATAAAGAAGATTAACTGAAATTACAGAGGACAGAGTCAAACTGGCAAGTAAACATGTAGAATGTCTTTTGAAAAAAGCAGACAATTTATTTTTCAGGCAGATATTGTTGATCAGAAGAATTAATATCCTGTGATTATACATATTAAGAAATTCTGTTTCCCCTAATGTGAGAGACCTGGTATTTATATATTAGGGACATGCAACATATAAAAACAACCCACTTTCCTTCTGTTTCAGTGGCTGAACAAGCATGCATGCTTGCTGGGGAGCCAAAGAAACATGGCAATCTCCTCCAACAACATAATCAACTTAAGTATCAATATGAGTAATCTTTTAATACAAATTTAATAATGTCTATTGAGCCTACAATATTAAAAGTTGCACTTTCACCTGACTTCATAGTTAAACTTATATAATGTGTAATACACTGATATTAGGGTGGGAGTCACAGGCAGACATGCAGTGATTCACAGTACCAAGTACTCCTATGGATTAAACTTAGATAATGTGTAATGCGCTGTTATTAGGGTGGGAGTCGCAGGCAGACATGTAATGATTCACAGTACCAAGTACTCCTATGGATTAAACTTACATAATGTGTAATGCACTGTTATTTAGGGTAGGAGTCGCAGGCAGACATGTAGTGATTCACAGTACCAAGTACTCCTATGGATTAAACTTACATAATGTGCAATGCACTGTTATTAGGGTAGGAGTCACAGGCAGACGTAGTGATTCACAGTACCAAATACTCCCATGAATTAAACTTACATAATGTGTAATGCACTGTTATTAGGGTGGGAGTCGCAGGCAGACATTCAGTGATTCACAGTACCAAGTGCTCCTATGGATTAAACTTAGAGAATGTGTAATGCTCTGTTATTAGGGTGGGGGTCACAGGCAGACATGTAGTGATTCACAGTACCAAGTACTCCTATGGATTAAACTTACATAATGTGTAATGCACTATTATTAGGGTAGGAGTTGCAGCAGACGTAGTGATTCACAGTGATTCACAGTACCAAGTACTACTATGGATTAAACTTACATAATGTGTAATGCACTGTTATTAGGGTGGGAGTCGCAGGCAGACATTCAGTGATTCACAGTACCAAGTGCTCCTATGGATTAAACTTAGAGAATGTGTAATGCGCTGTTATTAGGGTGGGAGTCACAGGCAGACATGTAGTGATTCACAGTACCAAGTACTCCTATGGATTAAACTTACATAATGTGTAATGCACTATTATTAGGGTAGGAGTTGCAGCAGACATAGTGATTCACAGTGATTCACAGTACCAAGTACTACTATGGATTAAACTTACATAATGTGTAATACACTGTTATTAATGTAGGAGTCGCAGGCAGACATGTAGTGATTCATAGCACCAAGTACTTCGCAGGCAGACATGTAGTGATTCATAGCACCAAGTACTCCTATGGAGCATATTGAAAAACAGTGCAGGAAATGTTTTTTACAGACAGTCGCATAATTCTATAAATCAAATAATTATATACAAATGAAGATGCACAATCTAATGACTGCATACAGAGATGCAAATGAGCACATCTAAAAGCAGGCCACAATTCATAGTTATAAGCACATTAGGCTTGCAGCAAGCTGTGCACCACTGGAATGGCGTACAGCACACAGAAAATGTCAGAGTTGCAACAAACTAAAGGTGCTCACAGCAGCAGCAGCATTCATGATCCTGCAGTTACTGTCTGTTAGTACTGCTAGCATATATCAGATTGTTCAACATTGTGATGACTGATGTTAATTAAAAGTGGACCAGCAGTGGATTACATGCCATGAGCTAACCAACTACAGTAAACTCTCAGTTAACCAGTACTCATTGGGCTTGGTAGATGCTAGATAACTAGTTTCTGGTTGCTTGGAAGTTACTATTAAAAATAGGCCTGACTAATACTGTACCCTATAATATTTGTTTGGTTTGACTTGTTCTCAGGTTGAGGAGAGAGAGAATTTATTCCTAACTTCCTTTTTAAAACTCTAAAATTCTAAAAATGTAAGGTATGTTTTTGCGGGGGGGGGGGGTGTACTGCATTTCTTTGATATTTCTTTGATATTTTTTTACAGTTGCTTGAGAGTGCAGGTTACTTGAGTTCTGGTTAACTGAGAGTTTACTGTAGTGGCTGCCAGACTATTGTCATCTGAACAGTCATACCATATGGGCATTGTTAGACACATATTGTCCACAGGTAGAAGAGGGAGGCAGGGGAGGAATGCATGGACATCCTATACCACTGTACCCTAAGGAATCTGTAGCTGTTATTATATTTGCTACAGGGACTTTCCAGAGACAAACAGGGAGCATATTGGGTATATATAATGTTTTGGCCTACAGAATACTCAGCACATTTCTCAATATGCTACTTCCATATGTGGATGATCATATTTGTTTTCCCTAGCATATCAGAAGAAATATCCATGACATGCATGGCTTTTATGATATCAGTTACCTTCCTGAAGTACTGAGTGCTACTGATTGTATACGTGTGGCAATAAAGGCTGAACATAGTGACAGTGTACAAATTTCCACAGAACAGCTACCATTCCATAAACTGCCATGTAGTGTGGAATGCACAAGGGTTGAGAATCAATATGTCTGCGTAGTACTATGGCAGTTCCCAAGATACCCCATGTGATACACAAGTCACCTATAGCTCTGCTTCTTGCATAAAGTCACCAAGGTCACCTAAATGATAGTGAAGACACTCTGGGAAGCAGGCATATACTGGGTCAAAGACAGTAGCTACACATGACTTACCTCTCTTATGTTCCTGCTGAATTTCAGGTAATGCAGGATGTCCACTGTAGCCTAGGTTGGTGACTCCTGTAAGGCATCCACACAGCATTGCCGAACTATCCACATGCAAATCAGAAAAAATCACAAAACAAACATGATGCATACAATGTTAATTAATGACTATGCTGTGCAGTATATGCTAGAGTCATACTGTGTGTCTGACAGTTCCCACATATACCACACAGGATGGAGGGTGCAGTGGATGAGAATCATCACCATTTTCGCAACTGCCAAAGGCACAAGATGACACATAGCTGATATTCCTACCTGGATGGGAAATATGTCACCAAAGGCAGAGACAGGGGTTTTCTGATAAGGGCTACTGTGTCATAGACAATGCCCTCTAATAACCAGGTGGGGCTGGCACTACTAAGCCATAACTGGCAGGGGGAGCCACTATGTGACCATGCTCTAGACCACATTCCTAGCATGTAGTGGGATTACATCTCTTTGTGATGGTGATGTTTTGCTGCTGCAAGAATGGGACTTGGATAGTCTCCATTATGAAGATGTCCTGTACTTACTTTGATGCTGGTAGTCATCACCACCCATAATGATCAAGTGTCATAAATGAGACTGTGTACCCTGCAGTAGCCTCCTCCATGACATTACTGCTGGATCTGAAGCTGGAATATATGTAATTATTTAATGACTTCAGTTCTCAATGATGTGCCAGATGACCACAAATATTATGAGGAGTGAACCAAAAAATATGAGGCAAAGTCTGGATATTCCACAGAAATCTGGAACATTGAGAGGTATGCTGTGTTGTGAGATTCCGTCCATCAACACCATTGATTATTGACTACTGTCTTCCAGATGTGCTTCCCTACTGGCTGGTAAGTGTCTACTCACTATAACAGGTGTCTTCCGTGGGTCCTGAGTACACCAGAGCAAGGTATCATTCTGAGCTCAACTGATGTTGTCTTATCTCTGCTGTTCAACCCTTTCAAGGACACAAGAGCACCTAACAGAACAAGACACATAGCTGTTGGCAGCTAACTGCTGACATCAGTTTACTGCTATTTACTTGCAGTCAGATGCCACAGATATACACAAGAAAACAGGTATAGACAGTAACAGGTGTAGAACAGAGTGTGTGTTGTAACTTTAAGAAGCATTTCAAAGTGAGGGCACGTGCATATAAATAGAAAGCATGTGCAGGCAGCAGTGCTATTTTGAGAGACCAGCCAGAGTGTTAACATGTATGAGTGCAGTAGACAGTCTGTTTACAAGTTTATTTAAGTTTAATTTACTAAGCCTCAATCCTGATGTGTTTGTATATAATAAAGCTGCTTGAACCAAACTCACAACTGTTCATCTGGTTTATCCTGACTGGATGAGCGATGTGGTTTCAGAACCGGATAGAGAGAGTGCAACTTCTTCAAGCCATGAGGTGCAGAGTTAACGTTGATGGTACATTGAGCAGGTTGGGTGATACAATGCTCAAATGATTAAAAAAAGACTAGAAATGAACTTTAGGTAACCAAAACTCGCGTAAATGATTTATTTTGTAAAGAAAATTATACAAAGCATTCGCTAAGCACAAAATGCATTATTAAGCAAATGAAAGGCAAAAAACGCATTATTGATTAAATGAAATATTCAAAACCATGATATTTGATAGAACTATCAGAAATACTTATGAGGGGTTCAGAGTTAAAAGTAAAACGAGCACAAGAAACGTATAATGAGCATGATAAGAGGTCAAATGGGCATAATGAGCACAATAAAAGGGCAAAATAAGCATAAAAATGTAAGGCAACTGCATGTTTTTTATTAAACAGCCATGTTTTGACATGAGCTACTATTTTGCATTGACCAAAGCTATTCAAAGTATAACTAGTATTGTTTGAAGTATTTCAGAGTGCGCAGAGTGTTTGCAGTGTGTGCTTTATTGCAGTACAATTATTTCGAAGAGTTTACTGTATGCAAAGTACAGTTATTTTGCAAAGTGCAGTCAGAATACAGTCATTTTGAAAAGTTTCTTGTGCTGTGTACATTTTATTCACAGAGTGCAGTCATTTCAAAGTGTTTCTTACACTGTACAGAGTTATTTTGCAGAGTACAGCCATCTCAAGAAGTTTCTTGTGCTGTGTACAGATCATTTGCAAAGTGCAGTCATTTCAAAGTGTTTCTTACAATGATAAGGAGTGGTTTCACATCTGCGGTGGTGGTGCTGTGGTAGCATTGTCGCCTCACAGTAAGACGTTGTCCTGTTCGATTCTCAGCTAAAGCGTCTTCTGTGTGGAGACATGCGTGAATGGGAGTACCTTCGTTGAAGGTTGTGCGTCAGGGCTGGCAACTCGGTACGTAAAAATCTACTGCCAATAATTAACAGACTGGAGTTCTGCTATGGTGACCCCTAAACCAGGAAAAGCCAAAAGATACAACATAAGGAGTGATTTCACAAAGTATATTGGTTTCGAAGTGTTCTTGTGCTACAGAGACTTATTTCACAAAGTACAGTTATTTCGAAGAGTCTGTTGTGATATTGGGAATAATTACAAGTTCCGTCATAAACTTCTAACATATATGTGTGTATGTTCATACATAATTCCAAGAGTCTATATTACTGTGTTGATATGCCAGATGCATTTTGCAGACCCAGTCCACTTGTGTTTGATCATAACATTGCAGAGAATTGGAGAGTACTTGAGCAGGAATACGACATTTTCATACAAGCAACTTTTTCTGATAAAGATGCACATACGAGGGCATTTATTTTGCCTAATTGGGGGGGGTCAGAAGCCATTGAAAGAGAGCGTTCATTTGTGTATGCACCAGCAGTATATGCAGGAGAGGGGGGAAATCACCATATTGTTCTACAAGCTGAATCAAGGGAGGATGATGAGTGCTTGAAACATAAATTTAGAGAAATGTGTAACCCCCAGACAAATGTTACATTGGAGAGGCACCTGTTTTATACAAGAGACCAAAAGGCAGGAGAAACTTTTGCAGCTTATATTATTAGAAACAAGGCTAAAATGTGCAGATTTGGTGATTTGAAAGACGAGTTGATAAAAGACAGGCTTGTATGTGGTGTTAATAATGCTGCAGTGAAAAAGATTTTACTTTGTGACAGTGATTTAATGCTGAGCAAAGTTGCATATATATGTCAGATGCATGAGCTTACAGAAAGGCACACAAACATGCTTGCAAGTGATAACAGCATGGTTTCAGCAGCTTCTAGAGCAAACATAGACAGCATGCAGCACGTAGCTAGCAGAGACAGGTCTAAGCACATGGCAGCTACAGCCCCTCCAGGATTTCCAGGGTGAACCTGTAAGTTTCCAGCTAGTTCTACGACTAGCTCTGTAAAATGGACATGCCCAGTGCAGCATAAGGGTGAGTGAGAAAAACCCACGTCAAGTCTTATTGTTAACTGTCGCAATTGTGGTGCCAATCATGAGTCTAAAAGAGAAAAGTGTTTAACATTTCTTCTGCAATGTCATAAGTGTAAAAAATAGAACCACTTTCAAAGGTTTTGTAAATCAGGCAAGCCTCATTCATTTATTACGTAGGGTCACTCAAAAAAGCAAGTTGATCATACGGAAAGCTGCAAGTCTACTTTCTATATAGATGATGTATCAGTGGTTGGTGAAAAGGTTAATGCAGTAGATTTGTTGGCAAAAAACAAAGTGTTTTGTACTGTCCGGATTAATGGTAAACCCACGGAGCTCAAAGTAGACACTGGTTCAAAGTGCAATGTTATGTCAGCAAAAACATTTGCCAGAGTAAGAGCTGGTGAACAACTTAATTTGACCAATTGTGTGAAGCTTGTTGCTTATGGAGGTGAAGAGATTCAAACCGAAGGCTCAGTAGTGCTTTCATGCTATTCAGCTGGGAACAGTTACAGCTTGCAATTTTATGTAGTCAGAAGACTGTGCAGTGATTATTAGGTCTCAGAGACAGTTTAAGAATGAAACTGCTTTCTTTTACCAAAGAAGTCCATCATGTAAGCACATGTCCTAGTTCCAGTTTCACTGATGCTACTTTCTCAGAGTATGCTGATGTTTTCGAAGACAAGCTAAGGAAATTTCCAGTTGTATACACCAAGAAATTAGACCCAGTGATCAGTCCAGTGGTCAGACCAGTGAGAAAAGTTCCGATAGCTATGCAGGACAAAATCAAGGTCCAGTTAGATAAAATGGTGGAAGAAGGTGTGATTTGTCCAGTTACAGAACCAACTGAATGGGTATCTTCCATGGTAGTTGCTCATAAAGAGAGCTCATATGAAATCAGAATATTTATTGATCCAAGAGACTTAAACAAAGCATTAAAGAGGCCCCACCATCCTATACGTACAGTGGATGAAGTTGCTACCTTCATGCCAAATGCCACTGTTTTTTCTGTCTTAGATGCAAAGAGTTAATTTTGGCAAGTAATGCTTGATCGCATATCTTCACTACTGACTACATTCAGTACTCCGTTTGGTAGATACAGATTTCTCAGAATGCCTTTTGGAATAAATTATGCCAGTGAAATCTTTCAGTGTGCAATGGAGCAAATATTTTCAGGTTATCTGTGTGCTATAATAGTAGATGATTTACTAGTTGGAGGTAATGGTGAAGCAGAGCATGACAAAAATCTCAGGAAAGCTCTGAACAGAGTGCGTGAAGTGAATTTAAAGCTCAGTCCTCTAAAATGTAAATTCAGGCTACCAGAAATTACTTATGTAGGTCATTTATTTACCAGTAAAGGCTTACAACCAGACCTTTCCAAACAAACAACCATTCTTGAGATGTCAGCTCCAGACAATGTCCAAGTCTTACAGCATTTCCTTGGTATGGTTAATTATTTGGGCAAGTTTATATCAGACTTCAATGAATTATCAGGGCATTTAAGCGGGCAGACATGCAAAAATGTTGCCTGAGCATGGTTAGAAGAACACCAGAGAACATTTGATGACCTTAAACAGAAAATTGCCAGTCCACCTACGTTAAGATACTATGATATCCACAAACCAGTTCTTACCCGTGATGCTTCAAAGTTTGGTCTTGGTGCAGTTATTCTTCAAGAGTGCAGACCAGTAGCCTATGAATCTAGAACTCTTACCCAAACTGAAATGCAGTATGCTCAAATTGAGAAGGAACATTTGGCAATTGTGTTTTCATGTTCGAAGTTCCATGATTACACTTATGGACGAGCTATCCAGATTGAGACTGATCATCAACCTCTGGTCACTATTTTAAAGAAGCCTATGCATACAGTTCCAGGAAGACTACAAGGAATGATGCTCAGATTATAAAAGTACAACTTCAAAAAAAAGACAAACTTCTTTATCTGGCTGATACCTTATCCAGATTGCCCAGAAATACCACCGAAAAGTTTGATGCAGAGAATTTTGACTTTGATGTCATGAAGGTGCATAATTTTTCTACCACAAGACTTGATGAGCTAAGAGATCATACAAAGACTCATCCAGTTTTGCAAAAGCTCATCCACTTCATCAATGCTGGATGGTCGAAAAAGCAATCTTGTGTACGAACAGAAATGCGACCTGATTTCCCTTACAGAGATGAAATGTTGAAGGAAGATTATATAATTTTCAAAAGTCCTAAAGTTATTGTTCCTACTTTCTTACAACATGAATACATCCAGATTTTGCATTGTGGCCACCCAGGTTCCAAATCTACCAAAAGAAGGGCATGAGGGCTAGTATTTTGGCCTTCTCTGTAGAAAGATATTGATAAAGTACTTTCATCTTGTTCAATATGCAATAGTACTAAACTGCATTTGCAAAAAGAGCCACTTCAGCTAAGCCAGTCTCCTGAACTACCTTGGTCCACAGTAGCCACTGACATATTTGACTGGAACAATCAGAATTACTAAGTGTTGGTAGACTCTTATTCAAACTGGTTTGAGAGCGATCTGCTACCTAACCTAACATCCAGTGCTGTTATTACTAAGCTAAAATGTCACTTCTCAGTCCATAGTAATCCACACAAAGTTATTTCTGAGAACAGTGCCCAGTTTACCAGTCAGTTATTTCAAAAGTTTCCAAAAGGGTAGGACTTTATCCATATTACTAGCAGTCCAGAATATCCCCAATCAAACAGCCTGGCTGAGCGTGCAGTACAGAGTGTAAAGCAATTGCTAGAGAGGTCAAAGCGTGACAATACTGATGTTTTCTTGAATCTGCTTAATCTCAGAAATATACCCCATGACAACTTACTTCACTCGCCTGCTCAGAGACTTCTATCTAGGCAAACCAGAACAACCTTGCCTATCAGTTCTAGTTTGTTGGTGCCTAATGCTAAAATCACCAGAGCAGTCAAAGCCCAACTATTTAAAAAGTGTTCCTTTCAGAAGTTCAGCTATGATAAAATGAGCAGATTTCTTCGTCCATTGAAAAAAGAAGAGATAGTGAGGAGGCAAATGGTGAAAGGTTTTGATCAAATTGGTCAAGTGAGAGGTATATGTGCCAAGCTGAGATCCTACTTAGTGGAATCTGAGGGTACAGAATACAGAAAAAATTGCATGTATCTTCTTCCGGTGTCTTAATTGATATTGCAGCACTGTACCTGTGATACAGACTCTAGATCTCAGAACAACCCAGACGATGTTCCTGTTGAAGGACATGTCTCAATACTTATTCCCATTCCTGATGATGTCTCAGATGTCCCTGAAGTTGAACATTCATTAAAGACAGTCCCTGTTGCTAAACCCAGTTCTAATTTTTATGTCACATGATCAGGTCGTATTTCTAGACCTAGTGTAAAATACACAACAACCTGGGCATGATTGTTTTATTTGTATTTAGTTCTGTATGATTGCATGTCAGAGAATTAGTTCTCTATAATTGCATGTCAAAGGATCATTTCCATGCAATTGCATGTCAATGAATGTTGTAATTTTCAGTGTATGACTTATTTCTCAAAGAGGGAGGATGTAGAGCAGAGCATGTCTTGTAACTTTAAGAAGCATTTCAAAGTGAGGGCATCTGCATATGAATAGAGAGTACGTGCAGGCAGCTGTGACATTTTGAGAAAACAGAGTGTTAACATGTATGAGTGCAGTACTCAGTTTGTTTATATGTTTTTTTTTTAAGTTTACGTTACTAAGCCTCAATACTGATGTGTTTGTATATAATAAAGCTGCTTGAACCAAACCCACAACAGTTCGTCTGTTTTATCCCGTCCGGACGAGCGACCACAGGGACACTGTAGATATCAGAATTGCAATGCACTATGGATAGTAGGCCATAGGTCTCAACCTCTTCAGAGGCCAGTGTGGAACACAAACCGTAACAGTGTGTGGCAAATGGTCAAAATGTGGAACACCCTAGTTTTGCACTGTGCGAAACATGCCATTGCAATGTAGCATGGTAGAACATCTGTAAAATTCAATAAGACACATTTGCAATACCATAACTAAGATTATAGTTTGGCTTCATTGACCTGAAATTGTCCATAAATAGACGTAAAAGTAAAAGAAAAAGTCATGGACATTCAGAATTGCCATTTAGCTGAAACACCTGATAGCCGTAAAGGGTAATTTGCATATATCCCATGTTACCTCTGATACAAGAGGTTTAGGGTATCATACAGTGGAAAGTCTAGCTTTGCTAGATTTTTCTTTATATGTTTCTAAGGCCTGGAATGCCTTGCCTGTATTCATCTGGTCAATACCCTCCCTCCAGTCCTTTAAAACCATTCTGAAAGACTTCCTATCCACACTCTGGCTCTCTTCTTGCTCAACCCCAGGATGAACTATATCCCTAAATATGAACAAGTACCCATTCATACCTTACACTTCATTAATCTCCCTTCTTCACTCAGCTCCTAACTTCAAACAGTTTCTGTCCCCTAATTCTCTTCCCAAATATGTCATAACCCTGTTTTTTCTCTCACTTCATATTGCAATTCCTCCTCAGAGTATACTAACTTGCCTTTAATATTTCTGTAAACTGAATAAAATTTCTCTAAATATTAAATCCGTGTCATATAAATTGTATCTATTCTTAAACAATGTTTTCACATCACTACTACTTAATAATTTTAATCAGGGGCGGTCCGTGCTATTGGACTGCTGGACTGTAGCCACCCCAGTTATAAAAAAAGAAAGAAAGTAAAATAAAATAATAAAATATAAAGAAAAGAAAATGATTTCAAATAGCGGACCTTCACGCATGTGCACTAGCAGCATTTCAGATATCCAGACTGCTGCTGAGACAGTCTGGAGCATGCGCAGACTGTCTCAGCAGCAGTCTGGATTAAGAAGCATTCAAGTGCAGAGATCCCAGAAGTCTATGCAGTTGTAACTGCATAGACTGTCACTAAAAAGGGATAGGACTCAGACTGCAATGCTGGCAGGGTGGGAGTTTTGTCAGGGAAGGACATCTTGCGGGCTTGTAGTGCTCCAATGAACAGACCTGCTGTAGAAGGATTTAGTGCTGCAACAGACCTGTCCCAGGTAGTGTGTGTGTAATGCCCCAGGTGCTACATGGTGGTGGGTAGAGAATAAGGCTTGAATCCTGTACCTTGGGCCCAGGTGGCAAGAGCCTGAATTCCCTACCCACCACTATTTGTAAAAATGCTGCAGATTTTTCCCTCATACTTGTTCTGTTCCTCATAAAATCTGTGGTTTCTGTATTTTTGTGTTCTTATAAAGCCAGTAGTGCATTGGTGCCGGAGTAGCATTGTTGCCTGACAGCTACATGTTCTCTGGTTTGATTCTTGGCTGGGGTGCCTTACCTTCTGTGTGGAGTCTGTATGCCCTCCCTGTTTTTGTGTCCTCCCATCTTACAAAGATATGTGCCTGTCTGTAGTGTTTCTCCCTGGGCCTCTGCTAAAAATTACCTTTTGTTCCAAGTAAGACTTTCCTGGTTAACAAATGTTAAAAATGACACACATTTGAATATCAAACTTCATATTCTTCAGAAAGTGCATGGTAACACAAAAGCTTTTATTCTAGCAATTTTCTAAGTGTATAAGATGGATATTTGAAATTTGTCCCTATTTTTGGGACTGTATTCCCCCATTATTGGCTTCATCCAGGTTTTGTGCTAAGGTTGAGAGCTATGGTAAGAACTGAATTCACTGAATATGTTTGGGGGCTATATTCCCCCATTACTGGCTTTGTCCGGGTGTTTTTTGCTAAGAGGTTGAGAGCTATTGTGAGAACTGAATTTACTGAATGTTTGGGGGCTGTATTCACCCATTATTGGCTTTGTTCAGGTATTTTGTGCTAAGAGGTTGACAGCTGTGCTATGGTAAGAACTGAAATCACTAAATGGTAGCCATTTAAGTTTCCGTCTTCCTCTTTCACAAAACAGCTGATTTGGCATAGTGGTATGTTGCTTTGACTGTTTTGCACAGGGTCCTGGGTTTAAGGCTTGGCAGTGAAATGTATGGTGGTAACACAGCATTTTATTCTAGCAACTTTCCAACATTATACAAGCAATGTTTAAAATGTGTCCCTGGTTTTTGGGCTTTTGTCCCCCCCCCCCCCACAATAAACTTTGGCTTTTTCCAGATTTCTTTGTGCTGCAAAGTTCAGAGATACAACTGAATGAGTAGATTTTACAAGGAGCTGGGAGCTGAGAGCTGCAGGGGAGCAAAAGTTTAGTGCTGCTTATGCTGAGTCTGCTTGCATTGTTAATAGCACAACAGGTAGTATGCTTGCTTTTGATGCAGAAGGTTGTGGGTTCTACTCCCACAGTAGATAGATGCATTGCTGATACTGTACTGTGTTGCAAAAGGGGTGGATGCTGCACTCCTTTTTGATGAAGATACCTAGTAACTATGAACCTGTTATCAGTTTGCCATCCATTCCCTATTGCAATATTGCTAGTTTATCATTTTTTTAGTGTAAGATAGGCAATTTATTCCTCAAGGGTAACAGGCACTTTATTTGTAGATGAAACAATGAAATACAAAGTTGTTTGCTAGCAGCAACCTCTTCATTAGTTACAGATCTCTTTAATGTGGAATTATTTAGATGACTTTTACTTCTTCAGAGATTGTGCATATGTACTGATACTGGTGGACTGTAGAAGTCTGAGTAGGCTTTTATGATGGAAATGTTCTGAATTGGGCAGTTTTGTCATTACTGGTGCATGCATTTTGTTTCATTGTTTACTGGAAAATTTTCAAAACAATAAATTTAAAACATCCTCTAAAACTTTACTGTATTGTTCAAGGAATATAATTTAATACAATCAGGAAGGTGTATGAAAGAGCATGTGTATGCTTCATGTGCAAGGGGCCTGTGATTTGAAAACAGCCCAAACCTAAAGTTAATCTGCCACTGGCAAAATGTATTTTCTTTGAATGTGGGTTTCAATGCTGTTTCAGTGATTGTGAGTTTTCAAGGGCAGAGAAGTTTGAATGTTAAGTCTGTTCTCATTGTGAGACTGCATTGCTTTGTTTAGCAGATATGATATCTATTAGTGTTTGCGCTGTAAAATGCAAAATAAAACTTTTAAATGAAGTCCAAATCATCGCAGAAGTAAAGCAGTATGCACATTAGTGTTTATGGTAAATGGGGTGAAATAGCCAAGTAATGGTTCATTGGAATGGCTGTAGGGGAGGAAGCTCCATTCGACCATGATTTTGTAAGGGGGGAAGGGCAGCAAACTCAAAGACAGCCCCGGCTGAACTATACCTCTCAACTGTCCAGATTTTTGCAGAATGGATTTTTGCTTCTTATTTTTCGTTTGTTCCTCATAAAATTTGTAGTTTTCTGTCAAATCATTTAGGAATGAAGTCACTAAATAATGACAGACACTGAGTTTCAGACTTCATAACCTTCAGATTACTTTTATTTCAGAAATGCATGTAGATTCTTTTATTTTGTCAGCTGCTCAAGTTAGCAGTACTAATATTAAAAAGTGTCCCTTCTTTGACAGGTTCCAAGCTGTATTGTGTGGCTATTTTATATTTTTGAATCACATTTTTGGTTCGTTTTTCATAAAAGTGTGTTTTTTTTTGGCAAATTAGTGGCAAATCGTTAAAGACTGAAATTAGAAAATAATGACAGACATTTCAGTTTCAGATTTCATACCCTTCAGAAAATTCATACTAATGCAAGACCTACTATTCTATTATCTTTCTAAGTTTATAAGAGCAATATTTAAAAATTGTCCTTATTTTTGGGCCTTTGTCCCACTTCTATGTATGGCTTTGTCCAGATTTCTTGCTCTGAGGTTGAGAGGTATGACAAATGTGTCAAGGCCATCACAGTCAGCCAGAGACATTTCAAATTGTGACATACTTGTTACACCCCACTCCCTCATGTAGTGACTCTGGATGTGTCCAAGCAAGACAAAGAGCAGTTATGCAGTGTAAATGTGCAGAATATCCCCCCATCCAAGGTAGACACAAGTACTACAATGGCTTTTCATCTGTCCTTGATTTTGCAGAATGTTCTGGTTTCTGTCATATTTTTATACTGTTGATTTATGCTTATTATTATTCAGAAAGTGCCTGTTGCTCTGTGTTTAAGTATCAGTGCTTTAATGACCATCTGGTAAGCTTGTCTGAGATTGTAAGATGCAAGTAAGTTTTAATAAGCATACTATTAAAGAATTGCCAACAGTGAAAGCCTTTCTGTTGTTGCCATGCAGAGAATACTTACATAACTATATAACATATAAGCCTTGGATATTGAAATGCATATGACAGTATTTGTAATAAAGGACAGGATTAAATTATTTTAAGAGCTCATTACAGGCTTTACCTGCAAACTAAACAGAATGCCAATCTATCATGTGTGGTCCATATCCTGTGCAGTAATCCTTTAAGCAATGTATGTTGAGCTTGTTTCCTTTTCATTTTTTACTTTGATCATGTTTTCCCCATGAAACAAGTAGATAGTTGTTGTCAGGCAGCAGGTCTTTTTTGGATAAGAAACATTTACAAGTGGGGGTATCACAGAGATTGCTACTTTTAGCATGTTACTTGGTACTTTAATAAAGCTGAATATAAATTAGAATTAGAACTACAGTGCAAGGATAAGTGGTTTGAGTTGAGTGCTGCTTGTTTTTCTTATACTTGATTCTGACTAGCATTCCAGTAATGTATTTAAAAAGTAATTTATTTTTCCATGCCTCACAACCTTTTTGTTTCCATCTAGATATTAAGTAAACTGTCATGCAGCCAATGGATTGAAATATGTTTTTTCTTCTACACTTCATTTCATCTTGATTGGACTCTCATAATGATGGTTTGGCACCCAGGACAGAGTATTTAATTAAAGTTACAGTTTTTGTGGTTTTGAGCATAGCCCCTCCCCTTTCTGGTTGGCCACACCCATTCCCATTGACCCCACCCATTCAACTGTCTCCTGCAGCCCCCCCTTTTGATTTGAAGTCACCAGCCGCCACTGATTTTAATAACTTTATAATGATGATATTAAACTGTAAGATGTTTTTGTATTATTTTTGAAGATTGCAAAATTAATGTTCTTAAATTTTTTTTTAATACTTTGGAGCTTTTCTCCTCTGGCCTTTGCTGAAAATGGGCAACTGCCCAGTTGGACTTTCCCAGTAATCAAATGCCAATAAATAAATAAACAAATAGTAAGCAGCAAACATGCTGAGATCAGGCAGGGATGATCACCATCTCCTACTTTATCCTGATATTTAACCCCTTCCGTACTGAACTGAGCAATAATATTGATGTAGTAGCTATTGATATACAAAGTTACCTATTTAAATATTTTGCAGATGACACTTCGTGAAAAATAATGATGTTCAAAACTCATTAGAAGTTTTTTCCCCCTCACCTGTCATCGACAGTAGCCAAGATAATGTGAATATCATTAAAAAGGTTATACTGTTAATGAAGCTTAGAGAGTGATTATTCTGAAGTACACTACTCTGGTTTCAGTTTGTGGATGTATATATTGTATGTGTGTATATGTGTGTGTAATTGTAGTAGCTTCCTGGGTGATATTTTATGCACCACTTTGCCCTCCCCAAAAATACAAATTTACGCACAGACAAATTTGAAGTGCTATGATTTTGGACCCTGTGCTATGACTTTTGATGGTCCCAGCTATGATTATGGGAGCTGGAAGTTTGAAAAGTATGTGTGTAGCTCTTTTCAACTATGGACATTCTTTTCCTGTCTGAACACCTCTACAAATGGACATCTCAGTTTTAATCCATCCCTGGCACCACTTCTTGCCTCTTCTCTTCCCTGTTAGTCTGCTGTCTGTATCATAATCCTATAACTTCTTATCTATGTTTAAAGCCTTTTGTTATTACTTGCTTTGGACAACACAGAAACTCAAATATCTTTCTTATTGGGTTAAGTGCCTTTGTACATTATGTGACAGGAGACTGGAAAGGTTAAAAGGCAGCACCTCATATTTCAGAGCCACAGTACGTATCTGGGGATTAGTTGAGAAACAAAATTTAATCTGCATGGTTGTCACAACTACTTCATTTTGCACTCAAGTATAAATTAATGCATCATTTCCTTTTAAGTAACCTCAGATATAGCAACTGCATCTGTGAATGTGAAACAAACTACAGTGAAGGTGTGCCATAAATCTCTGACTATAGTGCTGCACTTGTTTACGTAGGAAGGGCAGCAGAGCTATGCATTGATTTCTATAATGTGATACCAATTGGCAGTAATTGCAGTACACAAGCCAATTAGAATCCATGTAGTGGAGCCACAGCTGTTCAATGCAGAACAGTGGTACAGTGGCTTCACTCATCGCTAAATGCGGACCGTTCTGCATAATCTGGAGCACTTGGAAGATCAGCAGTAGGCCACTCCCCTGATACTCCTGACTACTGGTAAGGATAGACAAGTTCATGTGTACAGCTGTGGTGGCAAACACTCAGGGGTCCACAGGGATGCACAGCTGAAAGTTGGGATTCACTGACTGCATGGGCTGGAGATAACTATGCATAACTTGTAACCGTGTACACAGTGGTTTGAGGCTATGTTACATATTCCAGGCCTTTTGCAGATGACCCCAGCAAAAACAAAAATTAAATAAATAAAACATTGAAAAAGAAACCAAATGGTTTCCTTTTCTGATCCTGCAACAAAACCCTTCCACTACATTCAATGCTGATACATGTAGAGGTCATACAGGAAAATATAGGGACAGGCAGTCCAGACAGCATACTGTCACTACATATTATTATGAGCTATATGCAGGTATACTTTGCATAAAAACACATATATCTATATCTACATCTGTCTATCTATGTATGATAATATCCTGAATTAATAAAATGTCAAACTGTTAAACATCAAAAGATCAACAAAACACATTGAACATTCAAAAAAAATCAAAAACACAAAACAACAAACCTACACAAGATCACAAAAGGAAAACAATTCAAACTACACCCCAACTACAATATTCAGATCTATGTTTGTCTGAACAGTGGTAGTGTTATGGAAAGTTTTTTTTGTTGTTAACGTAAGAGTATGGTTAAGGTTATGACTGCTATCACTTACCATGCAGTTCTCCAGCAGTGGAAAGCAGAAGTTAGGCAGGAAAGGCCCAAATAGCAGAGTAAGTACTTGGCAATGTATTTATTTTTCATTTTTTTGTGTGGGAGGTGGTTGTCAGGATGATGGCCTGCCACCTAGCAGCCACCATGCCACTCCTGTAGCAAATAACAGATGTGCTCAATTGGTAAGCACCTGTGATTTGGTCACAGCAGGAGGGTTTGACCACTGTCAATTGCAACATTGATTTAAAAAAAAAATATATATATATATATATATATATATATATATATATATATATATATATAGATAGATATATATATATTTTTTTTTATAATGAAATTGGGATTAGTCAAGGCCAGATGGCATCTAGCATGCTGCAGTCATCTCTCCCAATCACCAGCAAGGTATACCTCCATCTAATTTTGACACACTCCACCCCATGCACTTTGTCTACTCCTCCTGCTCACTATTAATGTACCCTTTTTGTGTTCATTTGTGTGCCCCCACAGACTACTCTTCCACACCTTTCTTCCCCTGCTTTCCTAACACACCATACATCACCATTTCTCACTAAACATGTATATAAAGGGGTACTTATCCACACAAAAAAGTGAGTCTTGTCTTCTCTTAAGTTCATAAGTCCGCAAGTTCTTACTAAATGTATGCCCAAGATCATCAGGAAGCCACATCACCCAGTACTGGTGGTAAACCAGCAATGCCCCTAATAAGTAGACCTTCTCCACACATTGCTGGTGAAAATTTGTACAGCCCCCCCATCCAGTAATCTAGACTGGCTTTAAAGGTTTCTTGGGAAGTACTGTGCCACTTACCTGCTTTTCCTTTATGCTTTTCTTCTGCGTGTACATTCCCCCATTCCCTATTTTCCTTTACTCCTCTCTTTCTCCCTTTCATGGAATTAGTGCCCTGGTGAAATGTCAGATCAAAACAGAGGCATAGCTTGGGTAGGGTTAAGGAGACAGCCACCTTTGGCATAAGGCGTTAGGAGGCAGAATGGGGAGATTCCAGTCGATCAGTAGTACAGTACCATTTTTCATTTTTGAATTGACATTTCTAAATATTCATACAGAAATCAATTCCAATACTACTGGACCATTCAAGACTGCTGGACTGATCCTCTTCAGCACTTCCTATGTGGCATTCATTGTAGTAAGCAGCTTGTTAAGTTTTAAAATGTTTTAAAAGTAGAAAGATTAGTTTGAAAGCAGGATTTTTTTGTTGTTTTTCTTTTTGCTCCTTAACTTGGAGTAGAGAGGCACAGAAACAGGGCCGGGCTTGCTGCAGAGGTTAAAAGTGGAGAACCAGATGGATCAGAACTTACTTTTTATTTTCACTCCTCACCTTATAGTGGAGAATGGCACTGGGTGCTACATACCAGCTATGCCTCTGGCTAATAGCATGCATTTGGAAATATGCATTTGAAATGTTGGGACCCACTACAGTGAGTTCCAAAAAGTGGAGATTGCTGAAAGAACTGACTTAGATATACTAAGTCCGTCATGCCATTTCTTAGAATATTCCCTTTTCTCCAAGGTATGGTGATCTCAGAGTTGGTATATATAAGTTCAGGGAGTGTGGAGGTGGAGAAAAAATAAAATTTTAAGGAGAAGAGAGAGTTTCAAGATTCTCTGTTCTCTGGGTTTTCTGTCTTTTTTTTTTCGGCTTTTCGGCACTCACCATTTCAAGTGCCAACAGTTTGATACAGAACCAGAATATGCTGCAGAATAGTACTGCATGTCACTTGCTGGCAGTTTAATCCACCTAGCACTGGTGCACCTTATGCAAGAAAGAGACAGTGTCTGAAAAGTCTGGAATAAAACTAAACAACTACCCCTTCTACTGAAATATAGACAACTAAGGAACCTTGCTAAGAAACAATGTTCAAATGACAAAAAGGTCTACTATAACACTGCCCAGCTCAACAACAAATCTAACCCTTGAAAGTTCTGGTCTACACTTAACAAAATTCTTTCTCCAGGTTGCCCCACAAATCCCTCCCCTTACCCTAACACATCTCCTCAGGAAACTGCTACCCTCCTCAGTAAACACCACTGAAACCATCCAAAAACTCATTCCCTCAAACTCTAGCACTACTGCTGAACCTACCCCTCCTAACCCTCCAAACCAAACTTTCTTTTCTTTCACCCTGTTCCTACTTCTTGCATCAAATCTATACTTCTTAAGCTCAAACCCTGCTCTCCCTCTACTGACAATCTACCTCCTACCTTCCTCAAACTGGCTGCTGAATCTATTGCCTACCCTATATCTATACTAATCAACCGATCTATTCTAAATTCCACCGTGCCTACCATGTGGAAGTCCTTTTTCATTATTCCATTACACAAAGGTGGGACCTCCACAGATCCTGCCAACAACTGACCCATTGCCATTCTATCCCCCCTCTCTAAGATTCTTGAAAAATGAATTCACTCTCAGCTTCTTAACCACCTCCTCCAGCATAATCTTCTTACTCCCACTCAGCATGGCTTCCTTCCCAACCACAGCACAACCACTGCCCTCTTATCCTTCACTCATACCATAGCCAAAGCCCTCGACAACAACAAACTAATATTCTACCTCTTCCTTGACCTTTCCAAAGCTTTCAATACTATCTCTCATCCTCTATTTTTATCTAAACTTGCTAATTTTAATCTATCTATTCTTCCTGCCTGGCCTGGTTCACTAGCTACCTATCCTGTTGGCAGTAATCTTTCAAATGGCTGTCATACCTTTCACCATTCCTTCCTGTCCCAACTGGAGTACCCCAAGGCTCCATCTTGGGTCCCCTTCTATTTAATGTCTTCACCAACAGTCTCTACACATCCTGCAAGCAGTCCTCTCTCATCCAATATGCTGATGACTCTACACTTATCTCTATCTCAAACAATATGACCGCGCTCTCTACCCCAACTCAAAATGCCTTTCTATCTACTGAAAAATGGCTGTCTGATAATTTACTCATCCTCAACCCCAAAAAGACCAAACTCTTCCTCCCTCGATCTCTTACTAACCATAAATGTATCTTTGCTATTACATCTTCTGACAACACAATTATCCAACCCGATACCCACACATAACTTCTTATAGTCATAATTGATGATGAACTGAAATTTAACCTGCACTTACTCCAATGTATAAAATAACACACCAGAAATCGGGCCTACTGTATCACAATAAAAAATTTCTAACCCACAATGCTAGACTCACACTGGCACAAGCATTCCTCCTCCCCTCCCTCCTATACGCTGCCCCAGTACTCACCAACATTCAAACACAAGCCTGAACAAACTCCAACAAACTTACCACAAAATAGCTAAATTTATCACAAACTCCTTATAATGCTCATCACTATGTGCCCTAAACTCTCTCCAATGGCTTGAGCTTCCCCAACAACTCCTACTATCTAAATTTCAAGTGCTCTACAACATCCTTTGCAAACCTTCATCCTGTCCATCTCTTTCATCCTTTATCTCATCCTATACTCCACCTCAGACCCTCCATACCTCTAACCAGCAACTACTTGACATCTACCAACCTAAGAAAACAGTTGGCAAACTACTATACAAATATTCTGTTGCCTTTGCTTGGAACAAACTTCTATTAAACATACGTTCCATCACCCAATCATCGCACTTTAAAAATTAACTAAAACACCATATGCTCAACTCCAAGACTTGTCCCTGCCACAACCCAACATAAGCACCTTTCACTCTCCTTAAATCATTAATTAAGTTTGTTTCTCACCCATCTCATTTCCCACAACTCCATGTATGATAGCCAATGCCAACTGCTTTTTACCAATTAAGATGCATAATTTTCTCATGTAAATATCTGATTGTTTTTGTATACATATTGTGTTTTTGTTTTATCATGTAAGATCTCTATTTTGTTTTTATTCATGCTGTATTAACAGATTTGTTATTTTGATCTTTGTACTATCTCTCATATATGTATGTGCTTAAAATTTTTTTAGCTGTGATATGTTTTTCATGTAACTATTTTTCTTTGTTGGAGCTTTTCTCCTCGGGTCTCCACTGAAAATGGGCCTCAAGCCCATTTGGACCAACCCAGTTAACATTGGTCAATAAATAAATAAATAAACTGCTTTCCACTATGTGCTCCCTTCAAGTATTGTGACAGCTGTACTATCCAGCATGTGCTGCCACCTTACTCCACAGCTTACTGCTTACCCTATTCTGCTTTAGCTGGCTTGTGGCTTTTTGTGTTGCACAAGTTGTGGCACTGGAGCACAGCAAGCTCTTTAAGCATGCAGATTATCTCCATTTCACTGCTGAGCATCACAAACTTTGCTCAGATGTGCAGCACATCTGTATGAACCCTGGCCGTTATGTCAGGACTAAAGTGACAAACAGTCTCATATGTTAAACTGTTATCAGACTCCAAGATGTAATTTTATATTTTCGGTACTGATTAGCTTTTACCTGTTCCCTGTAGGTGCAATGCATCACAGATATAGTTAGGATTTACTAGTCCTTCATGTGCTATATTAAAAAGGTTGTAATTAATGCTGGGTCTATTTAAAAGATTACCCCCACCTGCCAAACTTTCATGCAGCATAATATGTACTAGATTTGTATACTGAATGAGATGGGATTTCACTAAAAATGGAAAACTAATAAACCATATTCAGGTGATGAAAACAAGACAACCTTGTAATGTCAAAATACATAAAACAAGTAAATCAAAGTTCAAACATATTAAGGAACTTTATTAAATCATTCAGGTGAACACTGTTAGTTACACTGGTCTTTATTAGAAAGCAGATAAAAAAAGAGAAACATTTATTCAAATACACGGGTTGGGTAAACTCATTTCATCTTAAATAAGCAACCATATGCTATCTGTATTTAATGCAACTGCATGTAAGTTAAAAACTATCTAGCAGAAAAAAGTAGTAGCAAAGTAAGAGTGGGGTCAAGGGGCACCTGCTCTGGGTGCAAAGTGTCAGGGGATGTGATCAATTTGTGCAAAAGTTTAGTGCACCATTTTTTTTCTCTTCAGTTGAAAAGCTGAGGGATTGTGGGTCTGCTGTAGAAAACTGTTTTGTACAAATGGACTGCATGACATGATAGTGTTAGGGTGTCAACACTGGCATGGAAACTGTGTACTACCTGCATGATGCCTACTTGTTGTAGCAATTTTGTCCTTTAGTGCCTCTGTAGGATACAAAACTAAACCAGATTTCCCCAGATCTCTGCAGGGGTCATTGACCCACTCATGCATGCTCTTTGCACTTTGCAGGTGGTCATGGGAGTACACGTAGGACAGGGAACCTCTTAGTATGGCATTGGTCAATGAGGAAACTATGTGATGCAGGCACATTAAATATCTTGTGCTTTTGCTAGCATGATTGCCATGTTAGAAACTTTAAAACTGGGTGGCATAAACTTCCCAATCAGCTATGTACCTCATTGTGTCATGACAAGACTGAAGAACAGCAACAAATCAGGCTGGTGAAAACCTTGGGAACTGTGTTGAAAACATGCTGATATCACTTGTTAATCATGTGTTTTATGATGGCTGAGGATCTTCTTGACAGTTTGCAACTGTAGTGATTGTTTATGTTGCTGCTTAGAGGGATACCAACACTGCCACTGTTACGGAGAGTGTCACTTTGACTGAATGTCTGTTGCTATAGCACAGTAAATAGGGGTTTTATGAGCTGATAGACTGATTTGCAATGGATTGGCAATTGCTATGTAGCTTGATAGAGTCAATCCATACCCATGAGCCAAGCACAGACTCTTCAATGTTTAATTATATGACAGCTGTCTAAAGGCATGCACTACTTGTAAATTTCACAGAAGTTGGTACAGAACTGACTTGTTTAATGTCTGTAGTTAGGTATTTGTGTGATATAGTTATTAGAAAGTAAGACACCTAAAACTTGACATATGACATAGCATTAGATCAAGAAGTTTTTGCAACTTGCTGTGAATAGTCAGTTCTGTGGATTATGTATTTGTCATGGGGGTGTGTGGGTGAATCACACACCCTGTTAAAAGAACATTATAGATTTTAGAAGTTAATGTAGCAGATATTCAGAGCTCCAAATGGTTATGGTTGTGTCCATCCACAACTCACTTCCTACCATGATGATAAGCACAGTCTGTGCATACATCTTCTACAGGTATCCTGAACCTGTCCATCAGATGCCAGCACAGTACTGCAGCATCTGCTAAAGCTGTGTCTCAGAACATGCTCACTCAAACATGTGCACCACCCAGCAAGAAAAGCAGTGGAGACAGCACTCCCTCCTTAGCCAGTCTCTCAACCCACCGCCCAACACACACATTCACACACACAACGCCCACTGATAATACTTGACACTGTGGCCCTTGTCTGTGTGTATATGATGATAACTAAGTCCTGCCCTCTGTTCTTTATTACTTGGGTAGTCTATGTCTGATGCAGAGTGTGAACAGTCACTGCGTGGAATAGCACCGCCTGGATGTAGGTTTGCATGAATAATTTTTAATATGCTGTATACTGTTTTAATATGGCCAATAGTTATGAGCATTATATCACCTCTTAACCAGTTCCATAGCAAACTGTGTCTACCTCCATCTGGCATAGCTCTACCATACATTAACTTCTCCACAGAGTCGACGTCTGGCCTCTCTTCCTCCTCTGCTGAATCTGGAGCTTCTTCCTCCTGAATGTGTCTCCTTTGCTACAGCTGTTTGAATTGTATTATGCTAAGTACAGAATGCAAAAAATTTTGTAGCATGTAGCAGGGTCATAGTACACAATGCCACAAGACACATCCAGACAGTAGACACAAGCCTTCAGCAGACTAATACACTTTTGACTATGACACAAGTCAGTGACATGGCACTGTTGTAGGCATTCTCTGCCATTGTCTGAGTAATAGGTGTCTTTTGCCATGTCTCCAAAACATGTCCAGCATCACCAATATGATGTCCCAGCATAACATCACCTCACACAAACCACTGATATAGGCTGCATGTGTTCCATATGTGGAAGTCATGAGCACTGCCTGGGTTGCCTGCAGACAAATTTTATATTATATCCTGTGCATTACAGACCACCTGACAGCTGATAGAGTGGAATCCCTTACAATAAATATATCTACATCCCTGTTCCACAGATAGGGCATTTATTGCAGTGTGGGTGCATCCTATGGTTCCCAGTACCTCAGGGAAATGTGCTATGTCATAAAAAGCCCTCATGATGTTGGCTGTTTCTTCTGTGGTATATGGAAGCCACATCTGCTCCCCTCATGCTATAGTATGGCATTGAGAAACTAGTAAATTGTCCTTGAGTCAGTTGTCTGGGATCAGAAGCATAGTTAGGGTGTGATGAAGGGGGCAGCCTTCCTGGATGCAAAGTGTTACAGGACATGATTGGCAGATTCTGACTTATCTTCATACTAGAACTGATGAATACCAGTGCATTAGTGTTTTCAGGACCTAAGTTGTTGCTTCAGTTCTTTGTCTGTGATATAACTTGCAGTAAACAGTTTGCTACATTTTTTCCAGTTTTCAAAGTAGAAGCCTTATTTTGCTCCACAATTTAAGCAGATCAGATCAGAAAATGGACCTTTTTTGGACCTCATCTTAGAGTTCAGAGACCCCAGATTACATGCTACATGAGCCAGCTATGGTTATGCCTGTGATATACCCACCATGTCCTCTACTGATCACTGAGAATTCCCTGTAGCTACTATTCTCAAAGCCACACATACCTTGGTGTCCACAGGGATAGATACTGTATGCCAGCTCCTGTGTAGTATCTCTCTCCATACTGTAGTGGTCCACAGTTTCAGAGTCATGGAGGTTATGATGTGTTAGGTGTAGAGATGGATGACTCATTGCTGCTGTTGGAGACAATGTACACCACCAAGACTACCAGTGGCAATAATAGCTTCTTGCACATGTGGGTTTAATAGTGTGGTGGGCACCTCATACATGTTTTCACATACTATCTCTGATAACTCACTATTTCAGCTGCAAGCATCTCTGTAGCTAAAATCTTTTAGCATGATATATATACAATTCTGCCATTTTGTTTACTGCTCTTATTTTAATGCTGTTTCTCATTAACATGTCATCATGCTGTCATTTACATAGTATGCAGACAGGGGAGTTTCTCAAGTTTTTGCACTTACTCTCGTTGTGTCTCTGATTTGCCCACATAGTACATGTGGCCATACCAGTCAATTGTCCAGAGTTTTGTTGAATATCCAGATTTTTGCCTCCTAGAAAATAATGGCAGCCATTTCAGCTTCAGATTTCACATTCTTCAGAAAAGTTATAATAATGCAAAGTCTGTTATTCTATCAACTTTACAAGTCTGTAAGAGCAATATCTAAAATGTGTCCATATTTTTGGGCCTTTTCTCCATTATTTGATGCTTTGCCCAGATTTCTTGCTCGAAGAAGTTGAGGGGTATGTGTGTGGCCACTCTGTGCAGAATTGTCAACAGCAACAGGAAAACCGTTTCTGAATCCGAGGTATTAAAATTTGACTACTTATAATATACACAAAGATGTCTGACTCTAAAGCTGATCAAATACATAAAATCTTGTGACACATATTCAAAAACAGTATTCTTTCATTTTTAACCCTTACGTTTCAGAACTGATTTAGTAATAATTTATTCAATGATTTCTTGGGGGTAGTTATCTCCCAGCAATGTGGTGTTAAACTGAATGGATTACGTGGGCAAGTTGATCATATCAGGAAATAATCAATGGGAGGCAAGGTCTTCATAAAGTGATGATGTTTGTAATTTAGATGAGGAAATCTGCTGGTGGATGCACATTATTTCTCTTATTTTTTTATCATACCTGATTATGCATGTACTTAACTGAATGTATATAATTAATAGCACCAATGGCTGAACTTGGAAAGTGGCTGGTAAAAATCAAAACTAATAACACTAAACCAACCAAAACTATCTTCAAACAATTAATAACTGGTGAGTGCTTTCATCCTGAAATGTAACTATAGACGTCATCAAAATACTGATTGAAGTCTTTCAGGACAAAAGCACTCAAGAAATTGATAAATTGTCAGTTGTTTGAAAATATTTTTGGTTTGTTTACTGTTATTTTATATAACTATGTATATATATATATCTATATATATATATATATATATATATATATATATATATATATATATATATATATATATATATATATATATATATATATATATATATATATATATATATTCACTTTATAATCCTGAAATACTGAAATATTGAATTTCAGAATCTCGGGACTATAAATCCAAAAACTCACAAACCCGAAACTCTAAAACCACGAAATTCAAAACCATGACTGTCAAAAAAGCACTACACCACACAAACAAACACAAATACACCTACCTGCTGACACTACAACAAACCAAAATAACACACACAAATACAACAAAACAAACACACACACCTACCTTTCCTATAAACAGGGGGGCAAGCCCCCCTGCACCCATATCCCCACTACTTATGTATACTAACTCCGAGGTCGCACTAAAAACCTAAAAGACAGAAAACACACCACCACACATTCTACACCCCCCTTGCACAAACACACATCACATACATACAAACACCAACACTCTCAACACTTACACACTCACACTCTTTCCTACCTACCCTAACCCACACCTAAAACTCCCCAGCACACTGACATAAACACAAACCCTCCCCAAAACCCTTAAAAAACATTACACTTACCTAACGCACCATCATTGCTATGGGTTCGACATTTCCGGGTTCGATATTCTGCAGTTTTGAGCAACTGCAGATTCGGCACTTTGGTCTCGGGATACTGAAATTTGACATTTCGGTATTTCGAGATTCCAAAGTAAACCTATATATATATATATATATATATATATATATATATATATATATATATATATATATATATATATAGACCATAGAAACCGTGTGGTCACCAGCAGTTTCATTTTTTATTTTAGTTGTGGTTTGCCCTTATTTTCACTTACAGCCTTTATTAAGTGCACTTTCAGTTCTTCAGCCAAATATTTGGGCCAGACACTTTAAAGTTTTCTCACTTTGTATGAATGTGGCGCTTTCTGAAGTGTTCAGTATTTCGAGCTTCTGAACGGAACCCATATATATATCTATATATATAGATTCACTTCAGAAGCTCGAAATACTGAAATCTGGAATTTCAGTATCTCGAGCCCAAGAAGTGGAATTTACAAAACAACGAAAACTAAAAACCACGAAATTCAAAACCTCGAATACTGGAAGTTTTGAATTTCCCAGTTTTACTACACACACACACCATCCACCACACAAACACACACAATCACTCTACTACATGAAAGCAGGAGGGCAAGGCCCTCTGCACAACCCCCTACTTAAATATTCTCACTCCGAGGTCGCACTACATACAAACGCACAGGAAACACCGCCACAAAAGCTCTTTCTCTTCGCACACACACATCACAGCAACAAAGCACACTGACACACACCACAGCCCCTATTCAAACCCCTTAACACACACACGCTTACCTGAATACATGACCATAGCGGAACTTTAGAAGCGTGAAATTCAAAACCTCCGGTATTCGAGGTTTTGAATTTCATGCTTCTAAACTTTCGCTATTATGTGGATTCGGCTTCTTGTGCTCGAAATACTGAAATTTGATATTTCAGTATTTCGAGCTTCTGAACGGAACCCATATATATATCTATACATATATATATATATATATATATATATATATATATATATATATATATATATTACAAAGTAGCAGATAAATAACTACATTTAGCACCGAATGCAGTTCACTTTATTTAATACTGTGCCTTTCAAAATTTTGAAACTGAATTTTTCATAATACAGTTTCTTCTTCCTCCTCAGAGATGTTCCTACACTAGTATCACAGACACAGAAAAGATCATTGGATGTAATATAAGATTGCAGACATACTGTAAGCTAAAGAAACATATTCCATAAGTAAAGAACTGATTTCTCACTTGAAATCAAGAGGTTCCAAAGTCATTAAATCAAGAGGTTCCAGCATCAATGGATACTTATGTACTGTTTGTTACACTAATAAGTAACAGATGTGTGTGATTTTAAAAACCATCAAATCAGAAGCAGTCAGTTAAGAGACACGGCACTTCAGAAAGCACCACATTCATACAAAGTGAGAAAACTTTAAAGTGTCTGGCCTAAATATTTGGCTGAAGAACTGAAAGTGCACTTAATAAAGGCTGTAAGTGAAAATAAGGGCAAACCACAACTAAAATAAAAAATGAAACTGCTGGTGACCACACGGTTTCTATGGTCCAGATTCTTTAGCAGCTACACTAAATGCAGCTGCCGTGCAGGGACAGTGATATGCAACATATTCGATAGTGTGTTATTTTGTGTAGAACTTCAAAACAAAGGTAAAGGGCAGATCATGCTATCAATATCATAACTAACCGATTTACATGGTAATTAACCAATCTCACATGACAAAGCTATTCGGGAAGCTATAAAGCAGTCATGTACAGTCAGTGTAGCCATTTGCTCTGAAATCCAAACTCTTTAGAATACAGCCACAATTACACTTAAAAAGAATGTTTGCAGTTACTGCTGCCCTCATTACCCTGAATGTGTAACGGGCTTTAATTCAAGGTGCTGCTGCTACTGCTGCCAGATCTCGGCCAAGAAGAAAGAGGGTGTTTAGACCCCATTTAATGTCTCACAGACTTTAGGACACAGAAATTATGTAGTTATACCAGGTAGCTAGGGAAACACTAAGGAAACATGCAAACTCTGCCACCCTCTCCTGAGGCTGCAGGGAAATCATGGAGAACCCATCCTACTGGAAACAAAGGTAAGAGAAGCATTAAGTATATTGGCTAATAGTTATATTTATATGAAGATATATAATATCTAAAACAAACTGAATAAAATATTAATGTTAAAAGATTCAGAACATGAAATGATAAGAAATCAACAAATAGCTTTAAATTATGAAAAATATTTCCCAGTTTGGAAGATTAAGATAGAAAAACAGTCTAAGTTTCAGAATGAAAACCATTTATATGACTGCCCACCAATGAAAACTCAGGGAAGAATGTGGTTAAGGGATGTTACACATCAAATATACATAGAAAGGAGAACTTCTCCAATATCTACCTCATTTTGAGAGCTGTCACCCCTTTTTTCAGAAGAGGTTTGTTGTCAAGGGTCAGATGGTCAGACTTTCACATTTAATATCTGATGACATAAACACTGACGCAGAATTACGTGATTTGATTTGTTTATTTCTTAATAGGGGTTATCTCATTCAACTATTAAAGGATATTAAAGCAGATGGGTAGGGTCATTGGCATGACCATTTTGGACATATAGTAAATAGAACAGTGACATTTAGTGCAAACTATACAGAGACTTCAGGCAATGATATAGAAGATGGGAGTACCCCATTTTGTATTGTTCCCTTTAGTAACACTATACACCAGCACACTACTACTGTAAGGAGGTATTGGGATATAGTTTTTACTGATTATGTGAAAAAATGTCGAGGACCATCACCAAAGATTAGAGAAAACTCCTAAGATGGAAGTTAAGATTGAAAATCCAGAAATCACATTACAAGATTTAAGAGAGGATTTTATCTTTAAAAACAGATAAACCTACCAGTCCAGATGGATATATAGCACAATTTTATCAAATTTTTGCTAATGAAGTAACCCCATACTTACATAAATTAAGAGAATTCATGACCATTTCTGATTGGGAGAACCAAAAATTATGAATATAGCCAAAATTGTTTTGATTAAAAAAGAAGGAAAAGATGGATTAAAACCAGATCATCACAGAGGAAATGAATTACTCAGTATAGATTATAACAGAATAATAAGAACAATTAATACAAAACCTTTATCTTCATTAGATAAGATTCTACACCCTAACTACTTAGTTTTTTTGTCCAAACAGACAAACGGCTGATGTCAGCAAGTTTCTTCAGTTAGTTATTTGGCTAGCAGCAAATTCCACACAAAAGGAAAATTTGATGCTTCTAAACCTTTTGGACTTTATTAATAGTAGATTTATTTTGCAAGCATTGAAATATACTTTTCTACAGTCATTACTTAAAATGATTTGAAATTTATATCCACAGCCACTACTATTTATCAAGCTTAATAACAGAACATTTCCATCATTTTCTTTAACATCAGAGGCAAGCCACGAATGTCCTTTATCAGCAAACATTATTATGACAATTAATTAATTATTTTAAGAATTATAAGCATTAATATCAAATACAGCAATAAATAAGAAAAAATATTCTTTACTGGCCTATGCAAAAGATGTAATGATTATAAGGGGTACATTCAAACAAGATATCAATTTAATCATATATATGTTTAAAGAAGTACATAATATAATAGGATATGTGATAATTTATGCTAAATATGAGAGAATACAATAATGTATGAATACAATGGGCAAGATAAATCTCATTATTTAATACCAGTTGTCATGGAGACTAAGTTCATAGGAATTCATATACCTTCACAGAATGACATTCATGTACAAAAAACAGAAAAACAAGAAACAAATGCAACACAAAAGTGAAACCAGTAAAGTCCAAAAGCACTTGTGAAGTAGTATGTCCAATGCAAAATAAGCAATTTATTTAAAGGCCAGCAAAAAACTTAATGCTTTAACTGAATCACTGTGTTTTCGTTTCAAGACTTCTTCAGATAAAATTCCACATAAAACTATTATATTTGTATGGCAAAAGCTCCATCTATCAATTATATGCCATCCAATAATAGTCAACCACTCATTAAAAACAAGTTACAAACTTAAAAAAATGAGAGCGGCTAGATTGTGAATTATCTGTTATATGGTAACATTGTTGTACTTTATTTTTTTCTATTTATGTCTACCTGCACTTTTGTACTTTGGCCACTAGATGGCAGTAAAGAGAGATTAATATTTTGCTGTTTGAAATGCAGAAATTTTTTAAGTTTTTAACTTACATAACCTTTTTATATGCAAAACTTTTTATATGCTCCACCCCCTAATTATAAATTTATAAGTTTTTCATCTTGTATATAGGATGCATTATTTATTTATTTATTTATAGCACCTCTTATATATAAGAAGTACTGTGATTATTTTTTTAAGTTTGTAACTTGTTTTAATGTGTGGTTCACTATAATTGGATTGTGTATAATTAATAGGTGATGTTTGTTTGTGGTACTAAGAGTTTTAGGTTGGAAAGGTAAGAAAGGTGTAAATCCAAGGTACTGAAAAGGATCAGGAATAAAACCACGTAAAGGCCTGAGGAAGTAGAACATGAGAGGTAGCAAAAACAATCTTCAGCTGCTTGTGTAAATAAGCCAAGTTATAACAGACCTGTAGTGTTAAAATGTTCTACCCACACAGCGATTAATTTCCTTGCAGACGTTTTGTGGTTAAGTAAGAGTGCTAGTCGTTTAGTTTTGTAGAAGATGGCATTAACTTTATTATAAAGCAAGTCGTGTTGCCTCCTTTAGGTACTCAGATAGAGTCCCTCTATATTTGTGGGTAGCACAGATTTTGACCCATTGTGTAAAGAAGCCCTTCAATGCTGGTCTGAACCATGGTGGGATTTGGTCTCACAGTGCTCTTTAACCATTCCATTGGGTTGTTTAGTTAGGCCTCAAATAGATATATTGAAACAGTTTCTGCCAAGACTGTTCTGTGTTACAAGACTTCCAACATCTATCCTCTTCCCCTTTAGCCATTCTTCTATACACCTAATGAAGGCTTCTTTAGCCTCCACTGCCCCTGCCTCATGGATTGTATCTTGCAGACCCTAATGGCTTTAGATGGTTGCTCAGCATGACAGGCCATCACTTGTGTATGCTGTTCACTGAAGCTATTAACTTTTTGTTTTTCTTTTTCATTGGTTTCCAGGTTGCTCAGCTGTACATGTAGTGATACTAAGTGTGCATACATGTACTGCCAGAATGACCCTGGCCAAGGCATATGTCAGGGACAGTTTGCTGCTGATACAAGTGATCTATTAGACTAATCTCCAGTCAGTACCATGACCAGCACTACAATACAAAAGCTCGTATTCAACAGTTTGAGAGAATTGGTTTCCAATTGCTCAGTCTCAAACTGAATAATTGTCTTAACTTCTCAGTAATTGCCAGACTTTGCCACCATAGATAGCAATTTTGCCATGGACAAGTAACATTACACCAGAGATGTTTTAAGAAAATTACAACAAAAATGGCAAAACAGACATATATTCACATATTAGCTTATGATCCTGACTAATGTTTGACATGAAAGGCAGAGGATAATCCTAACAATTAAGTACTAACAGAATCTGTATTTATTGCCTCATTGAGTTACTTGGAGTATAGACAAGCAAATTGCTTTGCATATAGAAACAGTAAATGAAATCAAATAGCAAGTTAAAGATTTTAGCATATTATTCCCAGGCACTCAAGTTATTTTCTATAACAGTTATATAAAGAATAAGATACATAGTTCACTGACTTTTTTTTCTTCTTTTACAGGTAAATTAATCTAACTTCATCATATCCATAATTATTTTCAAGGCCCTACAGAGGACATCCTTCATCATTTTTGTGGTGAAGATATGCTTAGCATCTGGAGAGTCTATGTCTGTTTTCAGCTGCTATTCAAAACCTTCCGAACTGTGTCAGGTAAATGTCTAGGAGAGATTTCCATAACTGGGAGGGATTTATATTACAAAGATAAGAGAGGAATAAACTCAAGACAGATATAAGGAAGAATGCCTTCTGAGAAAGAGGCATAAATATCATAAACAGATAAATACAGGAATCAACAGATACGAAAAGATATAGTAATCACAGACCAAGTGGGAAAGTTAAGAATATCCTGGGTGCAGCAGAAGTGATACCATAGATGTTAGACACAGATCTATAGCAGTTATTTATGTTACAAACTGGGCAAACATAACCATTATCAGTTATTTCACTCTGTGTTTCTGGGTAAAAAAAAACTGTAATAGTATCCACACCATAGATTTTATGAGCTGCTAGTTATCTTGTTTTATCCGTACAATTATAATGCACTGACAGTTAAAATGCAGAATGCATACAAATATGAGAAAGCAGTCAGATTTTTCTGGAATGCACATTTTAAGTGAAGCACAAAAGTCCCACAGCAGATGCATGCAAGAGCAGGTTGGGGATTCATATCATGCAAAGTCACATAAATGACCTGTGCATACTTTGTATTGTTTATAGACAACACATTATTGTGGCTCACAAAGAGAATCCCACTAATGATATGCACATTACCCAAGCCCACTGGTTTATGCACAGCGTAATGATCGAGTTCAGTATGCCACAGTTTCACAAAGCAAATAGCAGGAGCACTATAGGTGAACTGCCAGCTGAGCAGACCAAGTCGCCAGTATGGATGAATGTGTATTCCTTCTATGTTTATAATGTATCATGACTGTAACTGGGTGTTTGGAGAAACAATGTAATATGGTACAGCCGCTGCACAGTGTAGAGACCTGTATGTTATGTTTAATTCCCACATACTGGCTACAAATTCCCTATGGAAGGATATTTTATATTGGACATAACAATGTATCTATCCTTAGCCCTTTCTTAGCCGTATGGAAAAGCTGATCTATGGTGGACTTTCTGTGGTGCCCATGTAGTGCTTCTCCAAAGACATGAGCAACATTATTCAAGAAACACTGGGCCTAAATGCTCATGCATACAGAGCAGCATTCACTTTCAAATCATTAGGAAAGAGAAGTGTTTTCAAGGGGTGGTTATTGGCTGTTAGCAGTTTCTGTCATGTCTGGTACCCTCTGTTATGAATGATTGTGCTGCATTTCTTGTTTGCAGTGTTTACAGGTGTGCAGGTTCCTCAGCATGCTGTGCTAAGCAGTAAATCTATGCTTCCCAGTGGTTACTTCAGTTCATGTGGATTTTGAATAGAAAAATGGAAAGAATGAAATAAAGGGAACTGTTGAAAAACAAGGGGAAAAAACAGCATAATGAAAATACAGAGACACTTTTATTAATTGGTGTTGTAGTACATTCATCTCAATAACATCCACAAGACGTATTCTAGTGTAGAGCAAATTTGGAGACAAACATTTCATTACATCTGTTATGCAACTATGGCTCCTTTGCCTACTTTAGATGTGGTTACATTTTGATTTTTGGGGGAATTAAACCAGTTAACTCATAGTTGTTCAAGGCTGTCCACTGATCGCTTCAGTGGGTAATTGTTACTGTGTTCTCACTTATCTTTTCAAGATGGAAAATGATCCCATTAATTGGCATAGCCATTTGCACACATTCATTTACAGTTTAAGAGTGTGGTCTAATCCCCATTTGGATATGAAACTATGGCATGAATATTGGTCAGTTCTTTTGTACTGCTTAGATTATCAAGTATGACATGATTATACAAAAAGTATATCAGTTTTACTATTGTTCATTGATGTGTTTTTGTAAAGCTTCAGTTAAATCTATTTTGCTGCATAATTCATTTCTGCAGTTAAATGTGAATGTTTTCCTGGTTAAGATGATTTTATATTTATATTAAGTCTAAAATGTAATGTTGGATGCACCACTTAAGTTTTCTGTCTAGCAAGATAATGTTATCAATGAATACTATCTTGTTTGTTAAACGGAAGTATTTTTGGACAAGAAAGGTTATAGAAGGACAGAAAATAAATTCCAAAATGAGACTTTCTCACAACTGAGAAATATTGCATACATCTGAATTAAATACACTGCCACATGATTTAAAGGAAACAGTCACAGAAAACTTACTAATGACTCGATTTATAGACATTAATTGGAAACATCAGCTGTGCCTTCTTTGAAGGTTGGGTGTCAGGCTGGCAACTCGGCACCATAAAAATCCACTGCCAATCATTAGCGGACCTGAGTTCCGCTGTGGTGGTCCCTAACCGGGAAAAGCCAAAAGACAATTGAAAACATCAACTAGAAACGAAATTTGCACTAAAAATCATCAGCAATGTATGGAAAAAAAATAATTCATTATTATTTAATATTTTTGTAGAGTGATGGGCCAGCTATAAAAGTCTTAACTTTAATAAAAACTTTACACTGATAAAATTGTTAACTCTATGAAGCCAGTAACCATCCAGTTTCAAGTTGGACTGTAGCCTGTATTTTTTGCAAGACATTGTTATAATCTGATTTGATTTTTAAGTACATCTTTTTTTCAATAAACTGATTAAAAACTTTTTATAGTTGTTGTACACCTCAGTATGTGTATGCAGTGCATTGTCATCATTTTGCCTGATAGCTATGCTCATAAATATTATGTGGCAGTCTGCAGAAAATGTTACCATTGTAGAAACTGTCACAGCCTGAACACATGCCCATATAAGCAAGGCCTGCTGTATTGAGTAATAATTTTTATTCAGTAGTAGTATGATATACTATTAAAAAAAAGGGAAATGCAAGGCCCCTCGGTAACACCTAAGCATGAAGCCTCCAACTCCTCTGTAATTTCTTTCACTAAGCATAATCACAGTCCAGAGTCACTGCATATTTCTGTATGCTATCAGGACCTTCATCTGTACAAACCATTTTGTTTATATCATTCAGAGTTAGGCCTGAAGACCAGAGAACATGGCCTAAGCACAAATGCTGGCTTCAAATTCTTCTTGTTCCTTGAAGACAAATCTGCTGCTGTGGTTTACTGAATCTAACCTCTTAGGATTTTAACAGGACATTATGATTTTTGTGGTAGTTTATTGATCAAAGTGCAGATCAACTGTTGCTGCAGAATTTGTGAGCTTATTATTCTCAGTGGCTCTTAACAGTGAAGTATGCAATGCCTCTGCATATATTACTCTCTCTTTTAACACTGAAGTATGCAATGTGTCTGCATATATTACTCTCTTTTTTAACACTGAAGTATGCAATGCCTCTGCATATATTACTCTCTCTTTTAACACTGAAGTATGCAATGCCTCTGCATATATTACTCTCTCTTTTAACACTGAAGTATGCAATGCCTCTGCATATATTACTCTCTTTTAACACTGAAGTATGCAATGCCTCTGCATATATTACTCTCTCTTTTAACACTGAAGTATGCAATGCCTCTGCATATATTACTCTCTCTTTTAACACTGAAGTATGCAATGCCTCTGCATATATTACTCTCTTCTTTGCATCATCATTGTTTTCATCCACCTTTTCCCATTTTCTGCATGGGGTTGGGGTGTTATATCAACCGTCACCATCTTTCTCTATTCATTGTCACTCTTCTGTCTTCTTTAACACTCATGCCTGATTCTTCTCTCACACAGTCCATCCACCTCTTTGCTGGACATCCTTATTTCCTCTTGCCTTCTTCCTGTATGTCCCAAATCGTCTTCACCAGGTTGTCTTCCACTTTTCTGCACATGTGCCCGAACCACCATAATCTGTTCTCTTTAACCTTTTCTGCAGTTGGAGCTACTTTGACTTCTGTTCTTATGCCCTCATTTATTCATCTGTCCCACAGCGTGTATCCTACTACTCATCTCAGAGACTTCATCGCCATCACCTCTAACTTCCACAACTGCTGTGCTTTTACTACCCAGGTTTCTGTACCATAGAGTAGTACTGGTCACACCACTGTTTTTTACACCTTACCCTTCAACGTCTTTGGCATTTTTCTGTCATACACTACCCCGACACTCTGTGCCAGTCAGCTGCAGCTCCTCAGATTCTGGCTTTGACGTCTTCATTCATACTTGCCTCCTCCTCGACGACCCTCCCAGATACTTGAAACGGTTAACATGCTTCACTATTTTCCTTCTATTTCAAATCTTAGATACTTCAGATTCCCCAATTTGCTGCCATTATAACTGTCCTATCTGTACTCAGTTTCATTCCATGTGCCTTCAGTCTTGCATTTCATTCCCCTATCGTTTGCTGAAGTTCTTGCTCAGAGTCTGTCTGTAATGCCACATCATCTACATACAGCAACTTTGTTGATCTGTCCCCTCTGTCCTGTTTGCTAATGGAGTCCATCTCCAGTATGAACAGAAGTAAAATCAGGGCTGACTGTGATACAAACCCACTCCCACTGGAAGCCCCTCCGTAAGTCTGAGCACTGTTCACACTTTTGTCATTGATTATTCATACATAGGCTGTACCAGTTCAACCAATATTTCTGGGACTTCACATCACTGCAGGACGGCCCAAATCAACTTTCTCAGGACCTTGTCATATGCTTTATCCATGTCTAGGAATGCCCAGTTGGACTCTTTCCTCATCTGTAGCTCCTTCTGAAATATCTGTCTCATTGCAAACATCAGGTCAGTTGTGCTGCACCCTGATCTAAACCCAAACTGTTCATCGGCCATCTTACCTTCAACTACTGTGCATATTCATTTCTCAAACACCCTCTCCAGGACTTTTATGCATGTTGTCTTCTTCCAATTATTGTGACTACTTAACTTTTAACTTGTGTTTTTTTTTATTATTATTACAGAACAAGGTTGTAACTAAAAGGGGGTTTCCAGTCTGTTTGATTTAACAAACACCAATTTCATATGGGTTTTGTTGGTGCCTATCATTTTTTTAAATGTATAATCCCCAAAAAATGTTGAATGAATAATACAGAAAAAACATGAAATGACAGTTGGTAAAATGTTGAATTATCTCTCTCTCTTTCTCTCTCTCTGTATATATATATATATATATATATATATATATATATATATATATATATATATATATATCTTCTTCTTCTTCTTTCGGCTTTTCCTGTTAGGGTTCGCCACAGAGGATCACCTGTCTGCTCATGATTGGCAGTGGAGTTTTACAGTGTCAAATTGTCAGCCCAGTGCCCAACCTTCCACAGAAGGCACACACATGCATGCACTCATGCCTAGGGCCAATTTAGAGTGACCAATCCACCTACAGCATGTCTTTGGGGTGTAGAAGGAAACCGGACCACCTAGAGGAAACCCACGTGACCACAGGGAGGACATGCAGACTCCACACAGAAGGCACTCCAGCCGAGGATCGAACCAGAGAGCCTCTTGCTGTGAGGTGGCAATGTTAACTGCTGCACCATATATATATATATATATATATATATATATATATATATATATATATATAGATATATATATATATATTTTTTTTCTTTACTAACACATTTGATATTTTAGTATTTCTTTTTGGTACAAGTAATGCATTACAGGACGTGAGTTCCCTAAGTAGCTAATAAAGTCATGCTTAAGTTTTATATATATATATATATATATATATATATATATATATATATATATATACATATATATGTATATACATATGATTCTTTGAGGTTTATATAAGGCGCAAAAGTAGCCATGCACTACATTGTCAATGACAGAGATTACTTTCTTGTATTAAGCGATCTTGCACTGAGTATGTAAAAGTTAAAAGCAGGGTTGAAGAATGTACTCTTTCCCTGCTGTTGTGCAATCTCACAATTGGTATACATAAGGAGGAGGTGCTGTGGGAGGTGCAGGGGAGATGATTCTTTTCTGGTTTGCAAGCTTCAAGTATATGTATTGAAACATGGATTCTTTGGTGTGGAAATAAATGCTAAAAAAAAATACTAAAATGCCAATGTACTTAGCATTTATTATATTCTTAACTTATGGTTTTCAGCATGTTGGTGATTCAGTCTTTTTCACTCAGTAAGAAATAATTCAGAATCGATGTCATTGCCCCCATTTATTCAGTCCTCATTAGGCCAGTCATTAAGTATACTGCCCCCTTTGCCATCTATCTGTCCAGAAGCATGCAACATCTGGAATGCACACACAGGTACCTTACTAGAAGGATACAAGGCCTAAACAATGTGTCCTACATGGACCAACTCAAAGCCGTGTCACAACAGTCACAATAGTCAGTATCCTACAGAGTGCTAAGATGTGACCTGTATCGGACATACAAGGCATCCTCCAACCCAGTACTGATGGAACTATTGAACATCAGCAAGTTAAATGTCATCAGAAATACTCAGTCCAGAGATCTAAACCTGTTCTGCAACATCAACAGAACAGTTTGTAGGGAAAAGGTGTATCTTGCAGAGTATGCCGCTGCTCTGGAACTGAACCCCCATTAATACAAAACAAATCTCATCCCTGTCCATATTCAAGCACTGCTTGGATCTATGGATGGGTAATAGAAAATTTACTCCATGACTGCTGCTTGTACTACTAATGGACAGAGGCAACTCCTAAATGGTTTATTTCACACAAGGGTCTTCTGTAATTATCTAAGGTATAATTCCAGTTGTTTTCACTTTGGGTAATATATAATCATCAGCCCTGTGATGAGTAAGGCCAATCTAACACCACATGGGATAGATTAGACTTAAAATGGCCAACAAGGGCAGCTAGCCTACTACTTAACTATAGACTTATGAATCAATGAACATATTTACATACATACATACATAATGAAATAAAATAAAATAAAGTAAACTGTTTTTAATTTTCTGGCTTTATTTCTTAAGTATGTTATGCACAAATTGCTTTCTTAAGATTTTACTATTAGCAAATTTAAGGAGGTGGGAATATGATATGTCCTCAAAATTAAGGGATAACAGACTAAGTTGCTGAAAAATATTTTCTTTCTCTTAAGACTGAAGTGCTGCTATAGTTTGTCTCCAAGTTTTTACTTCTATTCATGTTTTGTTCTTAGGCTCATTGGCTCTTGATTTGTCAACCCTTTATACTGCATTATACTTTGATAGCTTTGAAGACAAGAATTTAATATTAATGAAGCATTAAAAGCTTATTTTTTTCCAAAAACATTTTTATTTTGTTTTCATTATAAACATACACAAATGTACATATAACAAATACAATAAAACAATAACAAAACTATTTACAATATTTACATTCATCCATGATAAACAATCATTGTATCCATGAGACGTTATCAGTATTTGTTCAAAAGGTTTTCCAATTTTTGTCATGCTATTTCTTATGAGTAATTTTATGAGTTCTATAACAAATGGTTTGCAGTTCTTTTTGTAGAAACAACTTTTTCTAAATTAATAAATTCTTTAAACATCAAATCTTGTTTATTTTTCCAATTCAAAGTAATAACTTTTCTGGCAATTGTAAGAATTGATCAGAGTAACTGAATCTGAGATTTAGGAATTACATTAGGTATAGGAACATTGAATAATATTAGTGAGTTAGAAATATGACAGTTATCAGACCATAAAGCCTTTACAAAATATTTGAAGTCTTTCCAGTATTGAACAACATTTCTACATTCAATGAACATGTGAACCCAGATGGCCTCTAGTAATTCATCACATTTCCAAAATTTGCTTTCACTGTTTTTGAGTATAAGATTTATTTTATGTGGAGTATAGAAACTCCTATTCATAAATTTCTATTTATACAATCTCCAATATAATGAAGAAGAGGTACCATTAATCTTTACATAGTAATTCCAAAAATCTGAGTCAAACATTAGAGCGTCTTCTTTTAGTATCTTATAGATAGGTGAGATACTTAATTTTTGATCATCTGTCTTTTCAAGTCACCTAATAAAAAGCTGTATCAGCCTAGGTATAGATTCAGTCTCTAGGGTGATTGATACTCTCAGTTTGTTTTCTAGTGTATAGTCATCCCCTTTGGCAAAAACAAAGTGCCCACAAATTACCACATAAGTGGTAATCCATTAAGTATGGAAGAAGTAATTAGGGACCTGGGGACCCAAGTTGATAGCAATCTCTCATTTGACAACCATGTGACCAAAGTGGTTAGAAAAACATTTTATATAGCCCACCTAATCATGAAGGGATTCACATCCAGATCAGGGGAGGTCATCGTGCCTCTTTACTCATCCCTCATCAGGCCCATAATTGAGTACAATGCCCCTTTTGGGATGTACCTTACCAGACACCTGCAGCAACTGGAAAGACCCCAAAAGTACCTCACCAAGAGGATCAAAGGGCTCAAACAGATGCCATATGCTGCCCGGTTAAAGAAACTCCAGCTCTACTCAGTGGCATACCACCTGCTCAGAAGTGATCTGTGCCTGACGTATAAAGCCATGTCCAACCCGGAATTAATGGACATGCTGCACCTCAGAAAATCCAAATCCCATCGAGCTACGTGCTCGAGAGACTTGAACCTCAGCACTGAAATAAACAGGACATGCTGGAGGAACAGATTCATAACCCAGAGGCTCCCTTCACTCTGGAATAAAATCCCAGTCCAGGTTAGGCAGAGTCCCTCATTGACTCTCTTCAAGAGGAATCTTGATGAGTGGATGGGGGATCGTAGGCTTACCCCGGGTATCACTTCTGTGTCACTGTTAGACAGAGGCACAGTATACTAACTTCAAAAAAGGGCATAGCAAAATTAATTTAAAATGGGTGGCGAAAGCCAAACACACTCTAGCTAGGCTTATAAATGCCCTAGGGCAGATAGCCTAGTATGAGCCTATGAACCTATAAACTGCTGTAATGAGTGTATAAACATCCAACTGTCTTGACTATTATCAAAACTACATAGAAGAGAGTTTAGTGGTTTAATACTCTTATTTTCAATAAACTGATTCCAGAATATCAAGTTATTTCCCTTTAATTATTGCATCGCATTGATGTTGAAAGAACCTAGGCAATCAGAGGAGTATGCTATAGGAAATATTAGAAATAGGAATTGTTTAATGGTGTAATTACAATCAATTATATTTTTAACGGTATTAAATATTTGATTAATGCCATAAGAAAAATTATCAAACTTCTTAGTAAATAAACAAAATTCACGTAAATCCAATGAACTCTACTTATTCCATGCTGTTCCTTAAATTGATTTTCTATAGTTTTGACATCAGTTATATGAATCTTATGTATTAATTTCCAGCCAGATATATAGGTAGGTGAGATCCAATGCAATATTAAATTAAGTATAACTGATTTGGAATACAAATCTAAGTTAGGGAATGCTATCCCATTGCTATTCCAAGCTGTAATGTGCCATTTATATGCAATCCTAGGTCTTAAGGGGAACCATAAAAAATTAAGTAGCATAGAATCTAATTTTTGAAATACGTTTTTGGGAGGGGGTAGTATCAGTAGGGTAGTGTAGTTTAGTTTAACAGACTCTTTCCATGTACTCTCTATACTGACACCCAGATATTCTAATGGTAGTTATTAAATTATTGTAGTTTAGTTTAACAGACTCTTTCCATGTGCTCTCTATACCGACGCCAAAATATTATAATGGTGGTTATTAATTTATTGTAGTTTAGTTTAACAGACTCTTTCCATGTACTCTTTATACTGACACCCGAATATTCTAATGGTGGTTATTAAATTATTGTAGTTTAGTTTAACAGACTCTTTCCATGTACTCTTTATACTGACACCCGAATACTCTATTGGTGGTTATTAAATTATTGTAGTTTAGTTTAACAGACTCGTTCCATGTACTCTTTATACTGACACCCGAATATTCTAATGGTGGTTATTAAATTATTGTAGTTTAGTTTAACAGACTCTTTCCATGTTCTCTTTATACTGACATCCAAATATTCTAATGGTGGTTATTAAATTATTGTAGTTTAGTTTAACAGACTATTTCCTTGTACTCTTTATATTGACACCTGAATATTCTAATGGTGGTTATTAAATTATTGTAGTTTAGTTTAACAGACTCTTTCCATGTACTCTTTATACTGACACCCAAATATTCTAATGGTGGTTATTAAATTATTGTAGTTTAGTTTAACAGACTCTTTCCATGTACTCTTTATACTGACACCCAAATATTCTAATGGTGGTTATTAAATTATTGTAGTTTAGTTTAACAGACTCTTTCCATGTACTCTTTATACTGACACCCGAATATTCTAATGGTGGTTATTAAATTATTGTAGTTTAGTTTAACAGACTCTTTCCATGTATTCTCTATACTGACACCCGAATATTCTAATGGTGATTATTAAATTATTGTAGTTTAGTTTAACAGACTCTTTCCATCTACTCTCTATACTGACACCCGAATATTCTAATGGTGGTTATTAAATTATTGTAGTTTAGTTTAACAGACTGTTTCCATGTACTCTTTGTACTGACACCCGAATATTCTAATGGTGGTTATTAAATCATTGTAGTTTAGTTTAACAGACTCTTTCCATGTACTCTTTATACTGACACCCAAATATTCTAATGGTGGTTATTAAATTATTGTAGTTTAGTTTAACAGACTTTTTCCTTGTACTCTTTATACTGACACCTGAATATTCTAATGGTGGTTATTAAAGTATTGTAGTTTAGTTTAACAGACTCTTTCCATGTACACTTTATACTGACACCCAAATATTTCAATGGCGGTTATTAAATTATTGTAGTTTAGTTTAACAGACTCTTTCCATGTACTCTTTATACTGGCACCCAAATATTCTAATGGTGGTTATTAAATTATTGTAGTTTAGTTTAACAGACTCTTTCCATGTACTCTCTATACTGACACCCGAATATTCTAACACATCGTTCTCCCAATTAAACAGGTTATTCTCTTTTAGGTTTTTGTTGATCGTTTTGTTAATTACCAAGAAATATAAAGAAGGCAAAAGTTATTGTAGCCTGGATTCCAAAGTTCGTACTCAGGCAATCGAAAAAATATGAAAAATTGTATCCAACAGATAAACCAAATGATCACAAACTAGTATATACCAAAAACTTTAAAAACGATAAAAACAATAAATATTCAGTGTGCTACGGATCTATAGGGAAATCAACTTTCATAAAGTTATAAATGTCGGTGCTAATTCTGTTCTCTAAATAGAATTCTTCCAAGTACATATCTATACACCTATAAGCAATGTTTATCTCATTAATAGACACTACTTCATAATTTCCAGTCTGATGTAAAATTACGTACATTTTATTCACATACTCCAAAGAGTCATAGATTACCACTCCTCCGCCTTTATCGGGTTTCATGACCCTGATGTTATGGTCACATTTTAATTGTTGTAAGACTTCAATTTCTTCCACTGTCAAGTTATTTCTAACATTTTTACCCTTAAAGTTGTATTGCAACTTATATATTTCTCTAGTGACTACTTTTTTATATGTGGCAATACTGGGGTGTGTGGGGGGAACAAATGTACTTCTTTTTTTAAGTGTACTATTTTTCTTACATACCTCACTACTATGGTGGGGTGTCTTATCATTAACAAATACAGATAAATTGAGTTTCCTCAAAAAAAGCTTAAATTCCATCAAATTGTCCACAATATTAAAAGGTGTCTTGGGTATATATTTCATACCTCTGGACAACAACCTAAAATGCTGGTGTTACAACTTGAAATTGCTGTAATTATAAATATTAAAATTACCTAAACTGTACACTACTCCATCAGTAGTTCTAATTACTGAAGCTCCACTTTCATTCCCCTGGGCTGCTTCCATTGCCCCCTCTGCTCGAACCACTTTTGATTGGTTCTGTTCCAATACGGCCTGTGTGAGCCCCCCTGGTCCCTGTTCCAATCTTTTTTCAACTGGGTAAAATACTGATGTGACCAACCCTTCCGAAAATTTGGTCTATAATGTTCTATTCTGTTGCTGTTATCAAATCTAGATGGGGGGGCGCCCATCGTCTTTCTCTTGTTGGTAATGTTCCTGTTGACGTGTATTTCCCCTACCAATTTCCCCCCATCCATAAACCTTATGAAGTCTATATTGCTCCAAATCCCTCTGTAACTTTTTGCATTTCTTCTTATAAATTTTCTCAGTCTTATTCTCAGCAATATCAAACTGCTGGTTGTATAATTTATGCCATTGAGTAAACAACAAATGATTAACTATGGCAACATTAAACTTTTCAACTTCATATAATAAATGACATAACTTTTCATCATTACGTTTTATAATTAACTTCATGTACTCAAAACCAAACTTGTCAAACAATGCACTAAATTCATTACAAGTCTGTTCATTAATATGACTACCCATTGGTGCTTTAAAAAAATCTCAAACCTACTGGTACAATTTTCAGTTGTAAGCATTTGTGTAAATATGCATTGTCCAATTTAATCCCTTTAATAACTCCCAATTTCTTCCCAAGGGAGTAAATCAAGCCTTTCAAAGTTCCATTGTGATTATTTCCCTCATGGCCATTGTCAGAGTCTGTATGGACAACACCATTTTCATTATATGCATTGAATTCGAAATTAGAGTTAAAAAAGTCATTTAAATTACGATTGCCCTGAATAGTATTTGCAGAATTAACTGTGTTACACCCACTAGGTACACCTCTCCCAACAGTACCTGTTTGAGCCACTGCTGTAGAATAAGTCCTAATAGGTATGGCTCGTTTAAGTTTGGCCCCTTCTCTAAGATACTCCTCCTCTGGATTGCTGTGTAGAGAAAAATTAAATGTTAAATCCTTGTCAGTTCTTTTACTGTTTTCTCCAAGTTCCGCAATACCATAAGAGGCTGCAGTATCATTTAAAGCATTCACTGTGTTCCTTTCCTTTTGGCCATTAGGTATCTGCAAAGAATTGTCAGTACCTACAGATGTACATGTTGACGTTTGAGGGTGAAGCACTCCTCCTGTGTAACCTTTCGGTTGAGGGAATAGTTCAAGTAATCTAGTCACTTCTCCTTTTAAGATCGCTACTTCTGAATGAAGTCTCTGCATATCATCTTTCCTCACCAGAGAGAATATAGATGGTATATCATCTAAGGAATCCACGAGGCCAAGGCAACCAATAAAAAAATTAACAGTTAATGTTTCCCCAATGACAACCAAGAAATGAAAAGAAGGCAAATGTTATTGTAGCCTGGATTCCAAAGAACATACTCAGGCAATCAGGCAAACAGACCCAAGAAGCTAAAATTGGGGAGTCCACCTCTACAAAGAGGCCAGTTGCAAGTGGAGTCTCTCAGGGATCAGCCCTTGGACTGCTCCTTTTTTGCATTTACTTCTCAGAAGTCAAGGCCAATATCAGCGGTCTCTGACTGACTAAATTTGCAGATGATTGCAAATTAGGAGCTGTCACTGAATCTCACACTGACACAAATGTTCTCCAGGAGGGGCTGACACAGACAAACAACTGGTGTTGGAGTCATGGACTAAAACAAAATGCCAAGAAATGCATAATAGTATCCTTTGGAAATTCATCCATCCCTGGTAAATATCATATTGACAACACATCTCTTAGAGTTTACCCAGTAGTCAGGGACTTAGGGACACACTTAGATAGTAATCTAGCCTTTGACCATCATGTGTCTACAGTGGTGAGGAAATCATTTTATGTTGCACAACTTATAAACAAAGGTTTGGCATCTAAGTCCAAGGAAGTCATTGTTCCACTGTATTTGGCATTAATCAGACCTATCATTGAGTACAATGTTCCCTTTGGTATCTACCTAACAACAATTGAAATGTCCACAGAGGTTCCTCACTAAAAGAATACAGGGCATAAGTAATATGTCCTATGCAGACTGCCTCAAGGCCCTATCTCTATATTCTGTCTCCTACAGGCTTTTGAGGGGAGATCTATGTCTGGCATACAAGGCATTGTCAGACCCCACTCTGATGGATGTCCTGCATGTCCGCAAAGCAAACAGTACCAGAATTAGCCATTCTGAAGACTTAAAAATTGCCTATGATATAAATAGGACCTGCTGGAGAGATGGGTATGTATCCCAGAGACTACCCCATCTATGGAACAGGCTCCTCATTTATGTGAAGCAGAGTTCCTCCCTAATCCAATTCAAGTGCATCTTGGACAATTGGATGGGAAACCAGAAATTCATCCCTGGTTTGGCACCTATGGCTCTAATGCAAACAGGTAGCCTGTAAATGGTTCAGCTCCCAGACCCATGCTTATACTCATTAAGGGTATCAGAACTCAGCAGAGATTTGGGATGCATGACTAGGCTTAAAAAGGCTTTGTGGTCATTAGCCTAGTAAACACCTATGAACCTAAGAACCTATTTCACCTAAAACTGCTATAATGGAGCTTACGAAAATTCTGGGAGAAATAATTAGCTTTCAGCAAGGAATATTACTTATAACTGGAGGCTGAAATTTGGTTTGTAACAGTGAAGATGTGTCTGAGGGGCCTAGAAGGGAAAGTATAACAAAGGAAGGTAGATTTTTGAAGAAATTTATGAACATGTTTGGAGTGGAAGATGTGCATTCAGTACTAGGAGCTCAGAGTGAATTTGCATATTATTCTCCAAGATACAAAAACTGGGCTAGGCTAGATAGAATTTATATCTCACAGGAACATGTGCATTTAATTAAAGGTCTTGAAATGCACCCAATAACTATTTCAGATCATGTGCCAATAATCACTAAAATAAAAAACGCAAGGTAATAAAATAAAAATGAGATACTGGCACTTTCCCACCTATCTGTTGAAAAGAAAGGCATTTAAGGAATGGGCTTTGGAAATAATTCAGGAGCTATTAGAGAAGATAGAAATTTCTTTTGAAAATATATCTAGGGAGTGAGATAAAATTAAAGTGGAGTTTAAAACTGGGGTGGAAATAAAGAAAAGGGAGATATAGTTAGGAAATAACAAAAATTATTTAGAGGGACTGACGACTGTTAAAGCATTGCAAAATAGAGGGAATGTCTCAGAACAAGAAAAGGAGCAACTGCAGAATGCTAAACAGGAAATAAGGGATTACCTAGATACTGTGCACGAATATAGAAAGATTACTGTTAAGCAATTGTTTTTTGATAAAAATTCTGGAGCACAAAAACTTTTAGCACAATGACTCAGGCAACAGAAAGTGGAAAGGGCTGTCACCAAGTTTATGGAGTCTATAACAAGTAAGATAATAAGAGATCCTGTAGACATATTAGAAATATAGATTTCTGAAATGTTATGAAAGTTTGTATAAAGCAGAGAAGTATGAAAATCAAGAAATTGAAATGTTTACGTAAGAATTAAATATGCCAGCGTTAGAGGTAGATGAGGCTCAATTACTAACCATTAGGATAGGAAGAGATGAGATAAAAATGACTATGTATAACCGATCTACAGGAAAGTCCCCAGAAATAGATGATATCCCTGTCGAAGTTTGGAAGCTAGGAGGGAAAACCTAATGAAAATTTGGTCGAAGTTTGGAAGCTAGGAGGGAAAACCTAATAAAAATCTGGAAGGTTTTGTTTAACAGTCTTTTAATAGATGGAGAAGTACCAGCGTTTTGGAAGAAAGAGGTGGTAATGATAGTACCTAAAGAGGGTAAAGATCCATCAGATCCAGCTTCATACAAGCCCATTTCAATATTAAACTATGATAATAAAGTGTTTACATCTATAATGGCTAAAAGAATGGCAAAAGTGATACAAAAATTGATGGATATGGATCAGTGTGGTTTTGTGGAGGAGAGGCAAACATTTGACAATATTAACAAAACATTGATGATCCAGAGGTAAGCACAATGTAAGAAAATACCACTGTTATTGGTGGGTCTTGATGCAGAGAAAGCATTTGACAGCGTAGACTAGGATTTCATGAGCAGGGCAGTGGAAACATTTGCTTTCCTTGATACAATTATAAGGTTGATTAGGAGTATATACGAGGGATCAGAGGTGAAAATTAAAGTGGGTGGTGTCTTCTGATAACTTTTGCTTGAGTAGAGGAACCAGAGTTGTTCACTATCCTATTTGTTGTCTGCATTATAAAGAAAATAAGGGACTCAGAAATTCAAGGATATAATTGATATGGTAGTCAGGAAAAGCAAACTCTATTTGCAGATGATAATATTTTATACATGACAAAACCAGAAGGGGACATTACAGTGTTGAGGAATATTTTGAGACAGTTTCAAATCTTCTTGGGATACAAAATTAATGAAGCTAAAACAAAGGCAATAGCAGTAAATTATGTACCAACACACAAATTGGTCCAATAATGTCCATATTGATGGGAATATGATAAAATTAACTATTTAGGAGTATGGATTAGACATTACTCTGTTGTGGCAGCTACAAATATGTGGGAAGAGACTAAACAGAAGATAATACAAAAACTGACAAACTGGAAGCTTTTTTATATGGACATGGACACTAAGATACAAACAATTAAAATGTTTTTAGTCCCTTTAGTCTTATACACAGGTCAGGTATATTTTTATCAACCAGAGGAGAAGCTGTGGATAGTAATTAAAAAAGAGTTGAAGGATTTTATCTGGGAAGGAAAGACAGCAAGGGTCAAGTGGGATAAGCGGATTCTTCCAACAGGACAAGGCATACTAGGATTGCTCAAATTGAAGGGGTATTTTAGACTAACACTGTTAAGGCTCTTCTACATAGAACAAGCAGAAAACTATAATTCAAAGTGGAAATGAATGATGATGAGGAGAGATTGGAATTTTGGATGCAGAATCTTAAGGAGAACAACAAAAATCAAACAGAGTATTATATTCATAAAATAGCCGGGTGTATTCTAAGAACTAAACCAGCATGAGACTGGAGAAAAGAGATTCTGCTGATAGGAATGGCTGTGGTTAGGGATACAGATAATAGACAAGAGGGGCCTGGAATTTATTGATGGAAACTGGCAAAGTAACCAAGGTATTGGGAGCAAATAACTAGAAACAGAAAGGTAATAGACTGGGAAGAGGTCAAGAATTTATTTGGACTGCAGGTTATAGATTGCTTTCCCCATCAAGGACTGATATCAGAGTATAGGCAAAGAGAAAGAAATATGGGGCTTTTATATGAAAGACCTGCACTGGTAGAGTTTTTAATAGAATCTAGAACAGAAGTCACAGTTAAAAAGGAATAATTAGTAGAGCATATAAAATATTGCATAACTATAAGAATCGATCGGAGGAGATTAGAAAGGATTGGGAAGCGATATTGGCTAAGCAATTCACAAATAGACAATGGGGGATACATGTGCATCTCCCAAATATTTATTTATTTATTTATTTACTACAATTTGATGACCGGAATTGTCCACTGGGCCTGGAAGAGCCCGTTTGCAGTGGAGGCCCGGGGAGAAAAGCTCTGCAGGATCTAGACAATTTTTCAATAGTTATACAAAAGTAAATAAAGTAGTAAAACAGTGAAAATACAGAGATAATATACAATTTGTTAAAAAAAGACATAACATTTCAAATCCTAGGTAATGATTTACAAAAGTGAGATTCAGGTAGTCTAAACATATTAAAAGTAGAGGCATTTCAGATGAAAAAACATGTACATAAAGCATTTATGTACAGATAAAAAAAACAAGCTTTTTTTTTTTGGAAGTTAGAAATATATATAAGGAGATGACATAGAGAAGGAGGTACGGAGAAAGGAAATGGTTTGGGGGAACTTTATGAGGTATAGGGTAGGAGAGGAAGTAGATGCAAATGGTAAGAGAGCACAGTGATAGAAGGTTGCATTTATGTGGTAGGGGTAAAGGAACATTCCTACTTTGAAAGGAAGTGAGATTGGAGAAGAATTTTGACGTTTGAGTGGCTCTGAGTATTTTGAAGGGTGGTAGGGAGAGAATTCCATAGTTTAGCTAGGGTGCAGGATAATAGTAGGTGGCCAGGGGGTCGACAAGGCTTATATATGTTTAGAAGATTGCGGTTTTCTGATCTTAGAGAGTGGTTGGGAATATAGGGGGTTAAAGAGCTGGACAGAGAAGGACAACTAGAAGGTTTGAATATGAGCTTGTGAGCAGTAGTAAGTCTAAGGAGTTTGAGATAGTTAGGAAGTTCAAGACATTTCAGGGAGTGGAGAGAGAGACAGTGATGCAATGAGTGTTTGGAGTTGGTGGCAAATTTGGAGATTTTATTGTAACAGGCTTCCAACTTGCTCTGTAAGTCTAGCTGAAGATTAGTGAATGGGGGGGGGTGCACATAAGAGAGGGAAGAAGGTAAGTAGAGGTAAGGGTGTGTCTGGAGGGGATAAGGTAATGATTGCAATACGCATAAAACTATGTAAAAATAAAACAAAAGCATGCAACAAAGATTAGAAGATTTAGGATCTTTGCCTGTAAATGTTTACACAGATATTTTTATACCCCAAGTAGACTCCATAGAATTTTGCCTCAGGTGGATAGCAAATGTTGGAAGTATGATGGGCAGGAAAGAGGTGTCTGGGAACATGTTTTTGGGAGTGCAGTGAGCTGGCAGACTTTAGACATTCCCTGAGGACTGCTCTGTTGGAGATGCTGGGTGAGCAGACTAAATTGACTGGCGTGATGATTTTTTGAGCTATGATGCAGAGTCTAAATTGCCTAGACATAATAAAGCCTTGCTGAGTCTAATTATGGTGGCTGCCAAAAAAACAATTACTAGAAAATGGAAATCAAAGTCTAAACCAACTTGATTAGAAGTAATGAATATAGCAATAGAGGCAAAACAACTAGAATTGGGATCTTTAGAAAAGGGAAGGGGCAAACTACATAGGACAAAAAGGGAATTGTGGGAACGATATATGCAGAGAAGGAATGAGGTTTAAGAGGCAGGATTTGAATGAGCCATATGATGCTTAACTGATAATGACTGGACAGATTATAAGTGATGTATAATGTCTGCAGTTGTTTCAATGATTTCTGTGATGTATAATGTTTGCAACTAAAATGGTGTCAATGTTGTTTGTTTTTTATTTATACAAATGTAAAATTGCATTTGCCATATGTGATAATGTAATAAAAATGTTTAGTGAAATAAAACAACTCAAGCATGCTACCTGCTTTAAAATTCTATACCACAATAGTTATACCATTTGCTAAACAAAACAGATACACATTGAAACAGACTTAGCATGAGGAGCAGTGAACTTCTCTTCCCTTGAAGCTCAATTCCTTGAAAATGCACTTGAAACTAAACTCTTTGAAAAATGCAGTTTGGTAGTTGGGGTAGGATTCAGGCTCTTATTTCCTGTAGCTAAGGTACAGGGTTTGAGCCTAAGCAAATTACTAACCACCTGCTAACCCTAACTAGGGCATTTCAGTGTCTCACTCACATACCTCAACCTCTTAGTGCAATAAATCTGGTCAAATCCTAAAATAAATAGGGACAGATTAAAAATATTGTTCTCATTAACTTAGAAAATTGGTAGAATAACAGGATTTGTGTTAGCATGCACTTTCTACTGATATGACATCTGAAACACAAATGGCTGCCATTATATAGCAACTTCAATCCTTCTTATGAGAAACCGACAACACTGTGGGTCAAAAATGTAGACATTGTGCAAAAATATGGACAGTTGAGGGGTATGCTACCTACCTCTTACACACACACACACACACACACACACACACACACACACACGCACATCCACACACCTCCCACCTTCCATCCCTCCCTCCCTCTTACACACACACACACACACGCACACACACGCACACACACGCACACACACACACACACACACACACACACACACACACACACCTCCCATCTTCCCTCCCTCTTACACATGCACACACATGGACATACACACAGACAGTTGCTAGAATAACAGGGTTTTTGTTGGAATGCATTTTCTGAAGGATATGAAGTCTGAAACTCAAATGCATGTCATTATTTAGTTTTAGTAATTTTAGTCATCCCAGTGATTTGTCAGCAAAAGTCAGTTTTTAAGACAAAAATCAGAACATTCTATGAAAATCTGTATAGTTGAGAGCCATGACACACACATGTACCCCCTACTTCCCTTTTACATCCCCCATAACTCTCAGCCTCTTAGACTTAGACTAGACTAGAGCAAGAAATCTGGACAAAGCTACAAATAATGGAGGTGACAAAGGCCCAAAAATAGGGACACCATTTAAATATTGCTCTTACAAACTTAGAAAGCTCAACGAAAAGGAAATTAAAAACGCCCCCAACAATGGTGTAACCACTCAAAATACTGGAGAAACTTTTTATTATTACAAATCCACCAAGCACTTTCACCCTGCAACCTCAGGGCTTCATCAGAGTAATGTAACTCCCATAAAATCATGTTTAAATACAGGAAATAGCGTCACTTAAACCAATCAATAAATTAATCCATTTAAAATGCAGTTCCCTTCAAACCCATGGTTAAAAACTCTTAAAAATGTTTCTTAATACTGATTTATACATCTAAAATTAGCACTTGTCTCTACATAGCACATATTAAAACCTTCCAGATTTACACATAAATGGCATAAAATCGTGCAAGCAGTATTTAAATATAAACATAAATTATATCCAAAACAGTACAATCAGATCTGTGTTGCTCTTAATTTTAAAACTGAACTTAATGACACATTATCATTACTTCCAGGGAATACTGTTGCATTTGTCAAGCTCTGAGGTGGCCCTGAGGTTGGTGGCATTTTTTAGTTTCTTTTCATTGAGTTTTAAATTTTTGCTCTTTTGGGTGAGTGCTTTGTATAAACTTAGAAAGGTGATAGAACAACAAGTTTTGCATTAGTATAAATTTTCTGAACTTAGAATATGAAGTCTAATGCTCAAATATCTGCTATTATTCTCTGACTTCAGTCCTCAATGATTTGCTAGGGATTTACCAGAAAAACACAATTTTATGAGAAAGAGACCAAAAATATGAGGCAAAAATTTGGACATTAAGTGAAAATCTGCTTTGGATTTATTCAAGACTAACTTAACAAAAAAAAAAGGATCAACTCTGCAGTACTGGCTTTGCTATGCTAGGGAGAGGCACACATCCCTGTGACTAGCCTAAATCCACCACTGTAACATGGAGGGAACAGAACAGTTTGTTTAAATTTCCCTTCAAGTTCCAACTGCCAGGCAGAAAACACAGGTCAAGCAAGCAGCTGCTCAGCCGTAAATGCAGAAGTTATTAGGTTTTCTTCTTTCTCTTTTACTCAGGGCAATACAGAAATTAAGCTGCTCAGCTGCAAACATGGAAGTCTCTTTGGTTTTTTTTTTTTTTTTTTTTTGTTAATGAGGATTAGCTGCATAGCCGTAGTGGAAAATTAGTTTTTCTCTTTTTTTACTACAGCAAGGTCAGTTATCGGGATACTGCAGAAGTAGATGCGCGGACCCCTAGAAATGTTTATACAGATCCCCAGAGGTCCATGGACCACAGTTTCAGAATCACTGATGTAGAGGCAGCAGCATATTGAATTAGGGTGGCTTGTTTGCTAGCAGTATTAATATGGTGTACTGATCTTGTGGCTTTGCATAGAACTGATTTTTGGCTAAATTAACCTGTTTCTTTACAAGGTTACGCAGTGCTTTGAAATGCTGTAAATTACTGTGAGTCTTATGTTCTAGGTAAGTTGTTCAAGCCTTGTCTCTGTTTTGCATGAGTGATCTGGTATAAAATTAAATTTTAATTTATTAAAGTCTTAACACGTAGCTTGAGTGCTGGTGAGCTAAAGGAAGGTGAAGATATTGTAATACCAGTGAGGAACGAGTTTTTAAATCTTTTTAAGATATTCAACATGAATACAGGGTAGGAACAGGGACTTTATTTACAGTACAAAGGTCAAGTTTCTACATCTGCTAATTTCTTTTTAGGACTTTTCTTATCTTATGTTGATTTTAGGCATCAACAATGTACCTATAGTAGGCAATCTGTTTTTCAAGCTTCTATCCATCATCATTTCAGCTAGTGATAGCCTAATTTCTTTGACTGCAGTGCTTCTATATTCCAAAATTGCAAGAAAACAATCCTCATAGCTTTTCTACATTTTCTTTTCTTTCACTTCTCCACTACAAGGATGATTCTTTCCACTTTCCATTAGACTGTGGATAGTTGGGACTGTGGAACATTGTTTTAATACCAAGTCACACACAAATCTTCTGAATACCTAACTTGTGTATTGTGGATCATTGTTAAGTATGATAAAAATCAACTGTATCCTGAATGAGAAAATTTGACTTTAATATACTAACTGCAAAAGCAAGGCTGGGTCCAGCACTAGGGAACCTAGAAAGCTGCCTGGGCCTGGTAATGGCTGGGGGCCCAGCCATAAAACATTGAAAAAAATGAATTACTACTCTTGCACATCCTCAGCTATTAAATCTTCTTCTTTTGGCTTTTTCCAGTTAGGGGTCAAAACAGCAGATCACCTGTCTGCTCATGATTGGCAGTGAGGCTTTACAGTGTCGAGTTGCCAGCCCGGCACCCAACCTTCCACAGAAGGCACACACACACACACACACACACACACCTAGGGCCAATTTAGAGTGTCCAATCCACCTATAGCATGTCTTTGGGATGAAACCAGAGCACCCGGATGAAACCCATGCAACCACAGGGAGGACGTGCAGACTCCATACAGAAGGCACCCCAGCCGAGGATTGAACCGGAGAACCTCTTGCTGTGAGGTGACAATGCTAACCACTGCACCACCGTGGCTGCCTCTTTAAAAAAATAAAAAAGCAGTAATTGCTGCTTTTGCTCCTCCTCAGCTATAAAACATTAACTAATTACTGCCTCAACATGGGTGGCATCATCTCCAGTTCTCCCGTATCTTTCACTGACTCAGACTGAGCCAATGAGAGACTTCCTGCAGCTGAAATTGGAAGCACATTCTTTTTGTTTCTTTTGCAGTACAACATGAGTGGGACAGATGTATGCATATGACCTTTTCTTAAGTAGTGGATTTTTTTGTGTGAATTATACAGAGCAGGGACTGGACATGATAGATTTACTGAAACTGCCAAATCAGAAGCAAGTTATTTTTATTTTGTTAGTCATTTTTTTAATTTGCAGTACAATGCAAGTGAGATGATACAGTAGTCTTTGGTGGATTTTTTGTCTGTGTATTGCACATGTCAGGTTACCTACTGATAGGGAGTGTGTAATATTTTTATTTTGCCAGTATTAACAAACAAGTCTTTTTTTATCTTGCAGTACATGAGCAAGATGATGCAGTAGTCTTTGGTGAATTTCTTTTGCTCATATATTGCATTTTTCAGCTTTTCTATTGATAGCACGTGAGCAAGAAACAATGAACAACACTCAGGTAGAGAATATATGAAGTGAGGATGTGTGTGTGTGTGTGTGTGTGTGTGTGTGTGTGTGTGTGTGTGTGTGTGTGTGTGTGTGTGTGTGTGTGCGCGTGTGTGTGTGTGAGTTTGCGTGTATGTGTGTTTATGTGTGTGTGTAAAATGCCCCTGTCTGGCTAGTGGAATTGACTGATTCAAACCCTGTTCTTTTGGTAAGGGTAGCAGTCATACTCAACTGTTCAGATTTTCATATAATGTGTAGATTTTTGCCTGATAATTTTGCTTTGTTTCTCATAAAATTTGTGGTTTTCTAGCAAATCATTGAGGATGTAACAAAAAAAAGTATCATTTATTAAACTTCATTTTTATTTCCTGTGTCCCCCAAAGTTACATCTGCACATGTAGTTTTGTAAATCATTGAAGATGGAAAACAGTAAATAACAACTGTCATTTCTATTTCAGACTTTAGAAGCACCAAAAAATGTGTGCTAGTGCAAAACATTTTATTCTATTATCTTTCTAAATTTATAAGAGCAGCATTCAATATCTGTCCCTGTTTTTGAGACTCTGTCATCCCCATTATTTTTTGGTTTTGTCCAGATTTCTTGAGCTAAGAGGTTGAGAGATATGGCAGCAGTACACCTAATCCCCACATCAGCTGACAGTCTATCTGACTCCTATTTTGCAGAACATCTCTGCTTTTTCTTATATTTATTATGATCTATCCTTGAGCAAGTCAATTAACCATTCAGTGCTTTGGAACAACTGGAAATTTGGGCTAGGCTCCTCAGTGGTCTCCTGGACTTCAAGTCAGTTATGATGTAAAGAATGAATTGAATTGTATTAAACAAGGACATAGGTTCATAGGTTCATAGCTAGGTACTAGGCTATCTGCCCGAAGGCATTTATAAGCCTAGTCGGAATTGTGTTGGCTTTCACCGCCCCCCTTAGATTAATTCCCTGTGCCTCTGTCCAGCAGAGCCATTGAAGTGATCCCTGGGGTAAACTTTCTATTTCCCATCCACTCATCAAGGTTTCTCTTGAAGAGTGTTAGTGAGGAGTTCTGCCTAATGTAGACTGGAATCTTGTTCTAGAGCATGGGAAGTCTCTGGGACATGACTCTATCCCTCCAGTCATCCTATTTATTGTTGTGGTGAGGTTTAGATTCCTAGAGCGTGTGTCTTGAGGGGATATGATTTTCTTTAGGTGGAGCATGTCCATCAAATCTGGGTTGGACATGGCCTTGTATGTCAGGCATAGATCACCTCTGAGTAGGTGGTATGCAACCGAGTACAGCTGGAGTTTCTTCAGTCGAGCTGCATAGGCAATCTGTTTGAGGCCAGTGATCCTCTTGGTGAGGTACTTATGAACCTAGTTCTTTGGGTATGATCCTTGGTTTCTTTGTTCTGTTGAATGTTGGCAGTGTGTTTGTTATTTAGCTGTCAATAAATTGGACAGAATAAAGTCTTTTTAACTATGGATGCATTTTTAATTTAGCTTTTTTTTTTTTAGGCATACAGATGTGAAATGCACTGTGTTTGGTTTGCAACAGTTTGTCTAGCACTTACTGCAGATGAGTAAAGATAAGAGGTCTTAATTCCTTCAGCTTTTTATTTTTGTTTTCTTTGTAACTCTGACCAAGTTACTTCACCAAACAGTAGTCCTGGGCTGCTCCAGAAAAGGTACACTTCTGTTCAGTGGGCTGTCCCAGTCTGTTAGTAAATGATTTACACACTTGTCTTTTGAATACCTGCACCCTTTATATAGCCACTATTAGTGCTTCACTAAATGCTTTTTGACTATGAATCCCTGCATGTTGCTTATAGTCTGTTCCCTGATGCATTTTAGAGTAAGAAAAGTTTACTGACAAAATGTTATTCCTCTGACTCTTTTTTATCTTTACTTCTTCTTCTTCTTCTTCTTCTCATTTGGCTGTTCCCATTAGGGGTCACCACAGCGGATCATCTGTTTCCATTTCTTTCTGTCCTCTGCATCTTGCTCTGTCACACCAGTCACCTGCATGTCCTCTCTCACCACATCCATAAGCCTTATCTTAGGCCTTCCTCTTTTCCTGTTACCTGGCAGCTTCATCCTTAGCATCCTTTTCCCAATATACTCTGCATCCCTCCTCAGCACATGTCCAAACCAACTCAATCTCACCTATCTGGCTTTGTCTCCAAACTGTCCAACCTGGGCTGAACCTCTAATATACGGATTCCTAATCCTGTCCATCCTTGTCACACCCAGTGCAAATCGTAACATCTTTAACTCAGCCACTTCCAGCTCCGACTCCTGCCTTTTTGTCAATGCCACCGTCTCCAACCCATACAACATAGCTTGTCTCACTACCGTCTTGTAGACCTTCCCTTTCACTCTTACTGGTACTCGTCTGTCACAAATCACTCTTGACACTCTTCTCCACCCATTCCACCCTGCCTGTACTCTCTTCTTCACTTTTCTTCCACACTCACCATTACTCTGATCTGTTGATCTCAAGTACTTAAACTCATCCATCTTCAGCAATTCTACTCCCTGCATCCTCACCATTCCTCTAGCCTCCCTCTCATCCACACACATATATTTTGTCTTAGTCCTGTTGACCTTCATTCCTCTCCTCTCTAGAATATATCTCCTGCTCTCCAGGGTCTCCTCAACCTGGTCCCTACTTTCACTATAGATCACAATGTCATCTGCAAACATCATAGTTCATGGGGCCTCCTGTCTGATCTCGTCTGTCAACCTGTCCATCACCATTGCAAATAAGAAAAGGCTCAAAGCTGATCCTTGATGTAATCTCACCTCCACCTTAAATGCATCTGTCACTCCCACTGTGCAGACCTCACCACTGTCACACTACCCTCGTACATATCCTATGCCTCTCTTACATACTTTTCTGCCACTCCCAACTTCCTCATACAGTACCACAACTCCTCTCTAGGCACCCTGCCATATGCTTTCTCCAAGTCAACAAAGACACAATGCGACTCCTTCTGACCTTCTCTATATTTCTCCATCAACAATCTCAGAGCAAACATCACAGCTGTAGTGCTCTTTCTGGCATGAAACCATACTGCGGATCACTAATCATCACCTCCCTTCTTAACCTAGCTTCCACTACTCTTTCCCATAACTTCCAGCTGTGACTAATCAGTTTTATCCCTCTGTAGTTACTACAGCTCTGCATATCACCCGTATTCATAAAAATAGGTACCATAACACTTTTTCTCCACTCCTCAGGCATCCTGTCACTTTTCAAGATTTCATTAAACAATCTGGTTAAAAACTCCACTGCCATTTCTCCTAAGCACCTCCATGCTTCCACTGGTATGTCATCTGGACCAACAGCCTTTCCATTCTTCATCCTCTTCATAGCTGTCCTTACTTCCACCTTGCTAATCTGCTTCACTTCCTGATTCACTATCCTCACATCATCCAACCTTCTCTCTCTCTCTCTCTCATTCTCTTCATTCATCAACCCCTCAAAGTACTCTTTCCATCTGCTCAACACACTCTCCTCACTTGTGAGTACATTTCCCTCACTATCCTTTACCACCCTTACCTGCTGCACATCTTTCCCTGCTCAGTCCCTCTGTTTAGTCAATTGGTACAGGTCCTTTACTCCCTCTTTACTGTCCAACCTTTCATACAACTCTCCATATGCCTTATCCTTAGCCTTCGCCACCTTTCTCTTTGCTATGCACCTCATCCCCTTATACTCCTGTCTACTTTGTACATCTCTCTGACAATCCCACTTCTTCTTCGCCAGCCTCTTCCTCTGTATACCCTCCTGTACTTCCTCATTCCACCACCAGATCTCCTTGTCCTCCTTCCTCTGTCGAGATGTCACACCAAACACCTTTCTAGCTGTCTCCCTACTATTGTGAGGTATGATTGGTAGCCTCTCAAGTATTTGTTTACTCAGTTTAGCCAACTTTGAACATCAAGCTTTTGGAACAACTTGCTTCCTTCGTGAAAGAAAATAAGGACAAATTCCTTGCTGCACAGTTGGTTTTTGCTCATACTAGCCTTTCAACATAACTTCTTTTAGTAGGTGCATTTCAAAATCGGTATCAGTACACCTCTGAAATTGTTTTACTTTTTTCTGTTGGTTGCATTATTGAAATCTATTTCATTGCATGATTTAGTTGATAATATGCAATGGTATAAAGCTCATATGTTTCTAGTAGCATTAATCTTCTTCTTCTTCTTTCGGCTTTTCCCAGTTAGGGGTTGCCACAGCGGATCAACTGTCTGCTCTTGATTGGAAGTGGAGTTTTACAGTGTCGAGTTGCCAGCCCAGCGCCCAACCTTCCACAGAAGGCACATACACACACGGAGTCACACCTAGGGCAATTTTAGAGTGCCCAATCCACCTACAAGCATGTCTTTGGAATGTGGGAGGAAACCGGAGCACCGGAGGAAACCCACACAACCACAGGGAGGACATGCAGACTCTGCACAGAAGGCACCCCAGCCAAGGATCGAACCAGGAAACCTTTGCTGTGAGGTGACAACACTAACCGCTGCACCACAGTTTCTAGCAGCATTAATATAATACCAAAATGCTGTTTTTTTATGAAGATCAATAAACAACTACCAACATCCCCTGCATTCTACATAGACAATAACAACCCATTTGTCTGTCTTTTACTTAGTTATGAAAATATGAATCCAACCATGAAATAAGTATAAAAATTGACAAATAGTGGCTAATATCTCTACAATATATCTTGAGAGTCATTTTGTTTCCTACACTCTGTTCTTATTTTAACTATTACTTAATAATTCATTCATTTAATAAATCTCTCATTAAGTAATGTCAATAAAGAAATTCAAGACACTGCAAGCATTAATAGTAATGTGCTAAGTACTATAGATGTGAGTTCAAATGGTAATAAAATTGTTTTAATCAAATGAAAATGTTTTCAGTCAAAAGTGGAGTATCAAACCTTATTTGAAAATGAGAGTGAGGGTGTGACGTGATAAGCTGATAACTTCATGAATGTTCTTCCTGTACTGATTTAATCTGATATAGAGTGCATGCATAGGAGAGAGAAAATGTTTAAAATCCAACATGAAAGAATTACCACTGGCTGAAGCATTGCACTATGTTAAATCCCAACAGCCTATTGTTATCATAACACAAGAGATGGAAGAATGAATCAAGGCAGAAAGGCTAGACACCCAGTAGTGATATGATAAAACAGGAGCCACACCTAATGGCCACAGACGTTAGAGGTACCAACCCACAAAGAATGGATTGCTTTTCATATTTGTAGGAATTTTCTCCTTAGGAACATTCTATACTAACAAGGATGCACTTTTTAGAGCTAAAATGTTTTTTAAGTTTCATCAGGATTTACTGTATTTTTTTTCATATTTTGTTCTCTAGTTTGTTCCTGTCAAGTACAGTTATTCCAATTTTTCTGCTTACCCAAAATTTCAGTGACAAAAATGGTAAAAATTTAATGTGTTATTTTATTTATTTGTTTTATATTAAAATCTTAAATATTTAAGGTATTGTTTTGAATATCTTTATTACTCATGAAGCACCTCAGAAAATACAAGGGTATACAATGATTTAGGTGATTGTGGCTTTGGTCAACATATGTTTTGCTGGCATGCTTTGGTCAACAAAACTGATTTCGACCAGTGTGCAAGATCACAATTTCCAAAATTGAAGAATATGCCCCTTACCTGGGGATTGTGCAGTTTTGAAGTTAGCATATATAATTACCAGGGGTGGCAGGGTTGCAGAGGGGTTTGCCTCCCTGCAAAAAACAGTATTTGACTCTGCATGCACCAAAGTTATGCTTAGAAAATGCATGTTAAGCTGTCAACATCACAAATGTCGACTTTTATGTGTTGGCATTTGCAATGTGGATTCTTGAGCCCTACAGTATATTCTAATAGACTCATGCATATATATGGGTACAGTTCATAAGACCAAACACTCTTTTTTGCAGTTTTTATTTCACTTAATTTCAGCCTGCCAGCTGCTTTCTGTGTGAGACTGCATTGCAGATGGTCTGTGAATTGTTTTTTATTCATGTGTTGTGCAATCTCAGAGTTGGTATATATAATTAGCAGGGGGTATGGGAGTACAGCACTCTTTGGAGGTAGCTGGAGGGGGCTTGCCACCCTGCAAAAATATTATTTTAAATTTTTTGAACTGTGATAATTTTAAATCATTTTAGATTCACAAAGAATCGAAGAAACGGATTAAAATAATTTTTAGATAGTTTTTGTTATTTAATAAAAAATAAAAAATAAAAAATTCTTCTTTAGGTGAAAACATACATTTAGTTCATCGAAGGTACATTTTATTGGAATTTGCATTGGATTAAAATAAATAGTTCTTATTAGGCATAGTTAGAAATATTATTATTGAATAGAGTGTCCACGGGTTGATGGGTTATATGAATTATATGGATGGGCGTTTTTAGTTTTAATTTTAGTTTTAGCTTTAGTTCTAGTTTTAGGTTTAGGTTAGGTAAGTTATCCTTTGTAGCTGTTGTCGAACTTCATAAGCTTGTAGTGATTTGATTTTAATTACACTTTTTAAAGTTTTTAGAAAAACAAAGTTCTGACGTTTATAGGTTCATTATTTAAACATATGGTATTGTGTATTTAAAGTTTCTGTATTCAAAGATGATATAGGATTTTAGTTTTGAAACGTGAGAACTTGTTTTGTTAAAGTTGATTGGATAATTGGCGGTTTTCATTCAATACATCACATGATTTATTTTAGAGTCTTTAAATGATGGAGTGTTTGTTTGATGTGTTTTGTTTCTGAGGAAGGAAGGATACTAAACTTTCCGAAAGCGCTTAAAATAAACAGGTTGTTTTAAAGTCAGTACACGGCTCCGTTTCTTCGATTCTTTGTATTTTCAACAGTTTGTGGAGTCTTTTTTGGTTCATCATTTTAGATTCACTTTAATCACTCTTTTTTTATTCATTCTTTGTAGCATTCAATAGCATTTGATGATGACTACTCTGTTTCTTAAAAATAGTACCCTAGCACTAAAAGTGTTATCATTATTGTAAATACTGTATATATGCCTATTAGACTTAGGGGTGAGTCACTATTTTCTCTCCTTCAACATTAGTATGATTGTATGGTTAAGATTATAGAAGTAGGAATCCTCACTGTTTTGACTATATTCTATTGTATTTGCTTCTATACTATTACTAAGCTATTTTAGCTCTCTTACATGCTTATAATACTGTATCCTATTGTGCTTTTTTTTTGATGTACCTTGTTATGTTATGTTTGTACTAGTACATAGTGGAGCTTTTCTCCTCGGGCCTCTGCTGAAAATGGACATATATCCAGCCAGACTAGCCCGGTCAACAAATGTAAAATAAATAAAATAAAAAATAAATGATATATAATAAATATATATATATATAAATATATATATATACATGACTATAAATATATATGTGCGTGTGTGTGTGTGTGTGTGTGTGTGTGTGTGTGTGTGTGTGTGTGTGTGTGTATATGTTGAGTTTATGACTGAAAGCTGAAATACAAAAAAATAAAAAATGCACTGAAAAAATACATTGAATCCTGATCCGCTGAAATTACAAAACAATATTTTTGCAGCAGCTCCCACACCCCGTTACTAACTCTGAGATTGTGCAGTAGTACATGAAAGGAAAAAAAATCACCTTTCCCTCTTTAACTGTGTAATCATACATAGTAGCATAAAAAGTATTAAAAGCACTTTTATATAAAAGGAAAAACACATACTCCCACACCAAATAAAGTATTCCTACATACCTACCACCTACTAGATAACTAAACCAAAAAGGAACATACAAAATTGATTGAAGAAACAGTACATTAAGCCCTTGAACCAGCTTCATTCAACCAAAAACACATTAGTTAACTTGCCTGGAGCCTCTCTCTCTCTCTCTCTCTCTCTCTCTCTCTCTGACACACTCACACACACACACACACACACACACACACACACACACACATATATATATATATATATATATATATAGATATATATATATACATATGGGTCTACTTAAGTAGACCAAAAAACCACTTACCCAAAATTCTAAACTCTTGGCCATCCTGTCAGACTTTGCCCCTTACCCTACGGTAGTGTGATCTCGGAGTTGGTGTATTTAGTTGGGGGGTGCAGCCCCTCACATGGAAGGTTTGCTTCCATTTGGTTTTGTTTGTTTTAACGGATGGTTAGGATGGGGACATAGACTCACTGGAAAGTAGACAGTTTCTAATAAGGCAATTACATTAGCATTTAGTAATAATCAGTATATTTGGATATACAAAACCGATTTGCCGCATTTATATCTGGGAATAATGCAAAAAGAAGTGGCCCCAGTACAGAGATATGTGAGACACCATTGGTAATCTCCAATGGGACAGACATAATATCAAACAATGAGTTTCTGTGCTCATTTGCTTAACTTGCATTTTACAGATTGGACTACATATAGATTAACGTTTGATGTTTTAATTTGTCAGCTGCTCACTTATGTGGAATAGTTATGAATGCCCTAACTAAGTCAAGGTAATCAGTATCCCTTGTCAGACCTTAATCAGGTGCTGTTGTTACAGTCTCTAAACTGTTGCAAGATTGGAAAGGAAAAGCATTTTTTAATTTACTTACGGATACAATTATATCAGTTCTTTGGGATAAGGTCCATTATGATTCTCTTCATGACTTTACACAGAATGACGGTCTGGCTGATGGGTGTAAACTTGCTTGCATTTGATTTAATGCTGCCTTGCTATGTGAACTGGTACTATTACATCCTGTTCCCATGGGTCAGATGTACTGCATGCTCACATGCTAACATTTTGTTTAATAAAAATGACAGGATTTAATTTTGTTTTACTTGATTCTGCTTAATTTTAGAGATTGGGTTTTCTTTTCTTTTCTTTTATTCTAGTTAGGAAACCATCAGCTTAGATTGTCTTCTCCCATGGCACTTAAGTTTTGCATATTGTAGAACTTATCATATATGTAGTTATATAGGGAATATCTCTCCTTGTGTCTGGAATATGCACTCTGACAAATATTTTTGTTTCTTGAGAAGTTTACACAAACTTTCTTTCCACGTACATGCTCTGTGTTTTGTGGCTAGATGGCCACTTTATCATTTATTGGTAACAGTTCGTTCACAGTTTTCCCTTTAATTTTTTATGTAATTAAAGAGTACTTTATTATTGATTTTGACATTTAAGAACAAGGTAAGACCATACTTTGACATGGAAGATTTGTTAACTATTTTAACACATTAATACTTACAAGTGCAGCAAACCTTTAAATCAGAGAAGTTTATTTACTACTTGTTTACTGATTGTTTTCTCTGCAAACTGGCATTGTTTTCCTCCACAAATCAGCAAAAAAAAAAACCACACTGAACTGGCATTCTGCAATGTATACTCTGCATGTACTTAAGTACTTGTGTACAATTCTAGTTTACTTTAAAAGTTAATAGAACATGTTTTGCATCATGCTTGCATGGTGTAGACTAGGTAACTTGTCATACTAGTGCAAGTACCTTCTTTTGGCTTTCCCCGGTTAGGGGTCGCCATAGAGGAACTCCATTCCACTAATGATTGTCAGTGGATTTTTACAGTGCCGAGTTGCCAGCCCGACGCCCAACCTTCAAAGAAGGCACACTAGTGCAAGTATCTACTACAGCCAATTATTATTATTATTATTAAAAAAATGCCTAAGGCATAGAAGGAAGATGCTGCTTTAACAATCTGTGGGAACTAGATCTACATAATTTCGGTCTGCAGACGGGAACCAAAACCTAACTGGGTTTGGATAAGCAAAGTTAAAGTGATACGTGAGTAGGAATAGCCAGTGATGTCACAAAGTGTGAGGTAGTTAACTAAAGGGGGTGGTAACATTTGTGTTTCAGTCCGAGCCAGGGAACTCTATTTAGAAATGAAATAGTGCCCCTTTAAGAAATGCAGCCAGCTTTGCACTTCACATAATGCATACTTGCTTTTCTGACTAGGGTAATGCTTAAAATCAGTAGTATCTCTTTTTTATATATCAATATAATTTGATGATTTCATGAAAGTACTTTTATGTCAACTTTACCTCTAATTTTGTGTCTTACTAGTATGTGCTCATGAACACTTATATTTCTAATCTACAACACTCAGTAATATCCAAAGCAAACTTATTTGATGATACATATTTCATTTATTGCATCACAGCATCCACTGTGTAGCTAAAATCCCCCATAAGGAATGGATTTCCACAGATTTTTTTACACTGAAATTTACACAGAAAACTCTAACACCCTGACAGGGACAATCCATACCCCTCAAGCTCTAACTGCAAGAAGTCTGTACAGATAATGGAGGGACAAATGCCCCAAATCAGAGACAGAGTTGAAATATTGCTCTTACAAACTTAGGAAGTTGCTAGAAAATGGCCAGTGCCTATCAGGCAATTGTTAAAATACATTGGATGCAAAAAGTCGCTCTGCTGTCTAGGTGAATTTCTTCATATCCACATAATCCTGTATACTATGCACTGCTTAACTTTATATTAGATGGCTTAGCATTGTGTTGTTATTTACCGCTGCAGTATTTTACTTGGTTTAAAAATGGTTTCTTAGAATTATTGATTTGTTTTGAAATGCATCCAGCTGTTTGTTGGAAGCTTGTGCACCTCTTTAAAAGAAAAAAACTACCAGATGGGGAAGAGAAATATGTTCATCAAAGTTTCACTAATAGTTCCTTGCATTTTTCCTGTGTTTTTTTTTTTTTTTTTTTGTGAGGGACTAGAAGGCAGCTAGCTAAGCAAGGTAAACCAGGCTGCCCTATTCAAAAGCACACATTTCTGGTCATTGTGGGGAATCATCACTTCTTTCAAGTATTACCAAAAGATGTAATCTCTCTAATGTGTCCCATGTCTACACTGAGCTTCCTAATGAGCTGTTCTCAGAAACATGCTTATAAGATATTCAAACCACCCCAGTTTGGTTCTCTCGGTCTAAAGCAACAGTGTCGCTTTTCTGATGCTGTCTCATCTCCTCACAGGTCTTGCAAATTAAGCCTATTGCATTTTCCAGGAAACCTAATTTCTGTTGCTGGCACCTGTGATCTCATTCCTTTGAATACTACTGACGCATCATGATTATTTGTTAGGCAGGGGATGGAAGGTGACCAGTAATTCACGATTGTTGTCTTGGAACTCCATGTTTAATTTACAATTACAACCACATATCAGTTAACCACAAGCAAGACTGTGGCCACACCTCATCTCCCCACCCTAGATCAGCTTCTCAGTCTCATGGTCCCCCTTGCTGTTACTCACAAACATAATGTAGGGGCACTTGAACTTCTCCACTACAGACAGCTCACCAGTTTGAAAATATGAATGTACTCTTCTCCAGGATAGTACCTTCATACATCAGATTTGAAGGTATTTATTCTCACCCAGGCACTTTGCACTTGACATTAATTATTCCAATGCATATTAGAAGACTTGTTATGATGAAATAAAATGGACATCATTGAGTGCACATAGCAAAGATGTTACCCCTAGGTTCTTAAATTGGGACCCTATCACTTTTGACTGCATTTTCTGATTCTGCCCTTAAAAACAATTTTTTTTTTTATTTTTTTTTTTTTATTTTACATTTGTTTACTGGGAAAGTCCGACTGGAACAAGGTCCATTTACAGCGGAGATCTGGGGAGAAAAGCTCCATAACATAACAGTACAAATACAACAAATGACAAAAAAATTCTGTACAGAGGCATATATACAATCAGAGCACCATGTCTTTATATGACAACACATAATGCATGAATGACAGAAAATTTCTATACAGTGGCATATATACAATCATGGAGATTTTTCATATCATAGTTTGATTTGAGCAAGCTTGGTATACAGATAGCAAAACTTTGACTTCCATATTGATAGTAGTACAAAGCATAAAAATGAAGGAATGGAATTTGGAAAATAATGCTATTCAGGAGATATGTCATAGCGTGAAAAATAGTTTGTAGGATAGTAGTTCCTGATAGGGAGTATTTGAGTAGTACAGAATAGCTGAGGTAAGTAGTAAGGAGATGAGGTATGACAAGTTAGGAGGAGAGCAGAAAAGATTTTATGTGATACAGGGACAGAGCCATGATTGCAAGAGGTGTGACTTTAGTGATGTCTTGAAAAGTGAGATGGATGGTGCAGAGGAGATACTTTGGGGAAGGTTATTCCATTCCCTAGCAATGGTGTGGGAGAACAGACTTTTCCCTGCAGTGGTATTGGCTTTGGTTATGCAGAGCAGGGTTTTGTTGGATGAGCATAGAGGGTGATTTGCAGAATATTGGTTTAGAAGTTGGTTTAGGGCTGGGGTTTTCTGAGGGTTCCTTATTATGTTGAAGGTGAGGACTAATTGGCGATAGCTAATTAGCTGAGGGAGTTCTAATCACTGTAGTTGCTTCAGGGCAAGACAGTGATGACTTCTAAAAGTGGAGTTATTAGCGAATTTTGCAATTTTATTGTAACATGTCTCTAGTTTGTTTAGGTCTGTTTTCCTGATATGAATTAGGATTGGTGATGCATACATTAGGGTAGACAAGAGGTGGGTTCGGGCTAAGGAGATTCTAGCTTGGTCCGATAAGAACTGTTTGTGTTTGTATAGGGTTCCTAGTTTCGTCTGTACCTTTGTGATGGTTGATGTGAGATATGGACATTAAAGTTTAGATTGTTATCTATTCCAACCCCGAGCAGCTTAGTGTGAGGGGAGGAGGAGATTGTGGTCTCATTTTTGGAGGTGATAATGAAGGTAGGAGGTGTGTATTTGGATTTATTAGAGGAAAAAAGGAGTAATTTGGTCTTGTTGGGGTTTAGAATGAGTTGGATATTGGTACTCCATTGTTCCACAGTGCAGAAGGATTCTTGGGTAAGCTTTTGAAGAGTGGTTATGGATGAGGCTGAGCAGATTAGGGTGGAGTCATCTGTGTACTGTATAAGTGATGCATGCAGGGTGGAAGTATGTAGTTTCTTAGTGAAAATGGTGAATAGTAGAGGACCCAGTATTGATCCTTGTGGGATGCCTATAATAGTTGGTAATAGAGGAGATAGTGTACTTTGCCATTTGACTGACTGTTTTCTGTCAGAGAGATAGTTTCTAAACCATGAAGTAATAGAGGGGGTGAAGGATGAGGTTGACAGAGTGTCTAAGAGTAGGTTGTGGGAGACCATATCAAATGCTTTTGATAGATCTAGGAATATGGCTGAGACGAATTTGTTGTTTTTTCTTAGATGGTTAATCTGATTGGTAAAGGAGAGTAGAGCAGTGGTTGTGCTATGGTTTGAGTGGAAACCATGCTGTGTGGGGGAGAGGAGGTTATGTGAGGATAAAAAGTGCATTACCTGGGTGTGAATACATTTTTCCAGAAGCTTGGAAAGGGGGGACAAGATAGCAATTGGCCGGTAGTTTGATAGTTCATAGGAGTTTCCACCTTTGTGAAGGGGAATTATATGTGACACTTTCCATAGACGGGGTACGTAGCTTTCTTGTATAGAGTGGTTTATAAGAATTGAGACAGGGTAGGTTAGTGATTCTGCAGATAATTTTAGAAAATTTGTGGGTAAACCATCTGGTGCAAGACAACAAACAAGAAACAAAAGAGATTAAAAAGATGCACCCATATCAGAGCCTGGCACTCATATTGAATGAATTTGACTTAATGCCAGGAATGCAGACACAACTCTCACTGCATTTGTGCAAGGGCTAGATTGTATTTTAGCAACTGTCAGGAAACTCCCCTGCTGTCATATTGCACATGCTGGGGTTTGCATTTACAGACTTTCTTCAAGTGGATAAAACAATTGCAAGCTCTATTGGCAAGCTCTTGTGATCACTCCTACAGTTGTGCAAGGCTCAGAGGCTGGTTCTGCTGCACCACCATCTAACTTAATTCCAATTGTTCCACCTAAATCCTAAATCCTAAGCTTGACTGTTGGCTAAACTTCTCTCTCCGGCAGTCTGGAATAGACTTGATGGGGTCTGAAGAATGTCATTATCCCACTTGGAACATACCTTTTGGTCCCCACTCAAAAAAATTACAACCATCTCAAACTGTTGGTTCAAGGGTATGGTTTCCACCTTCTATGCAGTGTTGGAGAGGTGTCTCCCACACATCTTCATCCCTATTTAGTACTTTCAACATTTCTTTGTAGATTTCATCCACATTATCTCAGTTGGAACATACCTTTTGGTTCTCACTCTTAGAAAGTGGGACTACCAGCTAAAATTGTTGGCTCAAGGGTATAGTTTCCAGCTTCTATGCAGTATTGGAATGGTTTTACTCACACAACCTCATCCTTGTTTAGTGCACTCAACATTTCTTTGTAAATTTAATCCACAATTGCCATAGTATCACTGTGGAGGCCTCTGACCACTGCAGCAATCTCAAGAGTAGTAACAAAACCCAACCAACCAGAAATCTGTGGTAATGCCAGGAGGCATAGTCACATGGTTAGAATTCCTTAAAATGTTTCTTTAACTTTTTATTAATCTTCATATAATCTCCCCAGAAGTGGTAAATATTTTCCCATTCCTTAGTACATCCTGAGTGAAGCCCTGCTCACTCTTCTTGGTTACCAAAGGGTTTGTCAGACCCTCTAGAGAACAGCCATCAGGCATTCTGTGTTATCTTCCCAACTACTTCCTAGCCCAAAGTTTCACTTCTACAGTTTTTGCTGTTGCAGCCTTCATATCCTGCTGATACCTATAAGTTGAACTACTCATTTCCCCATCTTTCCTGGTATAGCACCTCACATCAGCCATTGATGGATCTTTCTTTTAAGGGAGGATTCGCCTTTTGTCAATCACCCTTCATGCAGGAACAAGTGGTAGGTGTAAGTTGGGCAACAGGTGCCCATCAATAGAAGCAAGTTGGATTTTTTTTTATGGGGCCTGTACTTCTAAGGCTATTCCTATACTTCAAGTATGTAGTTTGCAGCCTCACTGGTAACCCTATTATCATCTTTTTACAGCATATATTCATACAAACTCAGCTGCCACTCATGCATTTAATGCTGACCTTCCAATCTGTGTCAAAGACACTTCTGTAGCAGAAAACCTCTCATCCTCCTCAAAACATATGAAAACTAGCCATCATCTTGACCCTCTCTTAACCCATTCTTCAGGTACTTCGTCCACTACTTAAACACCATTCATCTGTGTCATAATAAAATGGCCATGCCTGTTCTGTTAGGCTAAACCCGAGATTGGAGGAAGACAGAAAATTTTAACAGAATAATGCGGATGAGATAGAGAAATATTGAGTCCCTTTGTTGGGAGAAGTTGTCAGCCTTCAGGTAAACCATTACAGGCTTAATGTGCATCAGGTGAGCAAGGCCCTGGAAAAGTCAAAGGATCTTGTGCTTTAAGGTAAAAACAAAGAAGTCACTATTGAAAACTTCTTGAGTAGTGAAATAAAGAGGACCAGAGCTTTTTTTTGTTATAAATGCTTCTGTTGTTATTACTTTCTCAGGCAAGTCATATCTATTTATTTATTTATTTGACATTTGTTAACTGGGTTGGTCCAACTGAGCTCAAGCCCATTTTCAGGAGAAAAGCTCCAGAAATACTTATACAATTATAAAAATTAAGAAGAAGAGTAAGCAATTTACAGAGATATGCAATTCAATAATTAACAGTTTGCAATTGTGCTAGTTCCAAAACAATGTAAGCAATATACAGAGACAGACAATTCAAATGCGTTAATTCCAAAAGCAAAATAAACAATATGCAAAGATAGACAATTTGCTAATTTACAGTTTTAAAGTGTGTCAGTTCCAAGAGGTGACGAACAAAATTTGGGTTCTATACAATGTACAGATATTGGGAGAAGAATGTTATACATGTTAATATTGTTTGCGAATGGGGGTAATGCTAGTTAAACCTTAACCATCAGATTTAGATTAATATAAGCAGTAAAGAAAGGAGTAAGAAGAAGAAGGAGAGGGCTAGGGTTTATCTGGGGTCATGACAAGGGCATGACCGTGAGTTGGCTAGAATATTTTTTTGTTCTTTTTTGAAGTTATTGGAGCGTGAAATGTTTCTTAAGTTGAGAAGGAGTTTGTTCCAAATATGAGATATTGAGGAGTTGCAGAGTATGTTTCCAATATTTTTATTGGGTTTGTATATTTGGAGAAGTTGGTCTGTGCTACATAGCTGGCATGTAGGGGTATAGTGAGATACCAAATTTGCTAGGGAGTGGCAGGTTGAGGATTTGTTGAGTAGGAAGTGAGTTATGTGGAGTTGTGATAGTTGCAGGTGATGTAGGAACTCAAGCCATTGTAGGTTCTTTAATGTTATGCAGTGGTGGGAGGAATGTGTTAGGTTTGCTGCAAATTTTGCAATTTTATTGTAAGACTGTTCCATCTTAGTAATTAACGAAGTTTGAAGGTTTGTTACTTTATTATTCTCACCTTGGGCAAGTCATACTTACTCTGTTATTTGCTGACAGGTGGCTTGTGTGCAGGAGGCAGCAACATTTACACAGAAATTATGGAGAACAGCCCAAGTGGCACTTTCATCACCAATCTCACCATCTTTGGTGACCCTGTGACCAACAGCATAAAACTTTGTCTATCTGGGCCAGGATCTGAATGGTTCTATCTGGAAGGCAAGACCATACGGCTCAATGTTTCCTCAGGGAAAGCACTGGATAGAGAGGTAAAGAATTACTGGTAAGAATTTGAATATGTTGAATAACTTCAGTAAACACAAAACAATAAATATAACTGTATTTCATAAGACAAATATGCTACTATGCATAATACAGTATTCTCTCCTTCAGGTTTTAGAGCAGGAACAGTTAAACAGTGTTATAAAAAGGCTCATTCAAAGCCCCAGAGGATAAATACTTATAACAGATACAGTGAATGCATCCACTGGTACCTTCTGCCCTCTTATTTTAATTATATAGTTACAATTTCTAGCCTGAGTTAGAGCATTCAAATTAATTTGGTAGAAAGGACAGAACACATTTGTGCTTACTGAGCAAAATACAGCCGTCAGTGTGTATATACTTGCAGAATGACTGCACCTGGTTGATTAGCATTGCTTACTGTCTAGATACTAGATTAGATAGATAAAACTTGAATGTCTTATTTCAAAAACCTCCTTAAAGTGGTTGATGTACAAAGAGTTATTTACCATGAATACATACACAAATGACTGCATACTGCTCTGAGCACTCTGCCCTACACATTTATGCATATTGTTGGCAAAATAAACCCCCAAAATGTATGCCAATTCTTTATACTGGAAACATTGTATTCTATTTATTTATTTAATATTTACAGTTTGTAAACTAGGTAAGTGAGCTGGTCCAAATACCTTTTCAGTCATGACCGAAAACATATGGCAAGAATATAGAGATACTCATTTTGACAGTATCAGTTTTATACTCTCTTTAATTATACAATATGACTGAATTATTAAGTAGTTTGCAGGACACTAATACAATATGAGCAAATACAGTTATACAACATAACTAAATCAATTACATTATCTGGAAAATATTAGTGCAGTGAAAAAATATAAACCAGAAACATTTTTAATCAAACACAGAGCCTATAAATCATTGTGATAAAAGCTGAGGTAGACATATTGGTGTAATAAAGGAAATCACATTGATGTACTGGGGTTCATATTAAATGATCAAAGTTGAAACTTCGAACACGACAATATCGAACTATAGTGCAGTCTTGGAGTTGGTATATTTAAAGAGCGGAGGGTGTGGGGAGGTGCAGGGGGCTTGCCCCCCCCCTGCTTGCAACAGTTAGTTTACTGTTGCATGTTTTATTTATTTATTTTTTTCCATGTTCGAACTTCTGCAAGTTCGACTATATGGTTTCGACCATATAGGGTTCGAACTTGTTGAAGTTCGATCACGTAATAGGAACCTGATGTACTGTTATATGGTCTAAGCCAATTTAACTATGCAGCCATAAAAAACAATGCTTGCCTTATCTTAAATTATTGTCTAGAACCAAAAACATTGATTGCAACACTATATGCACATTTGTACCACTACATACAATCTATACAATATATTCATTAGCTTAATGCATTGGTTCCACTTCAGAGTTGCTATTAGCTTAAGGTATTGCTGACATATCAGGATGTAGGTTGCACTGAGTGGCCTTATCAATTATTATCCCCGAAGCACTTGCAAGCTATTTCTCTTTGAAGATGTTCTGCAAGGGATGACATGAATCCTTGAAAAATCAATCTATTCTTCTTACAGAAACAAAGAAAAAAAACTAAGCCAACTGCTACAATCCTCCCTTTATTTATGTTGGTTTACAGATGTTACTTCAGTCAAGGACTTGCTTTCACATGTGAAAAGGTTCATGGGTGGACCCCAGGTGGACCCCAGCCATTAACAAACTTTACAATAAGAGGAGAAAGCTATTACATGATAGAACAAAATCCATAAAAGGGAAGTCACCCCTGATCATTATTAGTAAAAAAATACGAGCACTCATAAAATCAACTAAGGCCAATTTTGAGAGAAAAATTGCCATGGATTCAAAGGACAATCATAAGGCCTTTTTCAGCTATGTTAGGAACCTGGGTGGAAACTCACAGATATGCTCAGAATTAGTCCAAAATGATACAAAAATCACTGAACCCACAGACATTGCCAACATACTGGCAGACAGGTTCAGTGCAAACTTCACCCCTCTCCCCTAAAGGAGAGATAACTATCCCAGCCGAGTGTAGCCTCCCGGACATCTCAAATGCGCAGGTGAAAGCTGCTCTCTCTAAAGCTAAAAACACAGCATCAATGGGACCGGATGGTGTCCCCGGCTGTGTGCTACACGAGCTAAATGAGGAATTAAACCCGCACATAAGGCAGCTGTTTAATCTCAGCCTTACCACAGGATACGTGCCCAAGGAGTGGCGTGACGGCAACTGTGGTCCCACTCCACAAAGGTGGCGCCTCACGGACCCTGGTAATTACCGCCCCATAAGCTTAACAAGTCTAGTCTGCAAAGCTATGGAGAGGATCATAATGGAGCTCATAAACAAAGATATAGGGGACTTGCAGACATTGGACCCGACCCAGTTTGGCTTTGTCAAGGGAAGATCATGCCTTTTGAACTTGGTCGACTTCTTGAAATAGTCACCAAGGCCATTGATGAGGAAAGGCAGTCCATACAGCCTACCTTGACCTTGCAAAGGCTTCGACACAATACCCCACTCGGGTATTGTAGAAAAACTTACCAGCTTAAATGTAAACCCATATGTCACAAGATGGGTTGCAAACTGGCTTAAGGACAGAACCCACAGGGTTAGAGTTGCTGGCGCTGTGTCAGACTCCAAGCCAGTCACAAGTGGTGTCCCACAGGGCTCGGTCCTTGGCCCCTATTGTTTGGCATCTACTTCTCAGAAGTACAGGCCAACATGGGAGGACTTTGGCTGACAAAGTTTGCAGATGATTGCAAACTGGGCCCTATAGTGGAAAGTGCATCGGACACTGATATCCTTCAGAAGGGACTCACGGAAACAGATAGCTGGTGCCAGAGCCATGGCCTGAAGTTAAATGCCAAAAATGTATAGTCATACCCTTCGGGAAAAACAAGGTAACCCCAAGCTACCATATAGGTGGCAATCCACTAAGCACAGAAGAGGTTATCAGGGACCTGGGGACCCAGGTTGACAGTGGCCTTTCTTTTGACACTCACATTGCTAAAGTGGTTAGAAAGACCTTCTACATTGCCCACCTGATCATGAAGGGATTCACATCCAGATCTAGTGAGGTCATTGTTCCCCTGTACTCTTCACTTATCAGACCAATGATCGAGTACAATGCCCCATTCGGGATGTATCTCACCCGACATCTGCAGCAATTGGAGAGACCCCAAAGTTCCTCACCAAAAGGATAAAGGGACTCCAAAATCTGTCATATGCTGCCAGATTGAAGAAACTCCAGCTCTATTCAGTCGCATACTGTCTGCTCAGAGGTGACATGTGCCTGACATACAAGGCCATGTCCAACCCGGAATTAATGGACATGCTCCACCTCAAAAAATCCAAATCCACCAAAACCACTAGAGCAAGCGACTTAAACCTTAGCACGGATATAAATAGGATGTGCTGGAGGGATAGATTTATCACTCAGAGACTCCCTATGCTGTGGAATAAAATCCTGGTCCATGTGAGGCAGAGCACCTCGCTGACTCTGTTCAAGAGAAATCTAGACCTGTGGATGGGAGATCGTAGGTTTACCCCGGGAATCATCTCTGGGTCACTGCTGGACAGAGGCACAACAAACTAATGGGCACAGTATTTTTTCATATAAGGGGTGGCGTAAGCCACAATAATTTGGGCTAGGCTTATAAATGCCTTAGGGCAGATAGCCTAGTATAAACCTATGAACCTATGAACCTATGGGTTCACAGGCTCATAGATGTTTACTAGACTAATGACCACAAGGGTCTTTTTAAGCCTAGCCATGCATCCCAAATCTCTGACAAGTTCTGATACCCTTAATAAGTGTAAGCAGGGGCTTAGGAGATGAAACATTTACAAGCAAGGGCCTTTGAGATAAACCATTTACAGGCAGTCTGTGTCAATTAGAGACATAGGTGCAAAGCCAGGGATGAAGTTTCTGTTCCCCGTCCACTTTTCCAAGTTACAACTGAATTGGGATAGGGAGAAACTCTGCTTCACATAGATGAGGAGCCTGTTCCATAGATGAGGTAGTCTCTGAGATACATACCTGTCTCTCCAGCAGGTCCTATTTATATGACATATCTTTAGAATGGGTAATTCTGGTGGTGTTTTTTTTGCAGATATGCAGGTCTGTCAGAGTGGGGTCTGACAATGCCTTGTATGCCAGGCATGGATCTCCTCTCAACCCTGCAGGGATGTTGATTTTTTTTTTTTTTTTTTTTTTTGTTTTAGACTCCTAGCATTGAGTAGCAATATCTTTAGATTTTCTTGATTTTGATTTGCTATGTCGGAAGTACTTTCAGTTTGGTATTGCCTAAAAAAGACACTTTTAGCTAATATTCAAAAGCCTAGAAAGGAGAGATGCAGACCATCCCTGGCAAAGCAGCATGGTATGTTAACTAACTCCTTCCATGCTGACAAATATTGCACTCCCTTAGACTGACACCAGAAACTAAGCCAATTTTTAAAGTCAGTCATCTTTTGTTCATATTGTGGCATCATCCTTGGAGAAGGTAAAAATGTTGCTCAATGCTAGACTCAAACCAGTCTGGGAAACATATTCCAAGAGCTCCAAGATGTCTATCTTGATATAATCTATTAAGGTACATCTCAGGTCATTTACACCCACATGACTATGATTGAGTCACACTGGCACTTGTAGTCCAATGACCTGAGTGTTTGCATAATGTGGCAGATCCTAGCCCCTGATAAGCAACCGACCATGACTTTCTCCTTACTCAGCCTGGTGAGAGGGACATCAGTGGGTCTCACAATGGAGTCTACAATTACCAGAATATTGGATTGTGTGGTGGCTTGCCTTGTGGGCTTAGAAGTAGAGACTCCATAGGTTGAGGCTGTATGTGTTGATGTCGGTGTTGTTTTGAAGGAATGCATTCGGAGTTGCTGAGGAAATTTGTTATATGCACTTCATCTTGGAGGTCTTTGCGGTCTAGGAAGGTTACATTTAAATGCCTCAGCATATGTGGGCCTATATGTTTGCTTTGAATTGTGTGTGATGGGTGCAGCATGTGTTCTGCTGGCAACCTTATTTACATTAGGAGTACTTTTATGTGAGAGCTTTGCTTCCAGTGACATTGTATAAATACATCTCTCACATACTATATCAGTTTGTTTGAGAATTAATTGGTTGTCAGTAAACATTAGGCAATTTTTTCATCACCTCAGGATGCCCATATCTACCAAACTGGTAATGGAGACAGTGAAAAAGTTCATATCCATGGCAACAGACCCTTTTCATTGCTTATATAGTTGGAGTAAGAATATAAAGCAATGTCAGGAGTATCTGGTTTGCAACTCCGGTGACAGTGCTTGTCACTGCAAACTAGTTCTCCTGTGTGCAACACAGTATTGGTGACATTTCAATTATGCTTTTGCATGAAAAATGTCACTCAAGGTGTCTGTGTCTTTACAGGGCACTGCCAACCACTTGAGAGGAAACTAATAAGTACACCCTGATGATTTATAGCTGAAGTATTTAGGCAGATATTTTGAAGAAGATAGAAACAAATCAAGCAGTACTTACTGAAAAGAAAAAAAATGTCAAGAATGATGAAAAGAGGGGAGTCGCATAAATGGCTACTGCCTGGCTACTGCTAGTGCTGGTCTCACAACAGCTTTAGCCTGCTTGGATATAAGCTCTTTTGCTTCTTTTCTCACCAGAAGCAAAACTTTACCATGAATCCCAAGATGATAAGAGGACCACAGCCTGTTTGGTGATCCACAGTCATGTCCAAGATCATGCAAGGGTCTATAGGCTTGTTACATTCTTTTCCTAGTAGATGCCTTGAAAAGCAACCAGACCAATTAGGAATGTCAATGACAGACACTCACTGCGAACAAGAAACTGTCAGGAATCAATGCACTGTCTCACCAGGAGCAAAATATAAGCACACATTCCAAGCTGGCACCAATGAAGCAGTTATTAGGCTTTCTGGTAATCAGCAGTCTTCAGTGTTCCTTCTCTCACCAGGAAAATAGAAGCACTAATTCCAAGATAACTACTGAGAGGCAGAATGTGCCCTCTCCAATAATTGGTGATTTTTAAAGTAGATGTTGCAGATAAGATGGAAAATGGGTTAATATCCTAAGAGCTGCAGTGTTCACTAAGCAGATAGATATGAAAGTGGTTGTAACTTAAGCTTTAGCTGTCTATGTGGAGAGACACTAATTTTAAAAGAGCAAGATAGATTGGAAGGGGTAGGAATTTTGTATTCTGGTTCCATGGAACCTATATGTCCTTTCTGTGGTTTATCCACAAAAAAAACTGAATAAAAACTTTAAACCTTAATATTATTACTAACAAAGCTTTATCCAAAAGCTTTTAGCTGGTAGCCACATGAATGGCAATATTATCTTCCATTTCCCCAGCTAGCATTTATCATTTTACTTTGAACCTGCTAACCAACTGCATGAGCCACATAGTCCATAGAGTGCCTGGCAATACAAGCCATAGCAATACATGATGTATTATCCCATACAAATCTGAAAATACACCTATACTCAAATATTAGCCCTGACCTGAAAAAGATGAGACAGATCTGAAGAAGCATAGGTGAAAGCACCACAAAATCTCCATCCTAAAATATTGGTTGTCCAGGATAAGGATATAAATCCAGACACTATTTAAAGTACTGGTCACAGTGCAACATGAAAGCACAGAGGCTACATCAAGATTTATTTTTGTTAAATATATGGTTTTAATATTGATGACAACTGAATGCTTTGCACTGTAATAGATCAGATGAGTAGGTAATTGAGTGCTTTGCACTGTAATAGATCAGATGAGTAGGTAATTGACTGCTTTGTACTGTAATAGATCAGATCTGCAGGTAATTGAGTGCTTTGCACTGTAATAGATCAGATGAGTAAGTAATTGAGTGCCTTGCACTGTAATAGATCAGATGAGTAGGTAATTCAGTGCTTTGCACTGTAATAGATCAGATGAGTAGGTAATTGAGTGCTTTGCATTGTAATGGATCAGATGTGTAAACAGAAAAAATAATAGTCACAAAAAGGATCTGTCTCAGCAATCAATAAAACATTTTTGAAGACACAAACGGCTCCTGAGATTACCTCAACAGGTTAAGGTTAATAACTTCTGTAATTTTTGGCAGACTGCAAGAAATCTGGTTTGGGATTCCCCTCTGAAAAGAAAACTAGATGGAAGCTGACTAAGAAATCAGAACCAAGCCTACAGTGACTAGACACCATCCCTAGTCCCAGAAAGGCCAGAGATGTCCTGGGGATTCTGGAAAAATGCAGAAATGACTTTTGTAATAAATAAGTTTGTATACCCTACTGTATCAATGTCAGATATTTGTGTGTGTGTGTGTGTGTGTGTGTGTGTGTGTGTGTGTGTGTGTGTGTGTGTGTGTGTATATATATATATATATATATATATATATATATATATATATATGGTTTACTAACACAATACAGAATGAAGGTTTGGTAAACATGGGAATGCCGAACGTTAATTGGCCGATTCCCATATTACCAACATTTAAATTCTGCGAGTCTCCAGTTAAGTGAATGCCACAGTGCATTCGCTTATACATGAGCGATGTTACGTATTGAGATTGCGGACAGTGCAGATCGACAGATTTACCCTTTTTGGCACTGTAGTGTGATCTCAGAGTTGGAATATATAAGTAGCAGGGGGTGTGGGGAGTGTAACCCCCCCACTGAGGGGGTGCAAGGGGCTTGCCCTCCTGCAAAAACTTTACTGTCAGCACTGTGCAGTACGCACCTGGTACATATGTACTGATGCAAAGGGGATAACGGACTTCAGAAGTCGAATTTGACTTCACCTCAATTAGGTTATCGATATTCCAACCTAATTAATATTCCACACATCGAACATGTAAACAGCATTTTTGAATGGCATAAGTTCTGATGTTCGATGTTTTGATAGTAAAGCTATACATATATATATATATATATATATATATATATATATATATATGTGTGTGTGTGTGTGTGTGTGTGTGTGTGTGTGTGTGTGTGTGTGTGTGTGTGTGTGTGTGTGTGTGTGTGTGTGTGTGTGTGTGTGTGTGTATATATATATATGTATTCTTGATTTATTTAAATTATGTAGTTTTGACTTTATTGGTGTAGGCCTACAACTTCTGTAGAGCTCTTTGTTTTTTTTTTTTTTTTGTTTGTTTTTTTTTATGAATGGGAAGGAAGTAGTATTATCAAGTTTCAGGTTACCTTAATTCAAGTTTCACCTTCAGCCTGCTTCAGTCTGTTTCCATTTAAGTGTGCAGATTGTTTACTATAGTATGCTTTCAGAATATTTAGACTTATTTTTATACTTATTAGTATTTTGTCCTACTGTATGTTGTAATATTAGCACATTTTAGTTGATTTATAACACATTTTTAAAATTCCTTTATCCTGCATTTTGACTGGCTAACTTTTGTGAACACGTTCCTCCAGTGGAGCTTCTTTTACAAATTAATCAAATTTTTAAATCACTCTTACAAGACAGAGCGCCACTAATGAAACTCAGCATTGCCCTAAATAAGTGACATCACTATAAAGCTGCAGTGGGTATCAACTTCAGATACAGTATTGATGGTGCTGATGGATTTAAAAGTTTCATTAAACAATGGTAGCACAATACAGTTTTTACGCATTTATTATTATTCATGGGAGGAGTGCCTTGTATTATGAAGTCAATGTGGCTGGCATTTTCTTCTTAGCTTTCAAAATGCATGCATTTTTTTAAAATTCAACATTGCAATGCCAAATGTTTATTTATGAAAGCATTTTGAAATGTTACACTTGAAATGTAGTCACCATAAAGTATGTAGAAAAGGGACACAGCTCCAATCATCTCCTGCCCCATCCCATTGCTACACTGCTAACTTTTTTCAACAATACAGTCTTAAATAATGGTTAAATAAATGCAAAACAGAATAGCCAAAATCCATTTGGATAAGTTCTACAACATATAAAGCTGCCTTTCAAAATTATTTTAAAATATTATATGCTACTTCTCTTTTAGTATAAAGTGGAATGCATATCATAGATGTTCATCGTAAGGATCACTGCTGATGTAGGCTTAGCTATATGGCTTATGACCTGCATGGATATAAGGCCCAGAGAGTTCCAAAGCTTCAGGGCACCTTTAATGCACCCAAACTGCCAGGCAGACTGAGCTGAGATGACTAAAAGACAAGTTTGGGTGTAAAGCCTTTCAGAGCTTTACTGCCACCAAAGTCTATGCTTCTCTGAGTCTTTTGAAGATGGATAGGTGGCTTGTGCTGTTCCTTTCCTGGGCAGATAAGTTCCCTTTGAGGGGAAAAACATCCATTTTCTTATTTCTGTTGCTGTTATATCATTTTCGTCTTCAGGAAAGTTATTTTAAAGCTAGGAGTGTTGTGTTTTAATGGACTATCATAAGACTGTAACATAATTTCAAATGGAGAACTTGTTTTTCCTGTCAGCTTAAAAGTTGGGTAAAGCAACTAAAAACATTTTTATGTGGATAAATTGTGTTTATTTTACTTTTTTGTGCCTGGTTAGTCGTTTAATGTGCTTTTTACTCTGTTTTTATGTCAGAAATGTAACATTTGTAGACTGGCACTCTCTAGTGGCATTGACTACTTGTCTTCCCTGGGAAATAGGTAACATTTTCAGCTTGATAATGGAAAAGACTACCAGTCCCACGGTCAGTCCTTCTTCCAACCACAAAAAGAAAAAAATTAAGAAAACAGCCTTTGCCACCACAGCAAGCTAGCAATTTGGCTCAGCCAGAGGTGGGTGACTCTGCTGCAGCCATTTGTTGTACCTCAGACACTCATCTTTTACTCGCTCTGGTGTAGCACCTTCTGCCACAATGGACCAGGCGTTAACCACATCCTCTGTGGCTGTTGGAGTTCCCTCAGTGGGCAAGGGAGAGACACTCTTCTGGTACTGGTTGAGAGAATAGGGAATGTTTCCCTGTTGAATCAGAATCCTGTGCCCATCCCTGGGGAAGCTGCTGCTGCTGACATTAGTAACATGGTTGCCTAATTTTTCCTGTCAAAAAGAAACAAAGAACTAAGCATGTATCTACTTCTCAAATTTCATTTGATAGGAGTAGTTTACTGGGTCTGGCTCAGGGTTTAATTCAGGCTATTGATTCTTCTTGAAAAGTATTTTCTGGTAAAATAAAGGGGATACCTCTTTTCCTGAAGAGATTTTAGACTCTGAATCCAAAGAGGAAGATGCACAAACAGATCCAGAGTTTTTCCTCAAATTTCTGACTCAGACTCAGAGGAGAGCTCAGTTTCTGATTCTGCTTGTGGGGGGTTCTCTTTCTCTGAAACCATTGTTAGAATGTGCCAATGTTTTCAGTGGAGAGCAATGAGGTGCTTTAATCCCTAAGAATTTTTTTATAGAAGAATTTTTCAGAATCTGCACCCATTCCTCCTGTCCTATCTGCTTTAGATGATGAGTGTATTACTGCCTCCAATTTTCATGATAGTCAGCCAGCTGTCCCTAAAAAGGCAAATAGAATTTATAAAGTTCTTCAGTATTTTATCATACACTATATACACTATCCCCAAATTTGATCGAGCAGCTATAGCTCTAGTTGACCCCACTGCTGCTAAGCACCTAGTGAATTCCAACCATTCTCTTTCTGATAAGGATGGGAAAATCATTGATAGGGATAGAAAAAAAGTGTATACTCATGCAAATTTGATTTTTCAGTATTTGGAATTGTCAGACTCATATTTCAAAGTTTAATCCAAATAATTGTGAAAATATAAAGAATGTTTTATTGACAATTTCTTTTTTCATGAGGAAAATTGGCTTTAAATAACTTAGTTTCTTTTAGTACACAAGTCATCACTCATTGTTTACAGTCTGTGTATGAAGCTACTGATACTTCTTCCAGGGCTATGGCCACTGGTACTGTTTTTAGGAGACTTGCATGATTGCATTCTCAGAACATCCCATATAATGTTAAAAATGAGATTTTTTTAATTCAGTCTTGGCTAGAGATTTAGCGTTTGGTCCCGCTGCTGCACAAGTAATCAAAATGAGTGAGGAAAAGGGCAAGCTTTTCCAGGGAATCTCTAAGATTTTTCAGCCCTCCTTTTCCAAATTTCCAAGGGATTTTCTATCTGCTCATCCAATTTTGGAAAACTGTAGAATAAACAGTCTCAACAAAATGCACATAAACAGATGAAATATCAAGGGGGTTTCAAAAGAAATCTTGAACACCCCAAAGCCAAGGAAAGTCCAACAAGTCTAAATGACTATAAAAGAGATATTGTGACCCCATCCCTACAGGCCATATTTTCTTCCAGGCAGTCTGAGTCTCCATTTTTCTCTTTGGCAATAAATAATTTCAGACAACTGGGTTTCCAAAGTCATTCATCAAAGTTACAGATGGTAGTGAGAGGAAATTCCTCTTTTCCAGGGGGTCATTCCTTATCCTCCAGATCAGACTCCTTTGTTTCACTGGTTCTTTATCACATGCTACCCCAAGCAGTGATAGAGCCAGTTCCCTTTTCCCAGGTAGGGAAGAGTTTTTATTCAAAGATGTTCTTAGTGCCAACGAAAGAAAATACTTGGAGACCAATTCTGGTTCTTTATTTCCTAAAACTGTTTCTGGTAGTGCCTAATTTAGAATGATGTCACTTGACAACCTGCTGCCTCTTCTTCCTCTTTCAAGTTTCATTGGTAACACCAGACGTAAAAGATGCTTATCAACACTTCTCTGTTCTTCCAGACTTCAGACATTCCTTAAGGTTTTTGTGTGTCTGGATCATATTATCAGTTCTCTGTCTTACCCTTTGGACTGTCCATTGCACAAATGGAAACTAGATCAGGGGTTCTTCTGAGATTTTTTCCATATGTGTGGAATTCCTCAAGTAAATCTCTTTGCCTACTCTCTGAACAATTGACTGGCAAGATTCTGTTCCAGGATTTTCTGCAAGAAGGCCTGGATATCAGATGTTCTTTCTCCTCGCTAGGCAGGGATGTTCCTGTATGCTTTAACACCATTTCCACTAATATCCAGGATACTTCCAAAAATTCAAAAGGAATCCCCCAAGATCATTGTGATGACTCCCTTCTGAACCAGGCAACCATGGTTCTCCCTTCTTTTGGGAGTGATCAGGCACAATTACCACAAGCTTTCTTACAGTCTGGCTCTACTCACACAAGAATGGGGGTGTTTGATACACCCCAATAATCGATCGGATTCAGTTTGCTACCTGGATTATAGGCTCTTAATTCCTTTTATGCACCTGTTTATTAAGGATATTCAGCAAGTACTAATGGAGGCAAGAAAGCCTGTTTCTAGAAAATCATATATTATCAAATGGAAAAGGTTTTCTAGTTGGTGCCAACAACATAATCTGCACATATTCAGGGCTAGTTGCTCTCTGGTTCTACAGTATCTGTGTGAGTTACTATCCTATTACTCCATCAAGGTTCATTTATCACCTTTTCAGCATGTCTGCCCATGGATCCTCGTCTTTCAATGCAATTTTATATCAAAATGTTTTTGAAAGGGATTTTACATAAGAGGTCTCTCCATGCAATCTTAATTTTATGTTAGAGAAGCTACACTTGCTTCATTTGACTTAAGGGTCTTAACATGGACAGCAGTTTTACTGATTGCTCTGACCTCTGTAAGAAAGATATCTGAGTTGCAAGCTCTTATGATGAGTCAACCCTCTCTCATTTTCCATAGGGGCATGGAAGTTTTGAGAATTAATCTTTCTTTTATGCCTAAAGTGGTATCCAAGTTTACTTTAAGCCAAACTATCTATCTCCCCATTTTTTTCCTGAACCTAAAATTGACAGAGAAAGGATAAGCCATACTTTGAATATCCAGAGACAACTCAGGTACTATCCTGATAGAACTAAATCTTTCAGATCTTTGAATCAACTGTTCATTTCATGTGGAAGCTTGAAGAAGGGACAATCTGTGCCATAACAGACTATTTCTATATGGTGTCTAAGGCTATTATCTTTTGCTATGCTCTCCATGGCAAAACTATTCCAGGCAGGGTCAGGGCTCACTCTACAAGGTCCTTGGCTTCATTTTGGAAAGGGCTGGTTTCTAAATTATTCTAGAAGCTGCTACTTGGCCCTCTGTATATACATTTACTAAGCACTATAAATTTGATTCCATCTCTAGGTCAAGATCAGGCTTTGCTAGGACCATTCTCAGAGTCTCCTGGACTCTTCTCCTTCCACCTCCCAAACATAGTTAGATAGGGTAATCTACCCATATAGTTAAGGCTGCTTCAGCAGTTATCAATATGATGAATAGTACAGTTGTGAAAGTAAACTTACCATAGCAGTAGATGTTTGAATGTCTTCTTCTGAAGTAGCCACTTCCTCCATCCATGTGATTTTTATCCCAGAGTATGAACATTTATTTTTTTGTTGTTCTTAGCTTTGTTGTTTCAGGACTCCTCCCTCCCTCTGTTGACAGGAAAGTACTGAAGGGCTTTTTACCAAAACTTTTCTTTTAGCCAGCTCAGCTCAAGCTGCCTGACAGTTTGGGTGCGTGGAAGGTGCCCTGAAGTTGTGGAAGCTGGATGGCTGCTGTATCCTTGGCAGGGTATAATCCATATAGCTAAGGGTACTGCAGCTGTGATCATTCAAACATCTACTGTTATGGTAAGTTTATTTACACAACTTTACTTTCCTGCTAAAAATATGTGTAACATCTTTTTTTTAATTAACAGCACAGTGTCAAATATTATTTTCCACAAACATTTTTAAAATGCCTTAAATTGCTTTTCCTTTGTGATAAAGTGCAAACAAACTGTGGCAGTTTCTGCTTTGAAATGTATTCTTCCCTGATTATTGTGCATCAAAATATACTGGGAAAAGCATTTTTTTACTTCTATTGTCTGTTACGCAAAATGGTATCACTGAAGAGCTTAATATGACTTACAGTCCCAGCTGTACAAAGCAGTGCTATTGTCACTGTCTATAAACCAAGTAACAGATAAGTTTTGCATCACTGCTTCATATTAACACAGTAGGTATAATACAGTCTCTAAACTTTGTTGTAGGGTGTCCACTATGTTGATCATATTAGGTTCTCCTTTTTTAATTCAGCCAAACAGTGTCAAGGTTTAGTGAGTTTTCACTGTGCCTTCTCTGTCACTAAGAACTACCCGATAGAAATGAGAGAGAGAGACAGAGAGAGAGACAGACATCGGGAGAACAATTGTATATTGGCCTATCATGACAGTACAGGTAAAAAAACAATGCAGAACTTTACTCCTTGAGACATGCATTGAAAACAAAAATCAGAAAGAATAACTAATACTTCATGAAATTCTGATATTGCCATAGTTAAAGGTAAGAGATGATTGGTAATAATAACTTCTTACTGTGTACTAAAGGAGCCCATGAACTTAGACTGACCTCTGAAGCCCTCTCAGGTAAACATAAATCATTCTTTAGCTATTTAAAAAAAACAATACCCTACATTACCCAGAGCTTATTCCTAATGACACCTTCAAACCTAACTTAGAAGACATTGCTAATATCTATGCAAACAAATCTAGTGCCAACTTTACCTCAAGTATTTTTATTCAAAACAATTCAAAAAAGAATATCTGAATCCCTCACTCTCTAAATTATCTCTAAAGTCTATTTAATGAAAAAGTTAATCAAGATCAAAAATACTTCCTCCACGAAGCTTAAACATAATTAATTGTGTTAAACATACCCTTATAGATAAACCTGTCAATTTGTTTAGCCTACATTTAGATACTGGTTTTATCTCTGCTGAGTGGTGCACAGCAATCTTGATGTCCCTCTGTAAGGGTGTCCTTACAGTTGACCCCGATAATTACAAAGCTATCAACCTTAAAAGCCTCAGCTCCAAAACCATGGAATATATTATAACTGCCCTCATAAACTGTGATATCAAGAAGCTTGTTAGACTTGACCCCCAACAGTTTGGTTTCATGATGAGCATCCTGTTCACTTAATCTGATACATTTCATTTCAAGGATTATGGAGGCTGTAAATGGTAGCCATGTAGTATATACAATGTACCTTGACATGACTACGACTCAGTGGTCTTGAAATATCCATGAATCTATGAATTTTTGTATTGAGTACCATTCAAAATATTCAGAAGCTGTTCAGCTCATAGATATGACATCCACAAAAATAATCAATGTGCTTAAACCAGTGTTTGCAATATATTGCATATCTGAGCAGATGACATCAGGTAATGATCCATAATTTGTCTTCCAAGAGCTTAAAACTTCTAGAGAGGTAATGAATTTCAAGATATTACCTTAGCTCAAAATATCAAGTATCAAATGGGCAAGTAGAACATATTCCTGATAAAATATGACACAATAGAAGCCACTACCAGAGCTGAACATGTCATTTTTTTTAAATAAAATAAAAACTTTAATGTAGTTAAGCACTTTCATCCAAACAACTTGGGACTTCATCAGAACTAGTAAAATAGAGATACAAAGTGAATTTAAAATATCAGTCAAAATCACGTGTGTAATTACACCCAAAGAAACACAACATTGCATCTCATATGTATATCAAATGGAACACACAATATAATTGATACTTTTATAAAATAAAGTTAACTTGGATATGTGATTCATGCGATTAGGTGGAGCCTCTGTCTCCATGTCACTTGTGCTTCAAGCCATAAGCCTTAGCCAGATGTGCTTAATCACTGATGCCTTTATTACAAGAATGTCAGAACTTGTGGTTGGAGTCCAAACAATACTGACTTGCTGGTTGCACTAAACAGACCATATTTATATTATTGCATTTACCCTTTCTGTTGTGGTCAGAGTAATGGCTGAAAAGGGTATTAAATTCAATTGGATTAATTAATGAATATGTATATATGCACCACACATAAAACAAACACAGTGGCTCACATGCACACACACACACACACACACACACACACACACACACACACACATACACATATCTTATAGCATGCAACACGCACTGGAGACTTTTCTGCAACTAAAGTGTGTTTTACTTACAGTTGTTGTTTTTGGCTTTTTCCCGGTAAGGGGTCGCCACAGCGGAACTCCGGTCTGCTAATGATTGGCAGTAGATTTTTTTTACGAAATGCCGAGGTGGCAGCTCAACGCCCAACCTTCATCGAAGGCACGCCCATTTACGCACGCATGTCTTTCAAAAGCTACCCAACCACAGAGAGGATATGAAGACTCCACACAGAAGACACTCCCAAGCCAAGCATCGAACAGGAGAACCTCTTGCTGTGAGGTAACAATGCTACCATTGTGCCACCGCGGAATTTTGTGTTTTACTTATAGTGAAGTGCCTAAATAAAAGTGATTTGAAAAGAAAAGTAATTTCAGTTTTACCTAAGGTAAAGTTCCTTGAAAAAATAAATAAATAAAAAACAGCAGTTTACAGTTCACAGGTCATTTCTTCCAGCTTGAACCAGCTGGTCAGATTCACCCACCATCAGGTGTCTGGTTCTTCCTGAAAACAGCTGCATCCATGATTATGACCCTAGTATTTAGTATTCCAGTATTCCACAGATAAGGTCCTGTTATTCTTTCAAGTATATCGACAGTCACATTCCTGGCATTATATTGTTTTTTCTGGTCATGGTTTCTGGATGAGATTCCCTGAAGTCTCTTCTCCTCTTTATTTGGTCATATAATTTCCTTTCGCTGAGAGACAAATATCTGTACCATATCAGGTTACAATCTTAGCTTTAACATAATTTAAACATGTGTTTCAGATTAGCCTCTGTTGTTATACATTTTATGCTAATGTGGTGTGTGTGTGTGTGTGTGTGTGTGTGTGTGTGTGTGTGTGTGTGTGTGTGTGTGTGTGTGTGTGTGTGTGTGTGTGCGTGTGTGTGTGCATGTGTGTGCATGTGTGTGTGTGTGTGTGTATGTGTATCTTTATCTAGTTATATCACTAAACTCAAACTGCTCCATGGCATAGAGATAAAGAGCCACGAGTATGACCAAGTGTCCCTCATGCTAGTGGAGTCAGGCGGAGAGGAGAGAGGAGTGAAGGGGCAGAGTCCACTTGCCTCTGCTAGGGAGGGAGGTAAGGGGTGGGCATGATTTGGAAGCACACATATGGACATTGTCATCTCTAGTGGGAAGCAGGGAGGACTGTCTGTGATGTCTTACAACTGAAGGCAGGGCTGCTCAGAGAAGTTGGGGGGGGGGGGGTGGAGCATCCAGCACTGTCAAACCTCTGCACAGCTGCCAGCAAATAGCCTTAAGCACATGTGCACTCAGCTGTAGGGCATAACAAAAATATCAAACCACTGCTTATGGCTCCCAGAATAATATCCACTCCTAGTTAACCCTCATTGCATTGACAGAGAATAAATGAGACAATTGCTTGAAAGACAGATAGTTGAAGACATCAGGGGTAAAATCAGCAGGAAAAAAAAGCAACTAACACAAAGCTGTTTACCAGCAAGTAATAGTGCAATGAAGTGAAGGCACTCTTGCTCTATAGAAAAATATCTTGTTTAAAACATACTTAACTTTTTTGCTGAAATAACAGATGGAGTATTACTCACCACCAACGTCTCTGAGATAGTACAACACCTACCCCCACCCCCTTCAGACACATCGGTGTACGCAACACAGGGTTTACCAAAGTCATGGCTAAATAAAATTGGCTGTCAACACAAAATAGCTTTTATTTGATTGCAAACATTATTTGCATTTCTGGCCTACTTTACCTGGATGGGGATTGATCTTTCTTTAAGATCATTTGGGGTGAAAACTTTCTATAATAGCTTGCCAGCCATAAGAATGCCTTTACTTGACAATTAGTACTGGGTAAAAATCCAGTTCCTGACAACTTCTGTTTTTTTTTTGTTTGGGGTCTAATTAGCCCTCTCACAATCTCATATCCTAAAAATCTGGTTTCTATCATACCAAGCTTATTTGTGGCAATGTTAAAATTAAATTGTTAATTGCTATGTAATCCAATGCAACTACTGTCTGTTTATTTTAACTGTGGAGCTTTTCTCCCCGGGCCTCTGCTGAAAATGGACCTACGTCCAGTCGGACACTCCTGCTCAACAAATGTAAATAAATAAAATAAATAAATAAATAAATACATGTCCTGCCTGTCTTAAAGATTCTAGCATAGCTTGTGTACGTTCTACAAATGTGACTCACAGTCTTTTGAAGAAATTAATATGTCATGAAGGTATATAATTGAGTACCTGATGTGAGGTTTTATAACTTTTATCAATGACCCTTTGAAATGTTGCAGGAGCTCCATGAAGTACAAAGGGTAAGACAATAGAATGGGAAAGACTTTCAGGAATGGAAAATGCTGTCTTCTTCTTTGGCTTTCTGGGTGAGGAGTATATGACATTACCCCTTACCATTTGATCAGATCTAGGGTGACTACAATTCTAGTTTTTCTTTGCATCAGTATTAACGCATGGCTCCACAATCATCATGCAATTGGACCATTTGTTTGTCAGAATGGGAGTTGGATGTTGATGGGCTGGTAAAAGCTCTACAGCCTATTTAGTCTTGCATGGGAAACAAATAAGCTCTCAATTTCCCATCAAGATTTAGGCAGTAGGGAGTGGTGCAGCTTGTCAGCTTTAGGTTGGGGTGGCCTATCCTCTCCCCTTGGGAGCAACCCCTCCCTTCTGTGGCTCATGAAGTCTAAAGGGTAAGACAGATGAGAAAGACTTTCAGAAATGGAAATGTTGTCTTCTGTTTGGCTTTCTGGGTTAGGAGAATATGACATTACCCCTTGGTGAAATCTAGAGTGTTCAAAAACATTTGTTTTTCCTAAGGTCACTGTGAAACCATCCACTCTTGGCATTGGATAAGTGTCAAATGTGGATATCTCATTTACTTTCTGGAAATCATTACATAGTCTTATATAGCCATCCAGCTTATGGATTAACGCAGTCAGGCTGCTCTGTTCAGTTTGGGATTCCTCAATAACTCCCAATTTAAACATCTTTCTCACTTCTTCATTTATTGCCTTTCTTTGTGACTGTGGTTTTAGGATTACATTTTACTCAGGCATAGCTTCATTAGGATGCAGAATTAAATTAAATATTCTATGCATCCTTGAAAACAAAAATTGGTATTTCTCAATGAGTGTTCTTTTATTTCTTTTTTTTTTCTGGGCCTTAGGCAAAACAGCAGGGATAGAATTCCTTGGTGCCATACTATTTTTGTTTATCTCCATTCCCAGGCCAAGTATAGAAGCTTCAGTTTCCCTTCATGTTTTTTCTCTCGCATTCTGCCAGAACCTTGCCCAGTGGTTCCTCAGCCATCACTCAGTTGGCCTATTTGTTCTGATGGAATGCAAGCTAGATGCTGATGGAGGAGGTGAAAGCTCTGCAGCCCATTTATTTCTTCCTGGGAAACCCCATAAACCCTTTATCTCCCAGGAAAATTCAGGTAGTAGGGAGTGATACAACTTGTTAGTTCTGGGTTGGGATGGCCTACCTTCTCCCTCTGGGAGCAACCCCCTCCCCCCTATGGCTCATCCATGTCTGTAAATGCTACCTTCTGTAAAGATGCATGCCCACACAAATTTGTTTCCCCTCAGCTACTTACTGCAAGAGCACTTTGCTAGCATAAGCTCAGCCAAGGTAAAACTCCACTGTGCAAACTCTAAGTGGTTGGTTTAATTTCTTCGTGTCTTTTGGGTTTCTAATAACATGACAGGATAGGACCCCATCCCTAGGTCAGGGAACAATTAATGTTCATGAAATTAGTATTGTTTCTATCTCTGATGTTAGCCAAAGGTGTTATTCTCTGCACTCGCAGTGTGCCCAGAATTAACTCTTTCTGTAATCCATAAGGAGTTACATGAACTGGTAGCATATACAAGTAAGACTGTTAATTCTTTTTGTTAGGTCTATTGCTCTTACTACTGTTATTGGAACTGTCTGGGTATTATTCTTTCACATTGCTCTCATTTCTGCCTGAAAATACTAGTATTTTATAACGTTATATCTCTCTGTGCATAAGACACTGCAATCACTTTGTGTAACAATTTCAATAATCAATGTTATTTTTGTCTTTCTTCATAGACTATTATATCCAGTTTTCTTACATATATATTTTTTGAACTTTTGCGGATGGGTGATCTCATGTGATATAAATTTCATCTTTCTCTGTAATGCTTTGTGGTTCATGTTTCCAGTGCTTCTCAGCTGCGTTTATATTGTGGTCTTTGCACAATCACCAGTGCAACATTACACCCAGCAGTAGGATATGCGACTGTTTCCAGTATTTTTTAACAGAACTTGCATTGGTCTGTTTCTCCCACATGTTTAATGGACTTTGTAAACCAAAAATTCATTGTAATTATTAACCTTCCATCTTTAGGTTTCAATTATTTTCCCTTTACTATTCCTCCATCAAATCTTGGTCAACATGAGATTGGTTTAGAAGATCTCTGTACTTTCCACTATATTTAAAGATTTTCCAATTTTCTTTAATTTTTGTCTGATACATTTCATTACATTTATTCTTTTTTTGGCACATTCAGTTGCTGTCTGATTTTTACATTATTCTGGTTTTATTTCCATTCCCATTTTACACTGAAATATTTCTGCTAAACTAAGTAAGGATGTCATCTTAGACTTTGTCTCCTCATGTTTTAAAACGTTCACTATTTTGGAGTCTAGTGAGGTCACCAGGTATGTATGCAGTCCCATGATTGCAGATCTGTACCTATAATCAATTTCAAGACTGCCCATACCTCCATCAGAGTGAGGAATATATAATCTTAGTGTAAACTGATTTTTTTTATATATATTGATTGATAAGTATAAAACATTTTTCTTGTTTTTCTGTCCAACTGTTGCAGTACTTTTTGGGGTCAGTCAGTCACCCCAAATATGCTAGAACAGGAAGGGCAAACTGGTCTATAGCCTGGACTTTATTCCTATAAGTCAAAGATCCTCCTAGATGTCACCCATGTTGCCCAAATAATGCGAGCCAGCAAATGGTCACTCACTTCCTCCCTCCCTTCCCAGCCAGATCCTACAGGCCTCCAACAACTAGCTGAATTTTGATCACCTGTACCGTAGTTATGGTTGTATCTGTCTGTGACACAGAGCTGGTTTTAGCTTCCCTTCATTGTTTTAATATATGTATGACATATATCTGCTCTGGTATTCTCTTAGAGTTTGACTTATGTTGTAGTTCATATCATTTATATTTACTATCACTTCAAAGCTTCCTTGCTAAAAATTTATGCTCAACAGGAAGGACTACCACTAAAACTTTATCCCCATTTTAAACAACCTGAGCCTAGCACTGTTATACATTCTGTAATGAATTTCCTGTGACCTTTTCATAGCATGTGCTCCTTCACTATTGACATAACAGGTTTTAACCTCTCTTGCAAGTCTGCAAAGTATACTATCGTATGTTTAAATAAAATTTTCACTTCCTCTCAAGCCTCCTTTGCCTCCTTTGCCAAATCATGGTCAGTCATAAGGAATCTTACTTACAGCAAAAAATGAGATAATTAAGTAACTGATCCCGGCATTTGCCATCTTGTTCTATAGCCTTCTTTATCATAGACTTCAGAGTTTTATTAAAGTATTCCATTAAACCATCGGTTTGAGGGTAGTGCACTCAAGTTTTTAATTGTTTTACTGTGAAACACTAGCAAACCTGGCACATTACTCTGGAGATAAATAGAGTACCCATTTCTCTTACTATTTCTTTAAGTATCCCACCTTAGAGGAAAGTAACTCTCTGGCATTTCTCAGGGGTACTGCTTAAATAAATGTTGTCACATAGTCAATAAAAACAAAAAGTATTAGTAGCCACTTCTAGAATTTATTAAAGAACTTAGTAGATCCATGGCTATCTGCTCAAATGAAAACTCATTAATAAGAGTTGGTATTAATGGATTTCTAAACCCAGAATATGATACTATTGCTTGGCATTCTGAGCATGCTAAACTGAAATTCACAATGCCTTTCATTATACCAGGCCAATATAACCTAGATAAAATTATATTTTAATTGTGTCCATCCTTAAGTGCCCTCCCAAAATATACCAAAATATTGATATGTGCAAGTTGCATCACAAGTCTTCTAAATGTTTTAAAACTGACAGTTGGTGTAACATTTCTTCTCTGTTTTTGTTCACCTTGTAAAGTAAGCAATTCTTTAACTCAGTCAATAATAACAGGCTGAAAACACTTTCCTCAACTGTCTCTCTGGCTGTATTTTCTCTGGCCTTCCTTAATGTAGCATTTTCCCATTGTGCTTTCATGTAATTATCATAGTTTATCTGCAAATCTGCCATATCAGGAACACTTCTGTCTATATGCTGACGTGAAGTGAAGATTATGGCCTCGTTATATGAATACTATATTATAAGAATACATGTATAGGTCTTTCTTGTTCAACTCTTTCTTCATCTACAAAGACAACACATACTAGTAAGTTTTTTCTATTCATTATTTTTGTGACTCCCTTAACTTTTTAACAATATCTGAACTTGCTAATGACAGTCATGTTTCTGACTAGCCCTCTTGTTTGACCTTACAGAGATAGGCCTGGGACACTGTTCATGTTATTTTTCTTTTATTAGTCAGAGTGTTACTTTTCCCTTCCTATCACCACACATGCATTCTTCGCTATTTATAGTGGTTGGAATCTTTTCAAAATATTTTGTATCATACATGACAAGCTCTTCCCTGTCAGTTTCTGTAGTGACTTCTTTCACTAACTTAACAACAGTGCTTCTCTGATTGCACACTGATTTTCATTTTCCTTATAGGTAAAACTAAAGTTTAGCTCTTCTTGAAGTTTCTACACCTAGGCTCTTTTCTTTATCTTGAATGTTTATGTTTAACAATGTGTGTGGGTGCTGTTGTCCTCCTCCATTCTCACTATGGGTATACTCAGAACAACTTAGTAGTGTGTTAGGCTGCTGCTGGTCTCCCCTCACATTTGAGGCACATTCAGACCACAGTATATCTGTGTTATCTTCTCCCACAAATTCCACTGTGCAATTTACTGGGGAAAATCTTGACTTGCTATAACTACTACAAGAAAACTACTAGAAAATTATGTAATTGACAGAAACTGTTAAGAAAATAAAAATAAAATGAAAGGCAGTAGGTGTGCCCAACTTTTGGCACTTGCATTTTTTTTATTGAACATAACATCTTAAAAATACTGAAGAAGGTTTGTGCATCAAAAGGTGATCACAAGTGATATCTTTCACTTTGATTTTTTTCTTAAAAACTACTGAAACTAAAGGATGCAATACTTTCCCTGTAGTGTCTGAAATCCTACATTTGTAGTATGATGTTATTTCTCATCTCCATAGGAACTTACCCCTTCTACATTTCTCTTGTCATAAGTTTTATGCATGCAGACATATTACTCTTTAATTAATGTAACCATTTTCCTAGACTCCAGAAATCCCCTCAGTTCTTTCCCATCTATCAATATTGTACATTTTGCTTACTTAGTAGAGACACAGATGCAGTAGGCTAACTCTACTGTTCTATCTGTTAGAACAGTAGGCTAACTGTTCTGTTCTAACAGATATTTTTCACATTTCATCAACAGTGGTCCATTGTCAATATATTGCTTAGAAATCACATTTTGAATGGTACATAATGAACGTGCATTCTACAATAATGCCCACATTAAGGTGTATGACTATAATTTTCTTAAAGATATAATAGAAATCTATTGCACAGTATTGTTATACTCATTTCTGTTTTAACAAGGTATTCTGATTTACTTAGTTATTGTTAGCAATGCACTGGGCAGATACATGTAGTTAAGATTGTATGTTATAAGTTATAGAACTAAGTATAGTAGGGCATGGAAGTAAGATATAGATTGTTTCTGTTATATACCCTATTCTTGAAAAGTTCCTGTTTCTTTCATTGCTGACCTAGCAGTGTTTTAAGTTGTTTTGGTTACTGCATATAAGATTGTTTTGAACTGATTAGATACTGTTTAGAGAGTGATTTAATGATATGATAACACATAACATTATACTGAACATAGTTGCATTATAGCACGTAAGAGAGCAGAGAAAGAGAGAGACAACTAATATGGTGAAAAGTTAATGGTGTGGAAAGAAACAGAAAATTAAGCGAATATTACATGAGGAAATTGTATTTTATTCATTTGTGGCTCCTCCATCATAATAGCTATAAATAAATGTATAAGTGAAATAACAGTTAAGATTTAAAAAAGTTAGAATAAGAGGGAAGAAAAAAAAGATGTAGATAAAAATAGCACTGAATCCTAATTTGGAATCTATAGAACATAAATGAAAATGCCATTAGGTAAACAGAAAGCAAAATAGTAGCAAAGTAAAACAAATGAGACAAACCTAAATAAATAAAAGTGCAATGCAATAATGCAATAAAGCAACACACACACACACACACACACACACACACACACACACACACACACACACACACACATATGGTTATACTTTATATTCTCGAAATACTGAAATTTCAAATTTCAGTATCTCAATTCTATGTTTCAATGAGAGGGAGAGAAGGTTGGATGATGTGCAGATAGGGAATCATGAAGTGCAGTGGATTAGCAAGGAGGAAGTAAGGATAGCTATGAAGAGGATGAAGAATGGAAAGGCTGTTGGTCCCGATGACATACCTGTGGAAGAATGGAAGTGTTTAGGTGAAATGGCAGTGGAGTTTTTAACTAGATTGTTTAATGAAATCTTGGAAAGTGAGAGTATGCCTGAGGAATGGAGGAAAAGTGTTTTGGTACCAATTTTTAAGAATAAGGGTGATGTGCAGAGCTGTAGTAACTACAGAGGGATTAAACTGATCAGTCACAGCATGAAGTTATGGGAAAGAGTAGTGGAAGCTAGGTTAAGAAGGGAGGTGATGATTAGTGATCAACAGTATGGTTTCATGCCAGGAAAGAGCACTACAGATGTGATGTTTGCTCTGAGAGTGTTGATGGAGAAGTACAGAGAAGGTCAGAAGGAGTTGCATTGTGTCTTTGTGGCTTTAGAGAAAGCATATGACAAGGTGCCTAGAGAGGAGTTGTAGTACTGTATGAGGAAGTCGGGAGTGTCAGAGAAGTATGTAAGAGTGGTACAGGATACATACGAGGGTTGTATGACAGTGGTGAGGTCTGCGGTGGGAGTAACAGATGCGTTTAAGGTGGAGGTGGGATTACATCGAGGATCAGCTTTGAGCCCTGTCTTATTTGCAATGGTGAAGGACAGGTTGACAGACGAGATCAGACAGGAGTCCCCGTGGACTATGATGTTTGCAGATGACATTGTGATCTGTAGTGAGAGTAGGGAACAGGTGGAGGAGACCCTAGAGAGGTGGAGATATGCTCTAGAGAGAAGAGGAATGAAGGTCAGCAGGACTAAGACAGAATATATGTGTGTGAATGAGAGGGAGGATAGAGGAATGGTGAGGATGCAGGGAGCAGAGGTGGTGAAGGTGAATGAGTTTAAGTACTTGGGATCAACATTTCCGAGTAATGGTGAGTGTGGAAGAGAGGTGAAGAAGAGAGTACAGGCAGGATGGAGTGGGTGGAGACGAGTGTCAGGAGTGATTTGTGACAGACGAGTACCAGTAAGCGTGAAAGGGAAGGTCTACAAGAGGTTAGTGAGACCAGCTATGTTATATGGGTTGGAGACAGTGGCATTGACAAAAAGGCAGGAGTCAGAGCTTGACGTGGCAGAGATGAAGATGTTAAGATTTGCACTGGGTGTGATGAGGATGGACAGGGTTAGGAATAAGTATATTAGAGGGTCAGCCCAGGTTGGAAGGTTTGGAGAGAAAGCCAGAGAGGCAAGATTACATTGGTTTGGACATGTGCTGAGGAGGGATGCAGAGTATATTGGGAAAAAGATGCTAAGGATGAAGCTGCCAGGTAACAGGAAAAGAGGAAGGCCTAAGATAAGGTTTATGGATGTGGTGAGAGAGGGCATGCAGGTAGTTGGTGTGACAGAGCAAGATGCAGAGGACAGGAAGAAATGGAAGCAGTTGATCTGCTGTGGTGACCCCTAACAGGAGCAGCCAAAAGAAGAAGTATCTCAAGACTATAAAGTGGAATTTTTAAAATAGCAAAAGTGCATAATCGCGAATTCGAATATCTCAAATTCACAGTTATGGCTTTACTCTTCATTATGTCTGCTGCTTTCTGTGGATGGTGGATGATGTTGTGTTTGGATGTAGGTACGATTTATGGTAAATAAGTGTTTTGTAAGGGTTTTGGGTGGGAGTTTGAATGTATGTGAGTATGTTTGTAAGTTGTACGTGTGGGTTAGTTAGGTAGGTAAAAGTATGAGTGTGTAAGTGTTGGATGTGTTGGTGTTTATATATGTGTGATGTGTGTGTCTGTGTGCGAGGGACTGTGAAATGTCTGGGTGTGAGTTTGCTGTCTTTTCCTGTTTGTGCGATCTCAGTTAGTATATATAAGTAGGGGGGTGTGGGGGAGGGCACAGCTTTGTTTGTTTGTGTTTGTGTGTGTTTTGTTTGTTGTGGTGTGGGTTGGATGACGTATGTATTGTGTGGTGTATGGTTTGTTTATGTGCGTGATTTTGTGTTTCGCGGTTTTGGGGTTTCATTATTTGGAACGTTCGACTTTATGGTCTAGAAATACTGAAATTTGAGATTTCAGTATTTCGAGATTATAAACTGAATCCACACATACATATATATATATATATATATATATATGTGTGTGTGTGTGTGTGTGTGTGTGTGTGTGTGTGTGTGTGTGTGTGTAAAACAAATGAGGCAAACCTAATTAAATAAATGTGCAAAGCAATAAGGCAACACACACACACACACACACACACACACACACACACACGCGCACACACACACACACACACACACACACACACACACACACACACACACACACACATACACACACAAACACACACACACACACACACATATATATATATATATATATATATATATATGTATATATGGGTCTACTGCTTTTCATCGAATACCACATATTCGAAAAAGAGCAGTAGACTGCTCAGTTGTATGAAAGTGCACTTATTTGAAAGTACACTTTCGCAAACTCAGCTTCTACGAATGAATCGCACCACAGTGGAGGACAGTAGGAGAATGTGCTATGTCCTCCACCATGGTGTGGTAGTCACGGACCTTAGGGTTAGGGCTCGGATCATGGTAAAGGGATATATGTCCTCCACTGTGGTGCGGTAGTCACGGACCTTAGGATTAGGGCAAGGGTCATGGTAAGGGGATAGCCCTACAAGCTATCCCCTTACCATGACCCTTGCCCTAACGTTCAGGATCACCGCACCACAGTGGAGGACAGGCTATGCTCCACTGTGGTGCGGTAGTCATGGATCTTAGGATTAGGATGCAGATCATGGTAAAGGGATAGCTTACTAACTATCCCCTTACCATGACCCCCGCCCTAACCCTAAGGTCCGTGACTACTGCACTTAATGGCAGTACGTAGTCCATTCGCTAAAGCGGATTTCGCAAAACTGCACTTTCAATTAAGTGCACTTCCGTGTAACCCAGGGTATACTGTGTGAGTTCAAAGAAGTGTATTTTCGAACTTATACAGTAGACCATATATATATATATATATATATATATATATATATATATATACACACACACATATATGTATATATATATATATATATATATATATATATATATATATATATAGTAAAATTGATAACTTGAAAAAGAAAAAGTATACCATGTTTATCTGATAGCAAAATGGTTATTGTTCTATTATAAAATTAAAGTTAATCAACATACAATCCTTCTTTCATTTATTCTTCAGTTACCACATTAATCTAGTTCAGGATCGTGGAGGCTGTAAGGCAGTGAAACTAATCCCTAATGGGGTGCCACTCTACTTCAGGATGCACACAGTCACACATACTGGCTAACTCACATGTGGCACACACCTATGGGCAATTTGAAGAATCCCTTGTTCTTGTATTAGATGACTTTGTAAGAGAAAGTATTGCGACATCCAGTAAAAATCAAGATGAGCACAGGGAGAAGATGCAGATTCTTTACATAAGCAAGTTTGGAAATATACAATGTTAGTTCTCCTAAGGATGATATTTACTTGTCTTAATCAGAGATGGAGTGATCTCTGTAGAAAGTGGCATGTGATCTGAATGTTGGTGGTATGCTACTAAAAGAAACTTAGTAGATCCCTAGTATGTGGTCACTGACAAGTATTTCTACTGAACAACAGAAACTAGGATTTCGAAGATAAACAGAAGTCATCAGTGAATGGGGCCACTAAGCAAAACATGTACAGTAAGTAAGAAAATATGATTCAGAAATTAGGCTATGAACCAATCCACCATGAATACTTAATTAGCAATACTGGTATGCTGTGCTATACTGTGAAGCTGAATTGTACAGCCACCCCATAATCCATGAAGCACTGCTTAGCAAACTGACATTGTGGTGACATCAGAAATTAGACAGTGCTGTTGATTGTTGAGTAATTCACCAAATCACTAGCTGTACATTTTACATTTCTGTAATATAAGCACAGTCTAAATGCACAAATGCAATGCATTGGAGCTGTACCAGGCAACTGTAAGAACACACAAAGGGTACCATTAGTGTTGTGTAGGTCTACAAAATGCTTGTTCAGCAGTTCAGTATTACTGAATATTATGTAAATAGTCCCTGAGGTTGTTGTGCATGAAAACTCATGATGAATCATAAGCTGCATTCAATAGTTTCAGATTTTCTTTTTAATTATGATCTGAAAATATAAAATAGAATTAGACAAAAGTGCTCCCTGTAGAAAAACTTAAGGTTTTCTAACTGCAACCTGATGTTTAATGACCTGTCCTTTTCCTGTTGATGAAACACTTTTTGAAGGACAATTTGTTCTCCATTCACCTCAGTGAAACATGGAAGGAAAAAGAGCACAAGACAGAAATAAAGAAAGAACAAAAAAGAAAGAAATTGAGAAAGGAATGAAATAGGAAGGAAAAGAATAAATGAAGGAAGGATAGAAGGAAAAAAGAACCAGGTTACTTAAAATGAATTTATCTTATGATGCCAGAATATTTGTGGCTGGAGCATGATCACACACTCATTGCAGAGATGCATTCTCTTGTCCATCAGATACTAAGTGGGACTTATGTAATATATACACATTCTATTCTCAGTATATTTGGATGCCTGGAGACAGAAACTGATTTTGATGTGGGATAGGTCCATGGAATGTTCATCCTAGTTTTTATGTCTTACTTAATGTGATGATGCATTTTACATCACCCTATACAAAGGTCACCAAGTATGGAAACCACAGAATTACTGCAGTAGAGGTCATTGTGCATGACATGAATTTACAGCAAGAAACATAATTATTATGTCCAGTGGAAAATAGAACCAAATAAATACATGTACAAACAGACAGAAAACTAATGCCATAATTATAAAAACAGACGTAAAAAGAAGTATAATAAAGTGAAAATGAGGCTGTAAATGTGAGTATGTAGAGATGTGGACAGGAATGAAAATAAAAAAAGGTGACAGCAACAAAAAGGGGGAGAAAATAGTCAAAATGTGGAAGGTAGTAAAGTGGTAATTTTAAAAGGAGAGAGTGGCATGGAACATTCAGCAAATTCAAAGAAGACAACTGAAACAAACTAATCAATGAATGATATGTGAATAGAAATGAATTTAAAGATTAAAGCAAATAGTGATAGCTAGAGGGAGGCAAATGTGACTGAAATTAACCATAGTTTTGCATCCATGATGACAAGTTCTTACCTACTCACTATTTTTTTTCAGGCCTTGGAGTCACCAGTGTTGATGCCCACCTTAACGTGCTCAGAATATGAATCCATCCAGGTAAACTCGTTTCTTTTCTTACAGAGCTTGGAAATATCTCACATGTCCAGTTAGAAAATGACAAGGAAAACTGTCAACAGAAGTAACAGGCAGTGGAAGTATTTAGTCTGTTTGCCTTGTTCAGGAAGAGAGGAGTGTCTTGGTAACAGCTGTTTGCACATGAACAATTGAGTAGACTTGGAACCTTAGATTTTCCCTTATATGCTTTAGCAACATAATTTTGAATGCATACACATAATGTCTGATTTTCATTATATGCACTGGAAACAAGTTGACTTTGCATTTATTTGTCAGTAAATTCACTTCACAGCATAACATTTAGCCCCATGATGTAGTGAATAACGCTGAAAGGAAAATATATATCCAGGTAACATTTAAGGGATCGCACAATGTCTGTATCTCTATTTTGTAGAATTTTGCAGAAATTATGGCAAAAATTCGAAAGGTAAAAGATAAAAACTCTATCATCAAAGTAAATAGGCAACTAAGAGGGCTAATTAGGGCAAGCAAAGCCAACTTTGAAGTTAATATATCCTCCCACGTGATGAATAACTATACGGCCTTTTATAGCTATAAAAGAAATCTCAATGACAGCACACAGCAATGTGCTGAACTGGTGGTTAATGGTGCCACATTCACCAAGCCTGGCAGTATAGTGAATCTGTTAGCAGACAAATTCAGTTCCAACTTTAACGCCACCCCCAACCATCCCCCAATAATACTCTCAAATATAACTCCTCCAACTATAACTAGGGTGCATGTACTGACTGCACTCACTAAAGCCAAGAATATGGCCTCAATGGGCCCAGATAACTTCCCAGGAGGTCTGCTGAATAGTTTAAAATCTGACTTATCAGGACCCCCAGAATCATTATTTAACTTGTTGTGTCTTTCGGCTTTTCCCGGTTAGGTATCATCACAGCGGAACTCCGGTCCATTAATGATTGGCAGTAGATTTTTGCATGCCGAGTTGCCAGCCATGATGCACAACCTTCAACGAAGGTACGCCCATTCACGCATGTCTCCACACAGAAGACGCTCTAGCTGAGAATCGAACAGGACAACGTCTTACTGTGAGGCGACAACGCTACCACAGCACCACCACCGCAGAGAATCATTATTTAACTATAGTCTTAAAACAGGTTTTGTGCCATGTTAATGGAGGACTGTGATGGTCAATTCCCTTCATAAGGGAGGACCTCCATCAAATCCTGGAAACTGCAGACCCATTAGTCTGACTAGTTTTATTTGCAAAGCCATGGAAAGAATTATCATGGAAATGATCAACTACGATATAGGAGACCTCCAGGCACAGGATCCATCCCAGTTTGGCTTTGTCAAAGGAAGGTCATGTCTACTGAATCTGCTGGACTTCTTTGAAAACTCACTATGGCAATGGATGAGAGGAAAATGATTCATACAGCATACCAAGATCAAGCTAGGGTATTTGATACAATACCCCATTCAGACATTGTCAACAAACTTACAGAACTAGGTATAAACACCTTTATAACATGCTGGATAGCTAGCTGGCTTACTGATAGGACTCAGGAAGTTAGAAATGATGAGGCCACCTCCACAAAAAGGCTGGTCCCCAGTGGAGTCCCCTGGGGTTATGTCCTGGCCCCAGTCCCCATTGGCATCTACTTCTCGGTTGTCAAATCTAATGTCAAAGGACTCTGGCTAACCAAGTTCACAGATAATTGCAAACTGAGAACAGTTATTGAATCCCCCCAGGAGAGCACCCTTCAAGAATGTCTAATATATACAGTTGATGCCAAAGCTATGAAAGCCATAGCTTAAAACTCAATTACCAAGAAATGCCTTATAGTATCTTCAAGGAAGACTGCCACACTGAGTCATCAATAAAACACCCTTAAAAGTTGATTCACTAGTCAGGGATCTGGGAACTCATGTAGATAATACCTAGCTTTCAACCAACCTGTGTCCAAGGTAGTCAGAAAATCCTTCTATGTTTCCCTACTTATAAGCAAAGGCATGGCATCTATGTCCAGAGAGGTCATCATACCTATGTACTCAGGCCTCATCAGGCCCATCACAGAGGATAATGCTACCTTCAGAATGTATCTGACTAGACATATGCAGCAGTTGGAATGCCCACAAAGGTTCCTTACAAAAGAATATAGGGAGGAAACACACTGTCCTATGCTGATTGCCTCAAAGCTCTGTCTCTTTACAGGGTATCATACAGACATTTTGACAGATAATCTTTGCTTGGTATACAAGTCATCCCTGGACCCTGTTTTGATGAATCCTTTGCACATCTACAAAGCAAACAGCATCAGAACTACTAGATTAAAAGACATAAATTTTGCTTGCAACATAAATAGAACATGTTGGAGAGTCAGATATGCTTCTCAGAGAATTCCCATTCTCTGTAAAAGGCCCCCCCATACATTTCATTTTATTTTTTTTACATTTGTTTACCGGGAAAGTCCGACTGGACACAGGTCCATTTTCAGCGGAGTCCCGGGGAAAAAAGCTCCACAATACAATACAGTACATGAGAGAAGAGAAAAAAAATAGAGCATACTTATAGCAAACATACACAATATGTTAGAGATTAACAATTCTTATAGTAGACAATCACTGAGGTACATAATAAACTTAAAACAGCATTTATATTATTTTTACATTTATAAGTTTTTGTCAAGTAAATATTCCTCTCTATGCCTACTGAAGTGCAAATTGGACCAGTGGATAGGTAATCAGAAATTCACCCTTGGTCTGGTTCCTATGTTTCTGATGGACAGAGGCAGTCAGTAAATCAGTCCCTATAAATCAAATATAAATCAAATTTGTGGGTTGCATTTGTGTTTCACTGCTAGGCTTTTACGGGCCCTAGGGGTTGTTAGCCTAGCATACCTATGAACCTAAAACAAAAGAAGGGAACAGGATGACAAATGACTGCTTAGATATGTCAGTGAAATGGTAAATATTTTAGTGGAAAGATATTACCTCTCACATTCATCTACCAGGGTCCTGAATGAATGAATGACTTAACACTACTGAAGATGTGGTGGAGGATTTATAGATGCATATAGTTAAGGTGGAGTTTAGTAAAATAATTGATTATTTATAGCATGGGAAGCACCGCAAAACACTGACAGAATTATTACAGAAATGTCTAATATTTCACTTTAGTTTAAACTGGGGCTGAACCAGATCTTGATGGGCATGGGAGTTATGAAAGAGATTGCACCGAATCAGAAAACAAGGTACAACAAATTTACATATATATATATATCTATATCTATATCTATATATATATATATATATATATATATATATATATATATATATATATATACATACACGCAATACCCAAAATTCAAGGTTATGAGCCACTGCAGCAACTGATACTTAGTCTGAAAGCTTAAGGATAACACGACATTTTCTAATCATGGCTTCAATAATGTTGAAGTCCCCGATATCCTAATACACTCAGCTGTGTCCATTGCACCATCTCACTAGTTACAACCCACTCTTTGGTCATTTTACAGTGAAGAAAGGAGAAACAGTGATCAGTATATTTACTGTCATTCCTCTGCCATGGGTTTGAGTCATCTTGAACTAAAGGTTTACAGTCTATTCTTTTATTCCACAAGCATTCATCAGTCTGCTGTGACTCTATGTAGAAAACTGAGATAACTGGATACTAGGCATGCAGTTAAAGAGACCAGTGAAGAACATTACTCTGTTTCCAAATTGCCCCATAGTATGGTCTGGTTAAGTGACTTGCTCAGAGTCACACAGCAGGCAAACTGAGGCTGAAAGAATCAAACCCTTGACTACAGAAAGCAGTTCCCTAACAGCATATAGCCTTAATCATCTACCCTGATTGCCAGTGTGATAGCATTCCCCCCCAAAAAATAGAGCAATTTGCAAGTACAGTAAACCTGACTTTATTATATCTTCTTAAATTTCTAAGCTACAAAGGTACAAATATGAATATGTGTCATTATTAGGGACCCATGATGGAGTAAACCCAGAAAAAATAGGAAATTATATAATTATCCAGTTTCTGCAATATCATATATGAAGGTTATAAGGATACGCTATAGACATACTATAGACATCTCAGAAATCTTACTAAGAAACAAACCAATGCAGATAAAAAATCCTTCTACACTTCTGTACAACTCAATAGCAAATCCAACCCTCAAAAGTTCGGGTCCACTATTATCAAAATTCTATCACCAGGCCATCCCTCAAACCCCTGCCCCTACCCCAACACATCCAATCTAGGAGCAGCTACCCTACTTAATAAACACTTTATAGATACCATCCAGACACTCCTACCATCAAACGGTAACACTACTCCTCTGTCTATCCCTCTCAATCTACCTAATATACCTCCTTTCTCTTTACATCCTGTTTCCACTTCCTATATCTGATCTATTCTTCATAAGCTCAAACCCTACTCTCCCTCCACAGATAATCTACCTCCTACCTACCTCAAACTAGTTGCTGACACCATAGCTTATCTAGTGTCCATACTAATCAATTGATCTATACAGGAATCCACTGTCCCAACCCTTTGGAATTCCTTCTTCACTATCCCATTGCATAAAGGTGGTAACTCTACCGACCTATCTAACTACTGCCCCATAACTATCCTATCACCCCTCTCCAAGATTCTCAAAAAATATATCCACTCACAACTAGTAAACCAGCTCCTCGCACACAATCTTCTCACTCCCACCCAGCATGGGTTTCATCCCACCCACAGCCCAACTACTGCCCTCCTATCATTCACTCATACCATTGCAGAGGCCCTAGACAATAATAAACTCATCTCCCATTTCTTCCTTGACCTCTCCAAAGCCCTTGATACAGTCTCCAATCCCCTTCTACTATCTAAACTTGCTAATCTCAATCTATCCTCCTCCTCCCTTGCCTTGTTCTCCAGCTACTTATCCTGCAAACAGCAATCTGTTAAATGGCTCTCTTCCTCTTATCCTTTCATACCTGTCCCAGTAGGTGTACCCCAATGCTCTATCCTGGGTCCCCTCCTGGTCAATGTCTTTATCAATGACCTCCGCACATCATGCCAACAATCCTCCCTCATCCAATATGCCGACGATTCTACTCTCATCTCCATCTCTGACAACATCTCTGAACTCCACACTCATATTCAACAGGTCTTCCTATCTACCGAACAATGGCTAACTAGTAACCTTCTCATTCTTAGCCCTAAAAAGACAAAACTCTTAGTATTTTTTTCCCCGTCCACTCGCTCTCCACAAATCCACCTTTACCATTGCTTCCTCAAATAACACTATTATCAAACCTGAAGCTCACATTAAACTCTTAGGCGTAATCATCGAAGATGAACTCAAATTCAATATGGACATACTCCCAAGTATAAAAAAGACACACCAGAAACTGGGTTTACTTTACCGCAACAAAAAATTCCTAATTCCAAATACGAGACTCTCCCTTGCCCAAGCCTTTCTCCTACCCTTTTTCACTTATGCAGCCACTATGTTTACCAACATTCAAACTACATCCTTAAACAAACCCCAACAAACTTATCATAAGATAGCTAGATTTATCACTAACACTCCATATAATGCACATCACCGCCTATCCTGAAATTGAGTTCCCCCATTTATTGTTGTTGTCACAACTTCAAATGCTACACTCCATTGTTTACAAACCTTCATCCTGCCCTGCTCCCACTTCCCTCATCTCAATCTATTCTCCTTCTTGTACTCTCTGTACCTCTAATCAATTACTACTACATACTTACCAACCCAAAAAAACAACAGGCAAACTCCTTTATAAATATTCCATTACCCAAGCTTGGAACAAACTTCCCAGAGACATATGTCCCATTATTTACCCATCCCACTTTATAGAAAAACACAAAATTAATCTACTTAACTCTAAAATCTGTCCCTGCCAAGCCCCAACCTATACTTTCTTCTCCCCTCCTTAATCTACCCCACATACAACTTGTAAGACTCTATCACAGAGACTTTCTTATCTCTGCTACCTTTTTTTCTGATGATTGAACTCTTCCTGTAAATATGTAAATACATTGTGACTCTGTAAAATATTACCTGCGCACTGTATGTTTTTTTGCATAATCTTGTTGCATGTTTTACTTGTTTTTTTGTTAATTAGATCTTTCATGCAAAGATTTCTTTTTTTGTAAACTATGTGTTTAATGGAGCTTTTCTCTTCGGGTCTCCACTTAAAATGGGCCAGAAACCCAGCTGGACCAACACGGTTAACAAATGTCAATAAATAAATAAAATAAATATGGTTTAGAGGACAGCCGCCATGCTGTAGCTGCTAACATTGTCACCTCACAGCAAGAGGTTTTTATAAGGACATGGTTTAGGGTGGAGCTCTCCTTGGGTTTTGACTAGCTGGTGAAAACTACAGTGGTATCCTACATGGATAAATTAGTATCTAGGATTTTAGGGTTCTCAGTAGGTACCCCGAACCAGTGGAATAAATGCTTAGAATACCTTTAGCACTTAAATATTTCCAGAAGTGTATGGAGAATTGCATATAAAAAGTATACATTAAGTAGTGCACTAGATGGAAAATCAAATAATAGAACTTAGAACAAAAATGAACACAATGAATGCATGTTTTATGTTGGAGACAAGAGCAACAGCTCACTATCTTCTTTTCACCACTTTTTAATTAAGAATATCTTGGAGAGGAATTAATTTATTGAAAACTACCAGTAAAGACAGGAACATTTTGAAGAACAGACTATTTCAAATTAGAAGTGAAAATGGTGTTGTGTAATGAATATAACAAATGAAAGATGGAAAAGGTGCTTAACATGCGAAAATTGTGTTAAATGACAACACTAGGCAGTAAATAAAAAAATATAAAATATTTTGATTTTATGCAGCATCTCTGCCATCCTGGTGATAATTGCCAGCGTGATTTTTTGGCAAGGCTACTTTTTCCCTTCATTATAGAATGTGGCTCCAGTAACACAATGTGATTTTTGTCTTCTTTTCCATGTTTTGGCAGAGATTCAAAGATATGTAAAGTGCAGCAATGCATGCATTGTACACTAAAAGCTATAGGCACCAGTCGCTGAGCCTCAACTTAGAATGGTGTGGGAAGACAGATTTTAACAGACAATGGGAAATGACCAAACTGAACCCAGCAAACAGGTAGATTAATTGTGAGAACTGAGAGAAAACACAGTGTACCTCACAGGATCTGTTGCAAATCTCACTCAGGTACCTATGAGATCTGTGAAGAAGCTGTAAACAAGGCACAGCAATGGATGTGCTGCCTATATATATATTCCACCAGTTTGTAATAGGTAGTGTTTGATGTGCATGTGTTTTTTTTTAAACTGGCTTAGGAGTCTTGTATAAGGTTCAGTAATAGCACAATATCGGTTACATTTCAGGTTCTCCTTACCTATCTCAATATCCATGTGTCCATGACTACTCAGTAGTACAGGCCTAGACTTCCAGTCACCTCCTCTTCCTGGGAAGGAGTACTGCTTGTTCAGTAAGGTTGTGAGCTAGAGAGGAGAAGAAATGTATGGCATCATTAGTTTGCTTCCAGAAAGCTGCTGGCTGTTTGTTTAAGATGTTTGTGTCTCTGTGTGCCAGGTGGCATATTCAAATAGTCATGTAATTGACATTGTCAGAGAGAAGCCCTTAACTTCATATTGACATTTTCTTCCATTGCTCAGCCATTCATACAAAGGGCTAATGCCAAGTCATTTGGATCCTGATAAACCTCAACCCAAAACACGAATGCACCCCCAGGATAAAATGCCCCCCCAAGACAGATGAGGATGCATTGTATCCAGATTCATGTGACAATCCAAGTTGGCTTCTCTGATGTCGTCTTGGCTGCTAATCAAACCAAGGTAGTTTGGGTCATAGAGAGTGATGTATTCTTCTACTCCATGTGCCTAACATGAAATATTCAGCATTAAATAAACAGACTGAATAAGCCAGCACAAAAAGGAGCATGAACAAAAAATAAAAGACAAAAACATCCAGCAACAGGTTAGCTTAGTAAACAGGAATCACCAGGAATGGCTATATGTCGACAGTGGCACAAGTAAGCAGGGCATGCTGGAATGATTGGCAAAATATGTCACTCTCTCATACAGTGAGGTGTTTGGATGTACAACATTATAGGCTTTTATTAGTACAAATAATAGAAATATAGTTGAGGGACATCTCAATCATATATGTTTGTCTAGACTCCCGTCAATCATCATGTTATCTGTTAGTTGGAATTTATATGTTGTAGAGATGTAGAAAATCAGTCACAAGTAAAAGCAGGTAACTACAGAGGTGCCACATGGCACTACTGTATCTTTCATATACATTATCATGTGTCATCAAATCAGTTTTAATGATGATTCCAATAAAACATGTCTGCATGTTGTATACACATAAAACTCATGGACATAATCAGTTGGGTAGAGGTTTGGGTACTGCCAGATACATTAATGCCTATCAAGTGTAAGGTTGACTGTACCCTGCAGAAGTTTACAACCAACAGTTGTGTCTTAACTGGCCAGCATATCATCATGGTTGTACAGTATTCTGGATCACAGATTAGCTCATCACTGACTCTTTCCAGGAGATACTCCATATATTGGAGATCCAGGGAGACCACAGCATCATCCATAGTTTCATTTAGTTATTAGAACTTATGCCTGCTCAAAACATTGGCACAAATGGGGGAAGGACACACCTGTCAACCTCTTAGGGCAAGAGATCTAGACAAAGCCAAAAATAATGGGGGGGGGGGGCAAAAGTCCAGAATAGGAACAGTTTTTAAATCTTGCTCTTATTAATTTAGAAAGTTAATAATATCAGGTTTTGCATTAGTATACCTTTTCTGAAGGGTATGAAGTCTAAATCTCAAATGTCTGTCTTATTTACTGACCAATCCTTGATGATTTGCTAGAAAACTACAAATTTTTGGAGGAACAGATGAAAAATATGAGGCAAAAAGCTGGAAATTCTGTAAAATTATGGACAGTTGAGCGGTGGTGAAGGACTGCTGAGTTGGGACAGTGCCTGATGCTTCTATTATGGGACATAGCATCATGTCCTGAAAGGTGAAGATCTTGTTGCCATGTAATGATGAGACACAATGGGGAGATGCCAGTTAAAATGTACTGTAAGAAGTCCTGATAAAAGACAAAAACGTCATTTGCTATGCTGATCTTCCAGCCAACCTTCCCACCTTTATTGGCTGCATGTTACTCGACTCACTCTGCCCATCCTGAAAAAGGGAAAGCACATCATAGGAATATGGCCATATGATGTTAGCTGCACAGCTCACACATGCATGTTAGCTGCACGGCTCACACATGCATGTTTAGACAGGGATATAGCAGCCTCCCTGTCAACAGCATACAGTCTCCCCTTCTGTCTTTATTGCCAGGGTAACAGTAAAAACTGCTCAGTAGTATTCCTTGTTGGCTCTGGCAAATCACTAGTATCATTAATGCCTGTCTACAGCAATACCACAATGAAGGGGGGTAACAGATGTGCCATTTTCACTATCAAATGTGTGTATGCATTGTACTCACACACCATAGCAGTATCAGTTAAACTGGCTACAGTTGTATACATACAACACCTACAGTGTTATGCAGCTATACAATGTCACATAGCGATAACAACATTTCCAGCACTGCATATGTGTGTGTGCACCATGATAATAGAAGTGCTACTGGCTATATGCATCAGTGTGTGCCTCCTTCATTTACCTGCAGTTGTAGTACTGTGCTGCCACAGAATAATGCAATTAACATTATGTAACCACAAGACCATAGCAGAAGTTGCATATTATAAACAGGATCCCCAGTAATCTGTGAAGCATATATGGACATGCGCAGCAGTTCTAGTGATGATACAGTAGCTATACATTTAAGTCTGTTCACCATGTGATTTCTTCATCAGTGCAGTTCTGTAAAGGCTCTTGTTGAATGCATACAGTCTATACAGCTGAGTCATTAGATCGTCTCAAATCTGTGTATACTTTCCTGTATGCATATTCTGAATGGTGCCAGAATTAAAGTTACTATAGTACTGAATGCATTTTTCTAATTACACAAGATATTTGAACATCTGAAGCTGTTTTCTTTTTTTCTGAAAAGAAACCAAGAAGGTATCAGATTCTGATCCATGTGCAATGGCAATTGTTTTGATCTTCAGTACAAAAATTATTGAGTCCATCTTTGTTTTCAACATTTTTTTGTATTTTTAACATTAACTGGGTAATGTTGCAATCTTTTTTAAAATGTGAAGTGACAATTTCTAGTCTTGAATCTTGTGCTTGCAGACAGCATTTATTTTTCAATTTTTTGTTATGAAAAGTATTGAGCCACTAAACCACCAGAAAATTTTCACATTGTATGAGTTTTGGATCAAATATCTTCATTACAAGCAAAAACTGTCCTTGAAGCTGTATGAAAATGTATCTGAAAAGTGGAAATTCTGGATTCAGCAATCTGAGATTTATCTCGTTGTAAGTACAGCTGCAAAAATGTCAGAAAAGATGTCAAGTGCAATGTTCCTTTAAGTTTTTGGTGGGGAAGCAATTAAGGTATTAAAAGTTTTAACTTTAAAAAGGAAATGGACAAATTTGAAGTCCTGACAGCAAACTTTACATTACCATATTTAAGTCAGTTATATGACTCAACTGAAACACACAATAACAGACTATGGATTTGCTGACTTGTACTATTCAACGATAAGAAGCAGAATTCTGTAAAGGATCATAAATAATTAAGTTAGTCAGAATGCTGAGATTAGTGGAATTGACACTTGATAAAGCATTAGATGTGGCTAGAGTAAGTGAGTTTTCAGTTTAAGAGCATAACTGACTCAAAATGTGCAGCAGAATACAAGCTGTAAGTAAAAATGATGGCAGATGAAGTTCAAAATGAATACAACAAATAACATAAAAATGAAATTACATGGCATCCAAGATGGCACCATGTAATAAGACAATCAGATGTCACATCCACTATAACCAATGTGACTAAAGAAATGAGAATGTAGATTGCAGACTCTTAATTGTTTCTGCATGTTGTACAGCCGTCACATGCAGTTTGCAAAAATGTTATTAGGGTGATGATTTTTAAAAGTAAAAATAAATTTATTAAGTAAGATTTTCAGTTAATACAAGCATATAATGAAGGCCAGCACATACATGTGAATTTTATAGCCACAAAAGAGATTTACAGCCCTAGAAGCCATGGCATATGCTTCTCCAAATCATGGCACATGCTTCTCCTAAAAAATAATATGGAAAGAATCTGCTGTAACATTGAACTACTACCTACTAAGTACAATAACAGGAATGTTGTTATAAGTCCCTTGCCCAACGCTTCCTAGAATTTATAAACTTGAATGCCCTGGATCAACTGGTCAACACCCCCACCAGAGGTGACAACATATTGGACCTGGTCATCACCAACATGGGCGACCGGTGTTCTACTCCGGAAGTCAACCCCTCGCTGGTTAGATCAGACCACAGACTAATCACTCTGGATATCCACATTCTGCCCCCACCCCCAATCAAGGAAACCACCGTGAAAAACGTTTCAAAAGCAAACTTCACGTTACTTAAGTCCGAGGTGGAAAGGTTCACAGTCCCCATGCTAAAGGACAACGTTGTCCAAGCTGCTGAATCCCTTACAAAGGCATTCTATGAGCACCTGCAAGAATGCATGGATTGTGCTATCCCAAGCAAAACCAAGAGTCGCTCCTCCAAGAAAAGGAAACCAGTCTGGTGGACCCAAAGATAACCACAAAGTGTTTTTAGCTATGTCAAGAACCTAAGTGGAAATTCTAGGATCTGCTTTGAGTTAGTGCAGAATGGCACAAAATACACTGAACCGACTGATATTGCCAGCATTCTGGCAGACAGGTTTAGTGCAAACTTCACCCCCCTCTCACCCCCTAAAGGGCCCATAAACATACCAGAAGAATGTAGAGCCCCTGCAATCATTGACACACAGGTTAAAACAGCCCTATCCAAAGCCAAAAACACAGCTTCAATGGGACCGGACGTTGTCCCAGGCTGTGTCTTACACGAACTCCAAATTGAACTAACCCCTCACATAAACACACTGTTCAAACTCAGCCTCTCTACAGGCTACATACCCACAGAGTGGCACGCAGCAACAGCTATCCTACTCCACAAAGGTGGAGCCACAACGGACCCCGGGAACTATCACCCTATAAGCTTGACTAGCCTGGTCTGCAAGGCTATGGAGCACATCATCATGGAACTCATTAACAGAGACATTGGGAAACTCCAAACGTTGGACCCTACCCAGTTTGGCTTTGTTAAGGGCAGATCATGCCTCCTAAACCTGGTGGACTTCTTTGAGATAGTTGCCAAGGCTTTAGACAAGGGAAAGGAGGTCCACACAGCCTACATAGACCTCGCAAAGGCTTTCGACACCATTCCCCATTCTGGTATTTTAGACAAGCTCACCAACCTAAACATAAACTCCTATGTCACGAGATGGGTTGCCAATTGGCTCATGGATAGAACCCACACGGTGAGAGTTGCAGGTTCTAGGTCCCACTCTAAACTGGTTACAATTTTATTATAATGAGCTCCTCAGACTGTCACTATTTTCATTGGTTTTAACTTAGATGCTTGAATGTTATTGTTTTTTTTAAATGCAGTTGCTTACATAATGCTTAATCAGTTAATTCACTTTGTCTGATGAAGTCTAAGCTACAGGCTGACGAAAACGCATGTACTGGATGTGTAATAGCGTTTACGAATTCTGTGATCTAGTTTTGGACGTTTTATTCTTTGAATAAAGTGCGGATTGTGTGCGCTGTCTCTGGATTCCTTTTGTTATCAGTTTTGTGTTTTGCTGGCTCCTTTTGGCTGTTTTATTGGTTGGGAGCTCAGCTATGGCAGACAGCTCACACTCATCTTGCCGTGAGGAAGTTGGGCAGACCCGCAAGCTCATCGGACAGCTCACTGAGCTGATAGAGCTACTCACGCCGATGTGCTTTGCTCTGACTGGCAGGAAGTCAACGGACGTACCTAACAAGCAGGAAGGGACCGAAAGGTTGAGAGGAACCAAACAGAAGAGGAAAAGGCTATACCATGATTCCGGCTCTACGTCCGAAGATGGGGCAGAACCGAACGGTGGCACATTTGACCCTGCCAATACACCAGCAATTTTGGGCTCTTTAACTACAGTAGAACTTTCTTCCGGAGCACAAGCCATCAATGGGCGTGTTGGGACTACTTCTAATGCTATGGGCAGCAATGCTCCAGGTACTGTTCCGATTCCACCACCTAATGATTATTTTAACAATGACAATTTAACTGACTGGCTACATAACCAGCGTGGATTTAATATTTCCACAAATAATGATGATTCACCACAGGATGGTGATTCCTATAATGTTAAATTAGATAAATTGCATAAATGTATGTACAAATACAAAATGTTATGCATTGAAAATTTGTATCTTACAACCTGCATTAAGCACAATATTGTACCTAAGGGGCTCAGGGTTTGGAAATACCCTAATAATGTTGAAATTGGGACTGCATACCATAAAGACCTTATAGACATTTTTAATAGATGTGGTTTAGAAATTTTGCGACGCATTATTAAAGAAAACACTAAACAGCTAGCTGACCTTGAGGATGAAATTGTTGCTTTAGATAATTTTATCAAACATGATTTGTTCTTCGAAATAAAACAGGAAAAGGACAAATATTTTAATTTAAGGTTAGAAATAGATGCAAAATGTAAAACGCTAGAGCAGAGGAAAATTAATAAACTCAAGAGGGACTTGGATGAATACAAAAACAATGCGAATTACCCATCACCACCATTCAGGGGAAACGCACATAATGTCAAAAACCAGACTGACTACATGAGAGTTAATAATTATAAAGGTCAATATAAAAATAAAAATACAGAATGGGTTTTTGAGGACTATGACAATGAATTTCCCCCATTAGAGGACCTAGAGTTACCATATAATGTCCACAGAAAAGGGCAAGGCCCTCAGAATTTTCAGAGAGGGGGAGGAAGAAGGGGGAGAGGGAGGTATTAAGGAATACCCTCTATACCCCCACCACCACTGTTCCCCCACTCACTAGTCCTTTAACCCTTTCTGCATCCTTTACTGAGAGTGACACTAATGGTGATACTGAGATCTTACATACAGGTACTACACATTCCCTCAATAATTTTTCCATTTACAATTTTAGCAATATCATTTTAAATAAGGGACACTTTGATCTCCTCAGTAAGGGATTTAAATTCATCCCAAGTACTCGAGGAGACCTAGTTAAAACCATAACTGATATGAAGCTGTTTCTTAGGAAAATTAACTTGAAAGCTACTTTACCTCCAGCACCATCTAACACTGAACAACCACAAGGTGGCCTTACAAGACGTAGCATTTACAACCCTCCGCTTCTCCCACAACTGAAAAACCTTGAGATGGTATTGGAAAATGGGATTCGAAAAGAATTTAAACAACAACATTTAAAGTACAATTTAACAAAGGAGGAATATGCAACACTAGAAGAATTAAAGAAGAACACATCAATTAGAATCATGAAACCAGACAAGGGAGGAGGAGTAGTTATAATGGAGAACATTATATACTGAAGGAAAAATGAACAATATTCTTCGTGAAGAAACCAAGTATAGAAATGTTTCCATGGATGAGGTTGAAGTGGCTTATCAAAAGATAGACATGGCACTTGATCACATGATTATTGAAGGAACAATAAACAATAACATGCACAAGTTTTTATCAGTGCCTAAACCAAAGGTTCCAATTATATTTGGTATTCCGAAGGTCCACAAGAATGTAAGCGACCCACCACTCAGACCGATCGTGTCGGCTGACTGCTCAAAGACGCTACCTATGGCCAAATTTGTGGACAACAAGATCAAACATATTTGTAATAACTTTAGTCACATTCTGAAAGACTCATGGGACCTACTTAGGAACATTACATCTACTCTCTATTCGGAGAATTTAATTTTTGTTACCATTGATGTGGTGGACCTGTTTACTTGTATCCCACACAATGAAGGAATGAGGATCTTTGAGGACATTATTTTTATGGACAATACCTTGACACACATAGAAAAGGTTGCCGTAGTGGGACTTATGGACAACATTTTGAAATACAATTTTCTAACATTTAATGGAGAATTTTTCCAGCAAACAAAAGGGGTAGCAATGGGGGCGGCGTGTGCACCAACTTATGCTAACATTGTCCTTGCAGGTTGGGAATTGAACTACATTTTGAATTCTGAATTCCGACAATATTGGTCCTTATATCGACGTTTTCTTGACGATATTGTTATCTTTTGGACTGGGGGTAGTGACCAACTATCTCTCTTTTTGGAGTACATCAACCACACCACCTCTTTTTTGAGCTTTACACACACAAGCTCGGTGGACAGACTTCAATACTTGGATGTGGAGGTCCAAAAGAACAAAATTTCTAAAGATTTTGAGACCAAAATATTTCGGAAAAATACGTTCTGCAATTCCTACCTACACTTTCTTAGTGCACACCCCCCCCCATTGCAAGAGAAACATTGTCAAAGGACAATTTGTTAGAGGTTGTCGAATGACAAGCAAGGACGAAGATTTTTATGTGGAATGTAACACGCTAGAAGCCATGTTCCTTGCTAGAGGATACCCACTCGAGTTCATAAAAAATATTAGAACGGAAGTTGAACAACACAGAAAGACCAAATTTAAACCCATAAAAGGCTGTCTAAATGACAAAGCCTTAAGTGAGCACACCACTAAGAGTCAGACAAACATCAACATAAATCATACCCCAGTTGAATCTGACTATCAATCAGCCCTTATCTTGGAATTTAATGGCTTCAACTCCAAGATAAAAGCATGATCCTCAATGAGTGGGAAAAATTCATCTCTTTCTCAGATATACCGAACATAAAAGGAAAAACACCAAAATGGTATATAAAAATGCACGTAGCATAAAAAAAGTTTTAGAGAACAATCTCACAAAAGATCCTCATCACTACTTGGAGAGGGCATGCCTTAATAAAACCTCATATGGAACATTTCATTGTGGGCACTGTAAACAATGTCCCTACATTTCCAACAAAAGAGAAATTTACATTGAAATAAGGGACATTAATATATATAGCACTGGTTCATTCAACTGTGAGTCCCAGGGAGTGGTTTACCTTGCAATGTGTACAAAATGCAGTTCGTATTATGTTGGGAAAACAGAAAGAGTATTGAAGAGACGGATATACGAACATTTATATGAGATACAAAAAGCAAAGGACACCAATGCATTGTACAAACACACAAAGAACTGTAAAGAAGCCACATTCTCCTTTTTGTTTTAGAACAAGTTAAAAAAGAAATAAGAGGAGGTCCCTGGGAAGAATGGCTTGAATACAGGGAACTGTATTGGCAAATTTTATTAGAGGCCAACAAATCACCAGGCTTAAATGAATGTATCTCAATTATTCCAGCTCTCAAACTGAGATCAATTCAAGTTTGAAACTCATTAAGTAGTTCTATGAACAGTAGAGGGCACTGTTGTCTATGCTTCTGTTTTTTATGTACCTACTACAATTACTGTGCACATAAATACATTTTATCAGTTTTTAACCAAACAGCTTCATTATATTGTGGGTTCTAGAAACCTAATTAACTACAATGTTTTTTAATCAATACCTCTGCTTTTAAATATTGTAATCATTTTAAAGGAAAAGTTTTTTACATATTTATTAGATGATTTTAAATCACTCACAATTTTATTATAATGAGCTCCTCAGACTGTCACTATTTTCATTGGTTTTAACTTAGATGCTTGAATGTTATTGGTTTTTTTAAATGCAGTTGCTTATATAATGCTTAATCAGTTAATTCACTTTGTCTGATGAAGTCTAAGCTACAGGCTGACGAAAACGCATGTACTGGATGTGTAATAGCGTTTACGAATTCTGTGATCTAGTTTTGGACGTTTTATTCTTTGAATAAAGTGCGGATTGTGTGCGCTGTCTCTGGATTCCTTTTGTTAAAAATGATGGCAGATGAAGTTCAAAATGAATACAACAAATAACATAAAAATGAAATTACATGGCATCCAAGATGGCACCATGTAATAAGACAATCAGATGTCACATCCACTATAACCAATGTGACTAAAGAAATGAGAATGTAGATTGCAGACTCTTAATTGTTTCTGCATGTTGTACAGCCGTCACATGCAGTTTGCAAAAATGTTATTAGGGTGATGATTTTTAAAAGTAAAAATAAATTTATTAAGTAAGATTTTCAGTTAATACAAGCATATAATGAAGGCCAGCACATACATGTGAATTTTATAGCCACAAAAGAGATTTACAGCCCTAGAAGCCATGGCATATGCTTCTCCAAATCATGGCACATGCTTCTCCTAAAAAATAATATGGAAAGAATCTGCTGTAACATTGAACTACTACCTACTAAGTACAATAACAGGAATGTTGTTATAAGTCCCTTGCCCAACGCTTCCTAGAATTTATAAACTTGAATGCCCTGGATCAACTGGTCAACACCCCCACCAGAGGTGACAACATATTGGACCTGGTCATCACCAACATGGGCGACCGGTGTTCTACTCCGGAAGTCAACCCCTCGCTGGTTAGATCAGACCACAGACTAATCACTCTGGATATCCACATTCTGCCCCCACCCCCAATCAAGGAAACCACCGTGAAAAACGTTTCAAAAGCAAACTTCACGTTACTTAAGTCCGAGGTGGAAAGGTTCACAGTCCCCATGCTAAAGGACAACGTTGTCCAAGCTGCTGAATCCCTTACAAAGGCATTCTATGAGCACCTGCAAGAATGCATGGATTGTGCTATCCCAAGCAAAACCAAGAGTCGCTCCTCCAAGAAAAGGAAACCAGTCTGGTGGACCCAAAGATAACCACAAAGTGTTTTTAGCTATGTCAAGAACCTAAGTGGAAATTCTAGGATCTGCTTTGAGTTAGTGCAGAATGGCACAAAATACACTGAACCGACTGATATTGCCAACATTCTGGCAGACAGGTTTAGTGCAAACTTCACCCCCCTCTCACCCCCTAAAGGGCCCATAAACATACCAGAAGAATGTAGAGCCCCTGCAATCATTGACACACAGGTTAAAACAGCCCTATCCAAAGCCAAAACACAGCTTCAATGGGACCGGACGTTGTCCCAGGCTGTGTCTTACACGAACTCCAAATTGAACTAACCCCTCACATAAACACACTGTTCAAACTCAGCCTCTCTACAGGCTACATACCCACAGAGTGGCACGCAGCAACAGCTATCCTACTCCACAAAGGTGGAGCCACAACGGACCCGGGAACTATCACCCTATAAGCTTGACTAGCCTGGTCTGCAAGGCTATGGAGCACATCATCATGGAACTCATTAACAGAGACATTGGGAAACTCCAAACGTTGGACCCTACCCAGTTTGGCTTTGTTAAGGGCAGATCATGCCTCCTAAACCTGGTGGACTTCTTTGAGATAGTTGCCAAGGCTTTAGACAAGGGAAAGGAGGTCCACACAGCCTACATAGACCTCGCAAAGGCTTTCGACACCATTCCCCATTCTGGTATTTTAGACAAGCTCACCAACCTAAACATAAACTCCTATGTCACGAGATGGGTTGCCAATTGGCTCATGGATAGAACCCACATGGTGAGAGTTGCAGGTTCTAGGTCCCACTCTAAACTGGTTACAAGTGGCGTTCCCCAGAGCTCAGTCCTGGGATCCCTCCCATTCGGTATATACTTCTCAGCGGTACAAGCAAGCACATGAGGACTACGGCTGACCAAGTTCGCAGATGACTGCAAACTGGGAGCCATAATTGACTCTCCAGCTGATACAGACATCCTCCAGAAGGGTCTCACTGAGACAGATACCTGGTGTCAAAATCATGGCCTCAAGCTAAATGCCAAAGAGTGCATAGTCATCCCCTTTGAAAAAAACAAAGTACCCGTGAACTACCACATACGTGGTAGTCCCCTAACTACAAAAATATAATAAGGGATCTGGGGACCCAAGTAAATAGTAATCTCTCCTTTGATAATCATATTGCCAAGGTGGTTAGAAAATTCTTCTATGTGGCCCACCTAATCACAAAAGGGTTTGCATCTAGAACAAAAGAGGTTATTGTGCCCTTCTACTCATCACTCACCAGATTCATCATAGAGTACAACGCCCCATTTGGGATGTACCTTACATGACACCTGCAACAGCTGGAAAGACCACAGAAGTACCTTACCAAGAGGATTAATGGCCTCAAACAGATGCCCAATGCAGCCTGACTGAAGAAACTCCAGCTGTACTCAGTTGCATATCGCTTACTCAGAGCTGATCTCTGCCTGACATACAAGGCCATGTCCAACCCAGAATTGATAGACATGCTCCACTTAAAAAAAACAAATCCCCGAGAGTCACACGCTCTAGGGATCTAAACCTCACCACAACAATAAATAGGACTTGCTGGAGGGATAGATTCCTGTCCCAGAGACTCCCCATGCTTTGAAACAGGATTCCAATCTACATTAGGCAGAGCCTCTCACTAACACTCTTCAAGAGAAACCTTGACGAGTAAATGGGAAACAGAAAATTTACCCCAGGGATTACTGCAGTGGTTCTGCTGGACAGAGGCACAGGGAACTAATGTCTCTGCTGGACAGAGGCACAGGGAACTAATCTAAGGGGGTGGTGAAAGCCAACACATTCTGGATAGGCTTACAGATTCCCTCGGGCAGATAGCCTAGTACTTACCTATGAACCTATGAACCTATAAACCTAAGTGTTTAATGAAATATAACGTCCAAGATGTTAATGAAACCCTTTAAAGTTATTCAGTTGTTTAGGCTGCCTGCAGAAAGGGATCATGTTATGATTTTATCAGTACATACTCTTTATGCATGGATTCATGTCAGTCCATCGACAGTTCAAAACAACGAAAGTCAGTACTGCGAAACGAAAGCGTCGACCGTTGAAAACATCGACAATACAGTCACGTAAAGTAAACTAAAGTAAAGTCACAAAAACAAGTGCTAACATGGGTCCTGCAAGGGGGAAGTAAAGGATATGATATTGCGGAGTTTAGTATGGGTACAGTATCATATCATATCCTTTACTTCCCCCTTGCAGGACCCATGTTAGCACTTGTTTTTGTGACTTTACTTTAGTTTACTTTACGTGACTGTATTGTCGATGTTTTCAACGGTCGACACTTTCGTTTTGCAGTACTGACTTTTGTTGTTTTGAACTGTCGATGGACTGACATGAATCCTTATACATACATATAAAACAGTCCCAGTTCCGCTCAAAACCAGAGCTGAGTAAGAAATTAAGTGAAAGGAAACTGAGAGTTATTGTTATGCAAGATGAGATGACTGAATGAGTGGATAGCCTTATAACAGTTATAAAGCAAGTCAGGCTTAAGATCTGTATGCATTATTAAGATTTAGTAAATTAATTAAAATGGAGCATAATCCACTTCACACAGTTGAAATTGTTGCAGCAATGTAGAATGTCGAGATTTTCTTTGTACAAGATGAGAGTCATAGATATTGGTGAATAAAGCCCGATAAAGTGAGTCTAAAGCTTTGCAAACTAGGCACTCATTTAGGTAGATATAGGTTTTTAAAACTGCCTTTTGGAATATCATGTTCCTAAGAGCAGTAGCTGAAATGATTAAAGGTCTTGAAGGCATGGACAATATGACTAATTATCTAGTTTGGGGAGCTACTAAACAGGAACAAAACTTGTTATTTATCAATCTGCTGATCAGGTTAAGATAAAAAGACTTGAAATGCCAGATTTGTGTATCAACTATTATCAACAAATGGCATGTTTTTACTTATAAATGTCTGAAACCTAACAATAAGGATTAGTACCATAATAAATATGCAGACACCTTGTGGCAAGTAATCTCTTATGCAGTTCCTTAGCGTAGTAGAGAATCTTTCCACATTTAATGCAGACTAGTTAGAAGAAGCAGTGGTACTTGGGAAAATGGTAGACCATGACATTATTTGTGTAGGAACAAGACAGGGATTTTGAAATATTAAATGAGCCAGGAACTGAGGCACCTGCTCTAAAGTTCTATGATGCATCACAGTGGTTACACTTCAAATGGATGGCAGCCAGTTAAGGTATGGGGTAGAACTACTACAAGTATGTAGACCAGTAATGTGTGGTTCAGTGGTTCTGACTGATGCTCAGACATGCTGTACTCAAGCAAAACAAGAGAAGTTAACCATAGTTTTTCATTGTCATTTTTTTCATGATTAGTTCTATGACTAGCTAGATATTGTGGATTCAGGCCATAAGTCACTGGACAAGTTATTCAAAACTGGAAACGATATATAAATACATGGATCTCCTTGTTGTACCAAGAGCATGTCTTCTTTTACAACAAATGGTACAAGATCCTCCTCAACATTGTACATGGAAGGGTAATTAAAATGATACCTAATGTGCCATCCTTTACTGAATCATGTAAACTGCTCTGTTATGAGCACACAATAGAGATGCATAGGTATGTACTAACATTAGTATTGACATGTTAATTTTTTCAATTTTCACACCATTAGGGCTATCATGGTTCCATGCTTCTATGCAGTGCCTTACTTGTGGAGACATCTTATCATTAAATTTATTATTTATTTATTTATTTTACATTTGTTAACCGGGATGGTCCGACTGGATACATGTCCTTTTTCAGCGGAGGCCTGGGGAGAAAAGCTCCAACAGAGTTACATTGATAATTAGGTACAGTAAATGAGCTGAAAGAACTTAACAAAAACATAGGCTATTTACATACAAATACAAGACTGCCATTACTATTTCTGAGATTACTACAAATGTAACATTAATAACATATTAGCAAGGACGGTAGGCAGTATAATGACATAGAGTTAGACAGGATACATATTTCTTTATCACAGTATACAAAGTACTTATCATCTTAGCTAGTTGTTTATGTTTTAGTTAATGGCACAGAGCTAGTCTGGGTTTGAGCAAGGACATAGCCAGTGTGACTTGAAGTGGAGTTTTAGACTATTTTTGAATTGACTTAGAGAAGTTGCAAGCGTGATGTTATTTGGGAGAGAGTTCCATATTTTACCAGTGGTGTTGGCAAATAGCACGTTACCACCTAGGTTGAGAGATTTAGTTGTTTGGACAAGGAGTCTGTTTGCTGAGCGAAGGCAGCTTAGATTGGAGTAGGGAGTCATTAAGTTTTTTTAGTGCTGGGGTATTCTCAGGTTGTTTAAGGATTTTGAAGGCCTCTATGAGTTGGGACTGGTGAAGAAGGTGTGGGAATTCTATCCATCCAAGCTTTTTCAGGTTAGTACAGTGGTGTGTTCTGTAGGGTAGGCCTGTAACGAACCTGGCAATGTGATTATAGCAGGATGAGAGCTTGGCCAGATCAGATTTGTTAAAGTGAGTGAGGACAGGAGAGGCATATAGTAGGGTAGAGAGAAGGTGTGAGCGGGCTGTGGCTGCCCTGGCATTCGGGGTAAGGAAGGCTTTAATTCTATATAGGGTCCCAAGTTTCTTGTTGACTGACTTAATGGCTTGGTTGATATGTATATCAAATCTGAGTTTATTGTCAATGTTTACTCCTAATAGCTTTGTATAGGTGTCTGGGGAGATGATGGTCCCATTATTGGATTTTATAATGAAGTTTTCAGTCGGAGATCTATTGGTTGGGTAGAAGAGAAGTAACTTGGTTTTGTTTGGATTTAAGATCAGGAGATGGTTGGCAAGCCAGTTTTCGACTTTGGTGAAGCTATGTTGGGTGGTAGTTAGTAGATTTGCAAGAGAGATTGATAAATGCAGAGAAATTAATTTGACATAAGCTTCAATAAATATGAATGAGGCAAATTAATATAATGTTACAGTGAAAAAGGACCTAGCAGCTATGCTAGTTTGCTATCCATGCAGTCTGCTGGATGCATGTGGAATAGACTTGCTCTGTTTTAGCAGATCAGTTCCCCCTGTGCTTAAGTGCATTATACTATACTTAAATATAACATTGCTGTTGTTTAGCATTCTACTGCTCTTATATGTCTTATGTTCTTATGATTGCATTATATGATTTTGATTGCAGAAGTATTCTAATGAGGTATCATGCTGTGGTATATTAGTGATTATACAACAATCCCCCATTAATATTCCAAAACATGCACACTGATTGGTCAGTGTGCACATTGTAAATCAGACTTATACTAATGGAAAAAGGTCTGGTCGCCCGGACTTTTTCCATTAGTATAAGTCTTTTTTTTTACAGCAATGGAGAACGCAAGATCTCCGTTGCTTTTTAGACACTGTCTCGCTAAGTTAACGGAATTTAACATAGCGAGACAGCTTTAAAAAAAGTAACAGAGATCTTCCTTTCTCCGTTGCGTTTTTTTAAAGCTGTCTCGGTATGTTAAATGGGTTTAACATAGCGAGACAGCTTTAAAAAAAGCATGGAGATTCTTTAACATAGAGAGACACTTTGTAAAAAGCAACAGAGATCTTGCTTTCTCCGTTGCTTCCACCCATAGCTCTGATGTACTGCATAAGCATACGCATGCGCAGTACATCAGAACTGCCACAGAATACCAGACAGCTGCGGAAGGGCAGTAAGGAGGCATTATACAATGCCATTATTTAAGAAAAGTAAGTATTTTTTTTCTTAAATACTGTCATTGTGTAATAGCAATAACCCTCTTCTGAGTGTGGGTAATGCTGGATTTACCCACGGTTGTCTTTGTTTGGCCAGTCAGGCTTCACCCTCATGACCAAACCGCAGCAAAAGTGGGTAAATCCAGCATTACCCACACCCAGGCGTGGGTTATTGCTATACTGTTCTATGATTCATATTACTGTTGGTATAAGTAATTTTACATTAGTCATTTAGTTGTGCAAATGTATTGATTGTTTTATACCTTTAAGTAACAGGATAAGAATGAATAGAACATTTGGATTCCATTTTGTACTACAGTGTTTCATATCCCATTTTTTGTTTTTTGTAAGATGTACAATGAACACTGACAAACAATATCAGCACCAATAAAATGTTCATGTAAGCAAAATGCAGTTGTGCAGCAGGCCCTGAGGGAGCATGATGTCACCTGAGTGATGTTGGATAGCGGGAGTGGTGCTCAAGAACATTTTCACCTGTTGTGGCAGGTGTTGCTAATGCAAGTCTATGCAATCAGTGGGATGACTAAATGCACTCGCAGTGTGACTGCAGGATCACTGTCATTACTACTCATGCATGGAAAAAAGGCATAGAACATTGTCACAGCAAGGAATGACAGGTGTAGATGTTGCTCCTACTGTCACACACTGACCCCAAAACCTTTCTTGTATTCCTTTCAACAAATGATCTTCATAGAACTCTTTAGGAAGTGGCCTCAGTGTTACTGTATGGTTGGATTTGAGGTCCCAGGGATCCCAGGTCTCTCAGGATGATTAACCATGTCTGTGCTATACTTAACAGTTTTTAGAAAGATATGTTTATCACATCTATGCCTTATCTCTTTTTATGTGTCTTGTATAATATGTTTCTATTTTAATACATCATTGTTACACCTGGGATTTCATCTGGGCAAGGGAAGCCCACAACTCTATCAGTCAAATTATTTTTGACCTTGTCACAACTTCACTTGAAGTGACACCTTATCAGTTACTGGTACTGTTGTTATTTTTTCATTGCTACCACTGTGTCTGTGCAAACACTATACACAATATACTATAGTATATGTGGATGACCAGGGAAAAGATGTTGTTGTTTGTCTTTCGGCTTTTCCCAGTTAGGGGTCGCTACAGCGGAACTCCAGTGCGCTAATGATTGGCAGTTGGTTTTTATGGTGTCGAGTTGCCCAACCTTCAACAATGGCATGCCCATTCAACGCATGTCTTTCGAATGCCCAGTTGACCATGGGGAGGACATGAAGACTTCTCACAGAAGGCACTCCCAACCCAAGCTGAGAATCGAACGGGAGAACCTCTTGTTGTGAGGCAACAACGCTACCATTGCACCACCGTGGAAGTACGAACTGTTCTTAATTCCAGTCATAAAGTCTCACATCATATACTTACTTAATTGCCTGATGCCACTGACTTTTTCTTCATGTCAGATGATGAAAGTATGGCCACATTGCACTCATATAGGAATACTCAGCTTACACATGTACATTCAACCTTTGGAGGAAATCGGCATAATGAGTGTGATGCTGAAAACACTAATGACTGTTAGAAACAAGTCCCCCCATTAAAAATGCACCTGTAGCAACTACATTCCAGCATAATAATGTGTCTTTAATGGAAAATGCAAGATCACATATCAGTATATTACATTGGACAGGGATATATCCAATCAACGATGAGCGTAGGTTATCACCAAAGTACATATCATCAGCATATCCAAAAAAGTACAGAGAGGTGTAACAGTGCCATCTGGGACTAAACTGCCATTATTTGCATCATGTATAAGGGAAGGAGCAGTTATATCATGAGTCAATGTTCTTCTTGATGCCCCTGATGACAAACTTAGTTGCTACTGCCTACTGCTCAGAATGATGCCCACTACAGATCTGCTAGTTATGGAACAGGTGAATATGAGTGCCCTTGATCATAGACAATTGCAGCATGTGAAAGTGCAGTAAAAGGAAGTGAGGCAGATGATGTACACCAAGCACTGTGACTCCATGGTGTAGCCAGTCCTGAGACTTTGCATCATCAGCATCACCCACAGTCACATCCTATTCCTAATATGGAACACAGTGATGTATGACACTTAGACAGTTGAAACCTGCCCTGGCATTCTGGAGGATGCTGAGTTTAAGAACTTTCAGCCAATGATGTAACTCTACACCCTGGGGAGCATGCTGGGGATTGCCTATACCATACCACATTGTACACCCCATGGAATTCCTTTGCGATAACCCATTGACATCCCTTGTATTACAGCTGAGATGCTGTTTACCTAATTATACCAGAGTATTTCAAAACCAGGAAACTTGAAACTAAACTAAACTAAAGATAGAGCATACTATGTGATTTTTGCTATTACTATAATGTATAACCTCTCTCTGTGAGTCTATTTTCCAAACACATGTATAAAATTCCACTAATGTCCTGCTGTTTGTATAACATTAGATTGATACTACAATATATACTATTGGTACTTAGCCTTGATGATTTGTACAGGTTACAAATATGTATTAAGTTCAGACTATTCCTACAAATCATTTGTTGACTTGTATTGTATATTTTGTTCCTTATGTTTTGTATATTGCTGTTCTAACTGGAGCTCTTCTCCTCAGGCCTTCACTAAAAAAGGACGTGTCCAGTTGGACTTTCCCGGTAAACAAATGTAAAATGGAATAAATAATAAAAGTATCGATATCAAAAGATTGAAAATCAAAATATTGAAAAACAAAAAAAAAACAGTAAAATCAATGTTATGCATCCCCACATCCCCTGACACCAAGTCTGAGATTACACAACAACAGCAATGAAAGGAAAAATTCTCACCTCCAGTGTTCTGTGAACTTGCACACAGATTCTAGGAAGACCATCTAAAGCTTGCAATAATAACACTTAACATTCTCAACATTTTGAAAAAAAAAAGTACCTGCAACCATTTATTCATATCCTTTTATGTATCCAGTGTCCCTTCCAATCTGTACTTTTCCTGTCATTATGTAGGATGTCCCCCTGCTAGTTATGCAATTGATACTGACTAAGCTATATAGTTCTTTTCTGTTTGTGTTGCTGTATTGTGATGTCTGATGAATAGTATAAGCAGACTAAGCACTGCACTACATGGTTTACATCGGTACTACATGGCACTTCCAGTACTGTGTGCACCCCTTTTTTCAATGTAATTTTGTCCATTGTGTGCAGTCATGATATGTAGTTCTATCAGATGTTGCTGCTTTCCCTGAGCTGACAAGTGCTGGGCTCTGCATCCATAGCGAAAGCTGTCCATCTCCACCATCATCCCGAAAACAGTACTCATTTTCACCCTGATGAAGGTGGTGTCAGTGCTGGTGGTCCAGATGAACACAGCTGTCCGTCTAGAGCTACAGTCTGGGATGCATGCTATTAGGCATTCATGTTACACAGCATGGCATACAAAACAAAGATTTTGTTCATCTTATGTTCGGACTCCCTCCTAACATATTAAGGCACTAGATGTGAGCCTTGAGCAGCCAAGAAACATATTCCTCCACTGCATGGATCTTATGATTGGAAGCATTACAGTGAGGGTCACCTGTAGTTTATGGATGCTTCACTAGCATAATCTGTCATGACTCAAAGTGCATTCAGCATCACCTGTATTACAGAAAACTGGCAGCTATACATAGATGCATTACTGGGTGGTCTATCACAATACACTTTTTATTTTTGCCAACAAGATGCGGCGTAGGAGCTCTTTCTGCTGAAAAAGGTGATGAAGGTCACATGTACCATGTATTGTGCTGTGCACACTGGCACTGTACCACACAGAGACTTCTGTATTAAAACAACCTGCACTGCAGTTAGTTTGGCAAATTAATAAATTGTATCCTTACCTTTTAATATAGACATCCTGATTGGAATCAGCTTGTGGCCTAAGTGCAACATTTGGGAAGTTAGTGGTACCCAGGACTACAGAGAGGAGGGCAATGTCATAAAAGTCATATATTGGGGTTGTTATCTCTTCTACAATTCTGGGATATCATATATGCTGCCCTACCTGCTGTAATAACTCATTATAGGACTTTTCCAGTTTCCAGTGTCCTCTAGAAGGAGGATCAAAAGGGCCCCCTGGTTGATTGCTGGAAAGTGTCTGTGACTAGGATAGTTCTCAATTCATCTGATCATCTTTCCAAGTTCCAGGTCCATATTAGATGACTACAGATGGTGAGTTCAAGGCCTCTTTTGTTCCAATATGAATAAGAGAGTAAATCTATGTGTGCATATGTGTGAGAGAGAGAAAGAGAGAGTGTGTGTGTGTGTGTGTGTGTGTGTGTGTGTGTGTGTGTGTGTGTGTGTGTGTGTGTGTGTGTGTGTGTGTGTGTGTGTGTGTTGCTGAACCACTTAATTTCTTGACAAACCAAATACTAGTGACCTCAAAAATATGTCTGCTATTAAGTAACTGCTTATTTTTCCTCCATTTAGGTTCAGTATGGGGTTGTAGTTCAAGTACTGAATGAGAATGACAACAGGCCAGCATTCATCAATAATTCTTCTGTGCCACAGAACATAAGTGAGGTAATGCCTGATGAGCAATTTCAGGGCATCAGTGTATAAAGATGTGTGATCTTACATGCATGCAGACTGTATAACATTAAGTATTTCACAATAAGCACCATGTCTAGCTAACTGCACCTGCTTCGCAGACTCCCATTTGTTATTATGGATCTCAGTGCTTTAATGCTATTTATAATGTAATATCCAAAATAAGTGATGATATAAACCACTACTTGTAATAGTATACTGTACTCTCATAGTGTTCCTATAAAAATGTTTTGTTAGATGTGCCCAGGAAAGTTACGTAACAAATCTCAGATTTTGGCAAAAACTTCAGTTTGCTGTATATGTTATGCATGAAAAGATTTAAATACATTTAAATCTAGCTATTTCCATTTTTGGAGTACTATGACTGTTGTACCATGAAACAGAGGAAACTAAAAGCTTTGTCCTGGTCACTTCCAAATATGTAGCCCTATTTGTGACAATCTTGAAAGACCAGAGTGCGTGCAGTCTGTCATAGTCTGGTTGTAGGATAGCTGATGACAGGGAATTCTGTCTCATGCAGTTTAACACTCCAATCAAGAGCCAGAGAGGGGGATCAGACCCATATGAGCATATTAGGTAATGTAGTATGTAGCCATAGGAAAGGCATTTTAGGTACCAGGCTAAAAAGGAAAGGGTAGCATTGTGGAATCAGTTAGTGATTAAACAGGAGGACTGGCAATCAGAATGTTATACAATAACACATTCCTTTATCCAAGTTGGGTGATAATTTATTGGTCACATAGAGAGGGCTGTTTGTAAAAGGTTACTAAAAATATACTGTTTACAGTACTGCTGTGTCCCTGAGCTCATTAAGTATTTCTCTCTGTTTTCTGTGATATATTTCTGTGATATGCCAGAAACATGTCTACACTCAGCACAGACACAGATGCAGTCTAAACTGACCTGTTCTCTTATAACTGTCCCAGAACATTTCCTGCTAATTCTTCTTCTTCTTTCACCCGCTCCCATTAGGGGTCACCACAGTAGATCATCTGTTTCCATTTCTTCCTGTCCTCTGCATCTTGCTCTGTCACACCAGCCACCTGCATGTCCTCTCTCACTACATCCATAAACCTTATCTTAGGCCTTCCTCTTTTCCTGTTACCTGGCAGCTTCATCCTTAGCATCTTTTTCCCAATATACTCTGCATCCCTCCTCAGCACATGTCCAAACCAATGTAATCTTGCCTCTCTGGCTTTGTCTCCAAACCTTCCAACCTGAGCTGACCCTCTAATATACTTATTCTTAATCCTGTCCACCCTCGTCACACCCAGTGCAAATCTTAACATCTTTAATTCTGCCACGTCCAGCTCTCACTCCTGCCTTTTTGTCAATGCCACTGTCTCCAACCCATATAACATAGCTGGTCTCAGTACCCTCTTGTAGACCTTCCCTTTCACTCTTACTGGTACTCGTCTGTCACAAATCACTCCTGACACTCTTCTCCACCCACTCCATCCTGCCTGTACTCTCTTCTTCACATCTCTTCCACACTCACCGTTACTTTATTGCAATGACATTATTGTCTTTTCACTTACATATGATGTCCTTCTGCTACATATATGATCTCACACCTGTATATATGTGTACATTTTTCTGCAGATGTTGTGTCCTGTTATTAGCTAGTTGCATTGTACTGTTCTATACTTACACTACATACGTGTGAAGGATATATGCAGTGTAAGACTCCCTGAGTTCCTGAGACTCCTTGAGTTCCTGATGAGAGCCATTTGCATTGCACGTTCTGTAATCACACTGTTTAAAAGCTATAATTCAAATGTACAGGCAGGCTCCATTATATTTATTATGTGGTCAAGGCTTGAGTTCTGTCAAACCTCTGTGTATCAGTTTTGCAGAATTCTACCCTTAAACCATTCTGAGCTTGTGTCCTTCATTACTATAACAAACTCCAAAATAAATTGTTTCCACTTTCAAAAGCTATCCATGTTGTTGACTGTGTTTCCAGCAAATTGTTCTGCAAGTGAATTATAAGCATAATCTCTGTTAAGACTGCAGATCTAGAATTTGGTGTAATTTATGTATGTATGTATGTATGTATGTATGTATGTATTTATTTATTTATTTATTTATTTATTAGCATTTGATTACTGAGAAAGTCTAATCTGAGCATGAACATGAGAGGGCCCTTTTCATTGAAGGCCTGGAGAGAAAAGCTCCATAGCTTTATATGGCTGAGAGCATATAACAAATTTAGCATGGTTAATAATACATGTTTTAGGAGAGAGTCAGCAGTTTAACAATGGAATAATCATAGTCATTATCATAAAAACAGGTAAGATCTTCTGAACTGTGGCATGCTAAAGGCTTGGCAGCAGCTTAAAGCATTTACATCAGTGATTTCTACACAGTTCTGACTGAGTATTGAGTCAGAGTTTTCCAGTTGAAAAAGAATATCTTTTGGATATTGCTTATTATAGGGAAGCAAAAACTTGATAAATCAATGGATAAGACAGAGATTAATATAACCATTTGTGTGAACAGGGTATTATGCATAGTTTGTAGCCACTTAGCCAGAAATAGAGGGGAGGAATGAGGAGAAAGAGTTTTTGGAGGGTGCTATCGAAGTAGCTACTACAGTTTTAAAAAGTAATGAGTGTAAGGTACTGAGTGTCATTTGTACAGCTCAGCTGGGCACACTGCAGGGTGAATTGTATATTCACCTCATACTGAAAGGAAATGTAAAAGAACCATTTAGACACTATTGCAGCATACAGGTGACTTCCTCTAGTTCCCTCTTAGTACTGGATATCATTTTAACCTCAGGCCTGAAGGGGTGGATTTTCTACTAACAGTGCAGAAAATGCAAACCAGGAACGCCTGCAATGTCAAGTAAGGTTTTGACTTGTATACAACCTTAAACCATAGCTTATACTTTAAATTAGTGCAAAACCAAAGAAGTCCACACAGATTTTGTCATCATTTAAATACTGGCAAACTCCCACTTCTGAATCTTGTGTAACAAGTCCTTATGCTAATTTATCCTTCTGTTATAGCTGGCAGCAGTGAACACAGTGCTGTTTACAGTAAAGGCTGATGACCTGGATGGAGATGTCCTCATGTATGTTATTGACACTACTTCAGTAAGTCATTTTAAACCACTTTCTTTTCTTGTCAATTGATTTTCGTTTCATTTCATGAAAAAGTGACAAAAAATATGGTACTGATGCTTGGCAAAAAAGTCTTTAAATGAATGCTTATTTTTTTTTTTACAAACTTTAAGCTAACTCATTCACAACTTTCAGCTGTGGAATGGCACAACTCCAGCAGCCTGCATAAATATTTGCATTCCTGAGCATGTTTTAAATCAAGTTAAAAAGCATAAATCAAATAAATGTAATGAAGAATGCTTTTGCAGGTGAAGCCTGGGAGTGACTAAGGCTAATTAGCTATGTGCACTACCCAGAAATGTTTTTGGCTCTAGATTTCTTCAGTTGAGGAAATCACAGAGCCACTCAGTTCAGTAACATTTTATTTTAAGAGGAAAAAAATGACTAAACATGGCAGACACTCTTTCACTCCTATGGGATTACTCATGGTGTACTTAGGTTCAGCGAAGATGTGGGGGAGGGAGTCATAGTGTGTTTGTGTGTGTGTGTATGTTTATGTAATGGGGTGCCTTTGTTAAAGCAATGCAGGGGCCACTAGGGAAAATACTAAAGCAGTCAGGTCTGACAGAGCTGGTGTTCCATTCAGAGACTTGGTTATGAGCTGATAGTGAGGTATTTCTCAGTGTCTCTGACTGACCAACCCACACTGGGCTATTAGCATTAGCAGGGAGGATCTTTGGTGAATCCTAGGGGTACTGTCAGCAGTAGTTTACTAGCTAGACTAGAGTTTTGTTATGATAACAAGAAATTCCATTCTGAGGGTTTGTTTACTCAGATATTTAAAGAAATAGAAAATCTGTTAATATTGCATAATTAAAAAATATAAATAGCACATTTCCCAAAATGTGCAACTTCTTGTGCAAGTATTAGTGACAGTTTTCTTGAACATGATCTTAGGTTTTACAGAAAGATCATCCAGCAGGTTATTATGGTATTTGTTTTTTTGAAAAATGTATGTACATATAGGAATGTTTCATAGTAACTGTCAGATAAGAGTATATACAGTATATATCTATATTTATATATATATATATATATATATATATATATATATATATATATATATATATACATATGTGTGTGTGTTTGTGTGTGAGTGTGTGGCAATACATGTTTTGTCTTCAAGCATATTACTTTATACTATGCCCCACAATAACATGAGATGCACTCTATTATGAAATTATGAATTCAAGTAAGAAATATGAATTCTAAACAGTGACAGTGCAGTGCATTCTAGATTAACAATCTTATCGTCATTTTATTTTTTTTACAGTTTTTACTTTAATATGCTTTGTATTATTAATTGATAAGTCACTTAACAAAGAAAGCCAGCCCCACAATGTCGTGACACCACAAGGATGCATGGATATTGTTAACTGGAAATGCACAAAAAGGGGCTGTTGGTGTGAATAATTTCAAATATAAGCTTCCTCTGAAGGAAAGTTATGTTCAGACTTTGCCAGTTATGATTGCAGCCTCTGTTTTAGTTCCTGTGTCCCATTTAACACACTGGGATGCTTTGTTGGTTTGTTTTACTGTGATGGGTCATCAGACAGATGGTAAGACTGATGAAATGAAAGAAAGGTAATCAGTTTGAAGACAAGGATGAGGAAAATGGACAAGTAGGTGAACGTAATAAGACAGAGAGATAGCTGAAGCTGTTCGGAGATGAAGAGTAAGGAGTGCTAATGACTAGTATTATGATGTTTGAAGTGGGTGAGGATTTTATTTTAGATCTATATAAAAGGGGGAGGGAAAAGATGAATTGATGAGTATCTGATCATGCATAGGAGATCATGCAAGGGCAGAAAACAAGATATTTTATAAAGTATTTTACTAGCTCAGCTGAAATGCTGAAATAACCAATAGAGAATGGACAAGTGACTACAGAGATGTAGCAGTGTGGGAGTAAATATTTTTACGAAGGAAAGGTAAGATAGAATGAGTCACTTGCTCAGAATATGCATGGTGTTGTTGTGACAAATAGATTGTAAAGGAGCATTACAATTATATACTGTGCAAAACTGCCTTTTGATTGATCTGATTTAGTTCAAAGTATACTCAGCTGAAACCTACAGGTACTTCCATTTTGGAGTTTCCCATTTTCCTCCAAAATGCAGCCCCCTCAAGATTAATTATAAAAAGGAGTGGCTGCAAAAGCAGACCCTCCCCTTATATTGGGTGTCAGAGTGCTCCTCTATAAGTAAAGTGCATTATTCGGCATTTTTTTTCAGTAAATGCCATTTTTTTATTTTTGGTAAGTGAAATTCACTGAAGAAAGTGCCAGAAAACTTCAATATTGTGACATTCACTTCTGTGCACATGATGTATACTTAATCTACAATAGATCACATGAAAAAGAAACTCAAGCCCTTAAGAAACGACTAGCAGCAACAATTCAGTAGAAAAAAACAACCCATAAGAGAATTGCAGAAGTACTATGTTGACACTCTACATAAGACCGGCAGTGTTGATACTGGTAAAAATTATGGCACATTTCATATGAACCTTGCAACCCTAGACTAATTTGTAATTTTGAAACATTAGTTAATTGAAGAAATAACAGAACTGAAAAGGGAGGTAATAAAATGAAAAGGCTTAGGAGAATAAGGGAAAACACAAAGTTTGTGTCTGTACTTTAGGAAAAGTGGGAACCTCAAATGTGGTACAGAGAGATAAAGTCCTGACTATGGCCCAGACAACCCGAGTTTGCTTAGTAGCCTGCAAGCTTGATGGTAAGGTAGGGAGTATAGATATGAGTATTCTTAAGGGAATGCAGCCTGGGGGGAGGGGTGGCCCTCTGTTGACCTCTGGTGGAGGCCTTTGCTGAGAAAAGAAAATGCCAGAGCAGAAGAAGGTGGGAGAAAACAGAGTATGCATGGCCATCCTACGGGTCCAGGGCTGAGCACATGCTCAAAACTCTCCTCATAATCTACTCAGCCAGATGTGTCCACATTGTCATGGTAAGGAGGAGTTAGGACTAGGAAAAAATCCCTGAGCTACTCAACATGACGTGAGCTATGGGCAGGATGACTGTCCATCAGCTGAGAACAAATCTTTGTTGTCCATTCCAACCCTGGTCTGAGGTTAGTAAATCAGATTATATGGTAATTGAATGAGTCTACTTTACCCTTTTGGCAAGCATATTGCTAAAGAAGCAGAAAATAAACTCTAAAAGAAGTGTGAAGAGGAGTGAGAGAGAGAGAGAGACAGAGACAGAGAGAGAAAGAGAGGGGGTACCACAAATGGGCACCAAACCAAATTCAAACTAGAAACTGTAGGAAGTTGTATGCCAGTGGGTATAATAAAAGGATATATTCTAAAGAACACTGAAAACAATAGGACATTTAGGTGAAATGACTAGACATGATGTTTGCAACAATATTAAATAAAACAAGGCAGGTACTAGTGCTCTATTAGTTAATCTTTTGATTTGGATGGAGTCAAGAATATTGGACAACAAAAGTAAACCCGTTGCTCAGCGATGGTACAAAGAAGAGGATATTAATAACAGACCACCCTGCATCACAACAGTAGTAGACAAAATAATGGGACTGATGCTATAAACAAGACATTGTAGATATTCTCTTATGTCAGATCAAATCAAACCTTTTCAAAATAATTCTGCAAATAGCCCTACAATGTGAATTATAAATCACTGTGAATGTGAACACTAGTCAAAAAAAATAATTGCAAGAAATACTGTGTAGATTGTGTAAGCAATAATGTCCGACAGCGTGTGTGTTAATGTGTAAGTAACGCCCGCCCAGGGGTGTTATGAGGACCTCTGAACTCCTGGAAGGGCGTTAATAAAAAAAGTGATGTGTTAATAGCCACATTACTTTAAGTTAAGGACTTCCTTGTTGGCAGAATGAGCACTGAATTTTTGTATGACAACCAGATCAAATAACTTTGGAAAGAATTTTGTAAACTTCAACTCAGTCAACATATGGCAGAAGTTAAAACAAGTTTAGTATAAATCCTGATAAAAGACGTAAAAGAAAAGGGAACAAAGACATAGGTTACCAGCCAGACATGGAGGAACTAATAGATTTTTTTGTACCTGTAAGAAACTCCACAGCTAGCTGAAATCTGAGATCTATCATATTGTCATCACTGACACAATATCCATATCTGTAACTTAACTTTTAGCTAGTAACAGAACTTATTCCTTCTATCATCTCTATGGACAAAGCTAGAAAAAATTGTGTTATGTACCGTGTTGAGTGTATTTCTTTCACAAAATTATGATCCATCCAAATGACTACTCCAGTATGGATTCATAACCACTGTGTAGATGGAATCCCACCCCTGGCAACGTATTTGCATTATTAATACCACCAGATATTGTTTAGACTGTGTACTTTTCGTTTTTATTCAGTCAGAGAAAAAAATCTGGAATTATTTAATTAAGTATGTCAATATCTATACCTTTATTATCAGGCACCTTGTTTGTGTTTATTCCACTTTAAAAGTATAAGTAACCAACAGTTAATACTCACCTTTGCAGAATTTCACAGCCACCTTTTCCAGAACTCTCATGACTGTCTCCCTGGTTCATTAATTTCTTCTCCAGTAAACACTTCAAAGTCCGAATAGGGAACTGCTACTCATTCTGCACCACTCTCCCTAAAGAAGTACCTCAAGGGTGCTCTTTCAGCACTCCTGTTTTCACTGTTTTTTTAAGAAATTCCCAGCTGCACCTTCCACAAATCTCTATAAACATTTATGCTGATGGTAATGCTACCTGTGGCTCCAATACCTGCAGTACCACCATGAAAAATGAGAGACTCATTATCATAATCTAATGACCAAAAAAATAAAATACATTTTCTTTGAAACACAGAAAAAACTCTTTTCAGACCCATATAACTGGTACATTGTCTGCAACAACAAAAAACCCACCAAAACCATACCACATTTCAAATATACTGGCATTTGGCTAGACCAGTCCCTTAGTTTACAAGTTCACATCTGCACTGCAAAATCCAAAACTACTAGTCACATTTTCTGAGCTAAAAAGATATTTCACTTTTTCTTAAAAAAAGAGGAGACTAGCTATACACAGATGTATCTTACTCACTCAGCTCATACCTCTCAACCTGAAAACATCAAAAATCTGGACAAAAGCCTATGAAAAATAGGTACAAATCCGTATGCTGATTAACATAAAATTTGCATACATAATTATGTAACCCCACCCACTCCGAAGGAATTGTAAGGTACCAATATTTGACATGCACTAGAATATTCAACAGATAAAGCAAACTCTGAATGTGGTCACTTAAGCTTTTTCGTATATTCAACTGGTCAATTATGTTTTCCTTTTTCTCCTCCTTTGCAAGATCAAATGGCATACCCAAGCCTCTGCTTGCCTAAAAAAGAAATGTTTTCAAAAAATACCTCCTCACAAGTTAAAAAAGTGACTTTTAAGACCACACACACACACAAAAAAAAAATCAGAAATCTTCAGTATGGTGTGATAAGCTCTTTCTTCCACCAAATGATCTTTATCAAATCAACTTATATTTTACATTTTAAAACATTTGCTTTTTATGTGATTGCTTGTTCTGTGACTAATACTTTTGTATACATAATATTCTTGGATGTGTGTTGGATTCATCGTAGCTATTGGTGATCTTTGTCATTTGATTTTGTCAATATGGTGTGAGTGTGATACCAACATTCGAGTGGTCTTCTAGCATTTGCTATAGTTCACTATTCTGCACAAATAAAACTGAGTCAGGCATAAGGCATGCTGTGCCATGCTAGTCATTTTTTACTTTTAGATTACAAAAAAAAAAAAAATCTCCCAGAACCACAGGCAGAATGTTCCAAAACCAAAAGTTAATGTTTAATAAAATGTAAAATAGACAGATGAACAGTAAATCTGCTTTTGGTCCATTGTATTTAATGACTGATCCCAGATTTAGCTGCTGGAGTTACCATTTTGTCATGGTTACCTTTAGGTTAAAAATAATTATACGTCTCCCTATTAATATTCGGAAACGTGCACGCTGATTGGCCAGCCCAACCAGTGTGCCTGTTGTAAATCCCACAATATAGCAACGGAAAAAAGTCCGGTCACCCGGACTTTTTTTAGTTGGTATAAACTGCTCCAAAACCTTTTTTTTTTTTTTTTTTACAATAAAAAAAAAAAGAGAGAAAATGGAGCAATGGAGACTTTCTTTTTTCTGTTGCTTCCGTTTCAAAGCATTGATGTACTGGGTATGCGTGGGAACGCAAGTCCTATATGCATGCGCAGTACATCAAAATGCAGAAGCATTATACCACAACCGGCAGAAGAACAGCAATCCACCATTATACAAAGACATTATTTAAGAAAAGTAAGCATTATTTTTCTTAAATAATGTCATTGTATAATAGCAATAACCGACTCCATGGTTGTGGTATATTGAAGATTTACCCACAGTTGCCTTTGTTTAATCACTCGGGCTTCGCCCTCGTGATAAAACCATACCAACTATGGGTAAATCTTCAATATACCACACCACATCGTCAGTTATTGCTTACGTATACACAAAATACACATATGCCAGTTTTCAGATACCTGTCAGGGACCTTTTTCATGCATTATTTTAATAATACTAAGTGATAAAGATCAATGCAGGCTTGTAGCTTTAAATCAGGCACAAAACAATCAAGTTGGTATACAACAAACAGCATTAAGGGAAATAAAAAGCAGCAAAGATCAGTAAGGACAGTACACAGCTAAAGGGTTGCTACCCCTCCATTTTTTTCTGGACTATCCAGAAATCAAATTGATTCTCCGGTAGTCCAGAAAACACTGTACAAACTCCGGTATTCTGTTTCAAAAAAGGAAACAGACTATCAGAGTTTGTAAATTGGCTGATTTACTACACTTTTTACAGAAAAGCATAGTAAATCAGCCGAAAGAAGACTTTAGGAATGGAAAAATAGGGCGTTCCCCACCCAATGATGTCACAGCGACATCATGAAATGGGAGGGGTGTGGGTGGGAGAAAGGGTGGGGTGGGCGTGGATACTGGTGATGTGAGGGGTGTGGCCTTACTCCGGTTTTAGCCGCAATGAAAGGTGGCATCCCTAAACAGCTACCATGAGCTAACTGCAAAGGAAGCAAATTATCCATGTAAGATGAGAGAGACATAGAACTGATTTGACTGGAAGCATGACTTCCCACTGGTCGTTGCATTAAATGTGGAGACATTAGTCAGTGTTTCCAGGAGTTTATTTTTGGACAATTAAGAATGCATGACAACTGGAACAAGGCTCTTTAATGGTCTCTTGGTCAGTATGCCTATTAACAACCTGTGAACCTACAAAACATATCACAGACACAGCCCTTACCAAAGATTGCTTTCGGTAGTTTCCTTATGCAAAGGGACAGCTCCTTCAGCAAAGTGAATTTCCAAACAGAACCAGAAGTAAGGCAAAAACACTTTTAATACTTTTTTTTTGCATATTACCCTGCAAACCATTTAACATTTAAATTACATGCAGCCCTTTAAATGTTTATATCTATGTTTGAACTTACATCAGTCTAGTTACTCTCAGAAAAGTCTACTGAGCAGAAAACTAAAGACAAATACTTGGCAACATCATTGTTTTCATATCATTTCTTTACTGTTAATCACAACAAATATCTGCTCACAAAAATATGACTGCTCCACTCCATATACAATACAAGTGAAACATATGTCTTAAAGTAACAATACTCACTCCCTTTGAAAATGTTTGTCTACAACTTGGTTCAAGATATCCACACTTGTTTGCAAACTAAACCACAAACCCATTTAATTAGAAAACAGGCACCTCTACCTGAGCTGCAATTTTTATGGGTAGTTTGTATAGAATTGTGGGAGACAGAGTCTGAGAGGTAGCATTATTTCCACCTTTTGGTAGCATCCAGGTCAACTGTGAAAGTGTTCTATGTACGTGCCTGGTTACATTTTTGTTCTTCATTCTGAGTTATCTGACTTTTTCTATCTTAGAAGTGGCAGGAGGACAGAAGGAAATTCTGAAGTTGAAGCAAATCGGGGATGTCTTAAAGATTTAGAGCACCCTGGGTTGCAAGTTTGAATGTAATTCATCAGTTAACTCTCTAAGTTTCATTGGTGCCATGCAGTACATCAGCACTCTCCAGGCCCTCAAGTATCGTCTCTCCTGGCACCCAACCCTCCTCAATGGGAGTACCATCAGTTAACTACCTTCACAGCTGTCATCCTTTTACTTCAACAGTCAGGGACAATAACCCCACACATCAGGAACACTTTATTTATTTATTTATTTATTTATTTATTTATTTATTTATGTATTTATTTTTTTATGTATATTTATTTAATGGGAAAACTTTCAGAAATATGATTTGTATTACACATTTTTGGCTCGAGAATCAAGATGATTGTCACTGCTGAGTTGACACCCTGACCCATGTGCAAACTGGGAAAAAGGGTTGAGGATGGATGGATGGAATCTGAACAGATTTGTTTCTGCTTAGTGAATGCAAGCTTTCTTGGTTTTCCCATGGTTTATGCAGTTGTAGAACAGAAGAACATTCTAAAGCTGAAGCAAATTGGGGACATTTTGAAGATATAGAGCAGCCCAGGTTGCAAGTTTGAATGTAATTCATCTGTTAACTCTGTAAGTTCCATTCATGCCATTTAGCACATCAGTGCTCTCCAGGCACTCAAGTCTCATGTCTCCTGGCAGCCAACCCGCCTTGGTGTGTGTACCATCAGTTAACTACCAACTATGCTTCCAGCCTTTATTTTGCCAAACAAAGCTACCACCCTTGTGTGTTTTTGCAGGATGTTCCCTACTGTGAAAGTTGCAATCTGCAGAAGAAAAGAGAAATAAATGGCAAATGTTTTGAGGTTTTCGGATAAGAAATATTTCCTTTCACCTAATACACACACACATATATCTGTGTGTGTGTGTGTGTGTGTGTGTGTGTGTGTGTGTGTGTGTGTGTGTGTGTGTGTGTGTGTGTGTGTGTGTGTGTGTGTGTGTGCGTGTGCGCGTGTGCGTGTGTGTGTGTGTGTGTGTGTGCGTGTACACATGTGAGTGTTAAATATTTTGATTATGGAAACAAAATCGAGATTTGAAGGGGCCACTCGGGAATTTGTGGCACCCTATTATTTTGCCCCCAATAGCAGAAAATACCGAGGAATTCGGCATGGTTGAGAGGTGTGACTCAGCTAGCACATAGCCATCCCCATTATTCCTAAAACAGTCAAAAGAAAACAATCCACACTTCAGACAACATTCAGTCAAGTTTGCAGGTTTATCACCTTTGTCCCACAAAGAGAACATTACTGGTCCATCCTAGCAAAGACAGGATAACTCTCTATAAATCAAAAACTATACTCCCCTCCTAACATCCCTAACGCATAAATTCATACATTAAGACAACTTCAACTTTTTGTCAACAGGTTCAGTAAAAGAACATACTTCTACAACCTTATATCTCAATTCTTCTTCTTTCCCCTCACCGCCCTTCTAAATAAATTCCACACCACAGACAATAATTTCTCATTTATGGCCTCATGTACATGGGACTCACTCATGGCAAACATATGATTTGTCACGTCCTTCCACAACTTTAGAAACTAAGTCAGAAAAGTTATAGTTACACAAGCATAATGTAAATGCTTCTCTCACCAAGAGATCATTTAAAATCTGCTTTGCACCTCTCCTGCCACATACCTTCCTACTCATCATCACTTCTGGGCATCTCCTGTAGGCATCTAACCTCATATTTGCCATTAAATACAATTTCCTGTCCTAAATATATCTCCTTAAACTTCACCTCTCCACCCCCTATCATTCTTTCCACCCATCTTCCCCTGCCTCTGCATTTACTGTTCTCACTTTATTTACTGTTTCACCACTCCTGTCCTGTCTCGTACCAGTGCTGTATTTTCTTCTCCCTGTTCTAAAAAATTCTGTATATTCTGTAAATAGCTTTTTAAATACTAACCCCTTTGCTTATAGCCTTCATTTTCTGGGCACATAATACTTGAGCTACATTTATGTAGACCTCATACATACATGATGTTTGCAGTCTTCATGAGATTTGCTTTGCATACGTCAGTGCAATTTACTGTCAAAGTGTGTTCTGTTTGTTCCAGGGTAAAACCTATATCTGTATATCCTGAATCAATGCTCTTCTCTGGCTAGCAAAGGATAAACACACAAACAAATAAATAAATACAGTAACAAAAAATAGCAAAGTTTGGTTTAAATATTTCCTTTCATTTAGAATTTGAATAGATTTTCCCCCGGATTCACTAATCCTCCATGTAAGACTTAATAAGTCTTACTCGGAGGCTGCAGTTGAATGGTTTGACATCAGTGTGTCATGAATATGCATGAGGGGATGCTGACTCAACCGTAAGTCTTACACGGACCGTGTAAGAAAGCAGGGGGCATGTCCGACTGCCGAGCAGTCTAAATGTCCACGCCCCTGCAAGTGTTTTAAAATGAAACAAATCACACACACAAGAGCGAATCCGCTCAAATGTCCCTGCACCCAACACCACACTCCCTGATATTGTAAACCACTATCACAGTTCTAAAATGCAAAACATTAAATATATTTTTTTAAATCCCCAAAATAGCTGCCCGTATTTGTGCGTGTGTGCATGGGTGTGCCCATTGCTTAGCTAGAGTTAGCAATTCTGACATGGAAGAGCATAAGAAAGAATGTTAAGGCAAATCACACCAAATAGCAATAGTGTAATGGTAGAGTGTTCGCACAAAGACAAGGCATTCACGGTTTGAGTCCCACCACTCCCCTTCGTGTTTATTTTTGAAATCAGTATATGAAATAATACCTGACAAATATGTTGTGGGGGTGGGCAAACTTTTTGATTCGTGGGCCACATTGAGTTCTAACATTTGGCAAAGGGGCCGGAACAGGAGCAGATAGATGGCATGCTTTGAAAACATCACCTCATTGGGGGAAAAATAGACATCTTGGGATATGGAGAAAACATGTGCTTTAATTTCCAATGAAAATGAAGAAAAGCATTACAATAAAATCTCTGACTTCGAAATGAGTCTTTAAACACTGAAAATCAAATAAATGAATGGCAGTTTGACGGTGAAAAAAACTTTGCTGAGCCTTCAAATTAGCTGCCACCTTCTCAGCAGCAGCTTCCCGTTCTTTTGTTGAGAGCTTGCTAGCATAATTAGCGTGCTTTGTGGCAAAGTGATGGCTAATATTATACTCTTTAAAAACCGCCACAGTTTCTTGGCATATCAGGCAAACAGCAGATGATCGGTGTTCAGTGAAAAAATATTTAGTTGTCCACTCCTTATTGAACACTCGACATTCTCTGTCCACTTTCCTTTTCTTGGGTCCGCTCATCTTCATAGAGGGGCAGTGGGTCAAAGGGTAAAGTGCAAACATGGAGTAATAGGCCTACGCTTTACCTCAACAAAGCCAATATATCTAGAGTGTGTCATCTAGTGAGGAAACATCAGAATTGCAGGGGAAATAAAACATTAACAAGGTTAATTTATTAAATTTTTTCAAGTTTGGCGGGCCGAATCAAAACGTTTAACGGGCCGCATGTGGCCCCCGGGCCGTAGTTTGCCCATGCCTGAGTCATTTCCAAAAAGCAGTGAAATGACCAATGTATCAGTGAAGAAAATAAATATTTTAAAGGATCCTGATATAAAATTGCCTGCAGTTAAGCAGCGCTTCACCCAGCGCAATAAAGTTGCCCATTGTTTCATGGCGCTTTACCCAGCACAATAGAGTTGCCCATAGTTCAATGGCGCTTTACACAGTGCAATCTGTTTGTGCAGACGTGTGCGCCGCACCAACCAGGGCACCATAGGGCACCGACGAGCAACATAGAGCAAAGTTGCTTAAATGCAGCCACACCCCCTAGCCTGTCTGGATAGTATTAAAATAAAATGAATGACAAGATTCGAACCCAGGATTCTGTGCATCAGAAGCAAAGTACAGAACCACTAAGCCATGACAACATAGGGGAAGCAGCCACTATTAACAGTCATATACATACAAATGGTAGTTTAACCGTTACTAAGCAGGTCTGCAGTCAACCGAGAATTTTACAAAACAGCCAATCACAAAAAAGTGCGGGAAATGTGGCATATTTAAGCCCCACAGGCGGGAATACATGCCATAACTGATTGTAGCTCGCATCTGCAGTTAGAATGTTTGGTTCGGAGAGGGAACACGCTTCCAAGCGCAACGTTGGGGCATCGGGGAGCCCAAATACATGGTTTGGCTCCTTGTCCACCATCACGAGTCAAGACTCCTGCAGGGCCAGTTCCAAGGGACGGAGTACAAGGCAGAGGCTTGGAACCGTTTAGCTCATGACCTCACCAATGCCACAGGCATTCCTCGGACTGGTGAGCAGGTCTGTCACCACCATGCAGACCTGAAGAGATGAAAGCAGGACCGCCTGAACCAATGGATATAGGAGGCCCGTGGGATGCGGAATGCCCCATAACTGAGTATGTAGCCATGGAATGCAGTATGTAAAAATTGATAATGGAGTATGTATAACGGATAGGTATGTCTCAATATCCCTTCATTTACTTTACAGCTGCAGGTGACCGTGCTATGAATCAGCAAGCCTATGCTGATAGGCTGCGCCACCAGGCAGGTTAGTGATTATTCTGCATGTATTGTTATATAAAATATGGGAGAGAGCATGAAAGAAAGTGTTGTCGTCCAATAATACAGCCATAAAATTGCCTGAATAAGTCCTCTGCATGTACTGTCAAATAAAAACGTCAGAGAGGCAGAAAAAAAGTGTAGAAACCCATTAAGAAAGGTAACATATGTCTGGAATAATATCTCTGCAGGCACTGTTATATAAAATAAGTGAGTGAGCCTGAAAAAAGATTGTTCTAACCTATTAATAAAGGTATTATATGTCTTGAACATCAACAAACCAGTAAAACCACGCCAAAAACTGAGAAATAAACAACCGCTGGTGGTATCGACTGCAAAGGATGGCTTCCTGTAAATATAATCCACTTTACGATTGAGCGATTATTTTCTCAAGAACGTCTCATACTTGTAGTAAAAGCACTTTTATTTGTAAAGTTAAAACAGATAAATGTAAAACGCTACAAGCGTTTTTCATTCTAAAAGTGTCAGAACTTCCTCAGACAACAACCAGCACTGCTACAGCTTATACTTAAATATACTTTACATAATTAGTGCAAGTGCTTCACATCAAATTAATAACATTGTTACCATTAATTTAAAGGGACAATACACTTTATAACCATTTGTAAATAAATAAATAATATTCCTAAATGTCTAGGGAAGTAAATATACCTTATCTTATAAAACTCACACAATATTTATCTAATATTAAAACATAAATATGATATTAATATGTAACAAATAAAAAACACTTATTACCAACATTTCATCCCACATTTATAAACTAATACTCAGTAGACCACAGTTTTGTGAATGACAACTATTTGAAATTAGAACTGGAGAAAAGAGAGTTAACTTGGCAACTACGTTTGGCTGCGTGTAGAGAACCAGGGTTGAACGAATTTTGTTCAATTGCATGTATATTAAAAATTAAAAACCTTTTAAGGTAATCTTGTTAGTTGTGTGGACTGTCCAAATGTTTATGAATTCCTACTTAAACTGGTTAATAAAAGAGTAGTAGTACTAATTATTAGTTTATTAATGTTTTTTAATTAATAACTACATTTTAATAAAATCATTTTAGGATATACAAGAAAAATTAGTTTATAAATGTGGGATGATATCCCTGTTAGTCTTGAACCCCAGACCTTGGACTCACAAAACTGCCGGAAGTACCACTAAGCCACAGCAGATATACAATAATGTGGTGCTGAAAGAAATATATCATGCATTACAATGAGTGAATGAAAAGGGTGAATAGGAATGGCATAACACAAATCTTGTTCTGTGGCCCTTAACCAGCAAGTGTTGTGGAATTGCATGACAGGACTGTGAAAAGAGAACCAGCCATACTAGTAGGGAATAATGTTACAGTAGCACCTTACAAACCCCACACAGTATCAGAACAGGATAAACACTGGCATATTTGAATAGGTCAGAGGCCAGACCTCCCAACTGTGACTGATTTACAGGGATGTCCCTGATTTGCAAACAAATGTTAACTGTGCCCCTCTGACTCCCTGTGAAATGTACTAATAGTAATCAGAAAGGTGGGGAATCTCACTTAATGAAAATGTCAATAAGTGAGAGTAGACACTGCTTGCACATCAGAAAAGGTGTAGTAATACATTTGCTCCGAATCCCCCAAAGTCTCAACAGCAAAATATCTGAACTATATCACCGGTGTATCCCACTAGTACGTACCTTCCCCTGAGGCTGTTCAAATATTTACCTGAGAGTATCTGATGCCTGGAAGTGTCAGAAACACACAGGCATATCAGCTTGTCTGCTGTTACACACTCAGTGAATAGTTGTAGAATGAATTCCACAAGCATGCCCATATGTAGGAGTACACCACAGAAATATCAAAGGATGTAGCCATGTACTACTAGCAACCACCTGTGACAATGCCATTGTTCAGGTGCTGAAAAGACTGCTGTGGTGCACAGTCAAAGGATACTAGGCTAACCTCTGTCTACCATCTGGATATGTCCACAGGTGGGAGCTATTGAGACAGACTTCTAGCCTTCATAGACTAACAGGTACACATCAACGCTGCATGCTCAGCAAGATAAACAGCACACGATAATAAATAATGCTCTCCACAGTTCTGCACCCCTACCCAAAAGTACCATATACCTGTGTAGTCAGGCACACCCACGGGTGTAGGTAGGCATACACAGCACTGAAATATGTCCAGTTGTCCTGAGCAGACTGTACTAATGTCAACACAAACAAACCACAAACTGTTCAGAAGCGTGGAACGTACTAATGACAGTATAGCAGTTCACAAACAGTGCATGTGCCTGATATTCATAATTGGTAGTACAACATACTTAGCAATATTAGCAAGTTGTCAACATGAAAGTGTAATGACATCCTTGTAGGTATGTCTGAGCAGGTATTATGCATCAAAGCTCTGATTGTCAATGTAGCATTGTTTACACCACTGTTAGGTCTGAGTATGTATTGTCCACCCATTTGCCACTTGGCTGAAGTGTAATGTGTTGCCAGCATGTGTTAGTGAGTGGACAGTACATGTGTGATGTGTGCAGTACATATTAGCAAGTGTACATCTGTGAACATGGTGGGTGCGCACTGTCTGCATGTTCGTGCATGGTGGACACATGGGACATGTGGCATACCCTGTTGTACACATTGTTAACATCTCATAGTAACTTTCAATGGCCAGTATGCATTCTACTACAGTTATGTACTAGCATGGGTCCACATGTGTGTATGTCATGGGTTGACACTATGATGTGGGTGATACTGTTAATATCTGTCAATGATTTGCGGTCTGGTAGTATATACAACCTCAACAGCATGACTATAAGCAATCATTGGATGATGTCCTGACAAATGACACACAGTTGTAGGGAACTCAGTAACAGTTAGATCCTTCTGGTACTATACTCTAACACTAACCAGTGGTATTGACCGCCACCCATTCCTGGGACCACACCTGTTTGGCATATAGCCCCCTTAGGTACATGCAAACACACTAGGGATGTGTCCATCCACATCTGGAAATGCATGCATTGGCCTACAATGCATTCCCTGGATGGGACGCATATCCTACATAAGGGTATCATACAGACAAACACCTGTTGTCTGATACATACTGTATAGCAGTAAGCCGGCTATGGCATAGTCATCCACATTTACTATACATACTATCCCATCAGTACCACATTGATGGTAGACCTCAACATGTATGTTGGGTACCGATGTGTACATACAGCCTCGTGTTATGTCATGTGTCCCTTGGTATCCACATATCCATAGGTATTGTGGAGTCCCTCGGTGTATCACATAAGACATTAGAGGCCTGAATGCATATCCACAAGGCAGTTGTACACCTATACAGACTGTCCATTATTGCCAGTCGTCATTGTGTATGAACATGTCTGACATATACCCCAGGCATATACCCTCACTCACACTACTCTTTAGTAACTGTCATGGGTGTGTGTGACACAGATGACCTTGGCCACAGATCACAACAGTGGACGGCCTTGTCACATACATACATATGTGACATACAATCTGAGAAGCAGTGGCACAACCTGTCAATGGAAACAGATGTATTCATGTAGTATGTAGGCTTCACACCTATGTACTGATTGAGGGGACATGTACACATATATATTTGCCACGCAGATACCTGATGTGTGCAATGCACTTACTGTTTTAATCATAATATGTCCTACCATAGTAAAACCAAAACTCACACTGCATTGACCAACAGTGACACACACACACTGTCAGTGTTTGCAGGATTCAAACCCCTTCCTACCTATGTTATGCTACAAGTGAGAAACGCATTAACATGGCGCACTGTTTGCTTTACTGGCTGGTTTCCTTTCTCCGTCTGTATTTGTAGGATGATGACATCATCAGACTTTCCAAAGAGGAATGTACCTCTTTTAGTGAGTTTTCCCAGTCTCCAAAAATGGCACTCTTCTCAAAGGAAACTGCACACATACACACACACAGTCAGTGTTTGCAGGATTCAAACCCCTACTTAACTATGTTATGATATTAGAGAGAGAGAGAAAGACGCATTAACATGACACGCTATTTGCTTTATTGGCTGGTTTCCCCTTCTCCTGCTGCATTTGTAGGATGGTGACATCATCAGACTTTCCAAAGAGGAATGTACCTCTTTTAGTGAGTCTTCCCACTCTCCAAAAAGGGCACTCCTCTCAAAGGAAACTGCACACATACACACATCCACCCCACACACACACAGTCAGTGTTTGCAGGATTCAAACCCCTACCTAACTATGTTATGATACTAGAGAGAAACGCATTAACACAGCACGCTATTTGCTTTACTGGCTGGTTTCCCTTCTCCTGCTGTATTTGTAGGATGGCGACATCATCAGACTTTCCAAAGAGGAATGTACCTCTTTTAGTGAGTCTTCCCAGTCTCCTAACAGGGCACTCCTCTCAAAGGAAACTACACACATACACCCCCACACAGTCAGTGTTTGCAGGATTCAAACCCCTACCTAACTATGTTATGATACTAGAGAGAAACACATTAACACGGCGCGCTATTTGCGTTACTGACTGGTTTCCTTTCTCCTGCTGTATTTGTAGGATGGTGACATCATCAGACTTTCCAAATAGGAATGTACCTCTTTTAGTGAGTCTTCCCAGTCTCCAAAAAGTGCACTCCTCCCGAAGGAAACTGTACACATATACACACACCCCCTCCCACATAGTCAGTGTTTGCAGGATTCAAACCCCTATCTAACTATGTTATGATACTAGAAAGAGACGCATTAACATGGCATGCTATTTGCTTTACTGGGTGGTTTTCCTTCTCCTGCTGTATGTCTACGATGGTGACATCATCAGACTGGACATGGTGATGTGTGTACACTTTGTTTTATGCCATTCCAGGAATGGTCCATGTGGGTCAGCAGGTGTCAACAGCTTGAACAGGATCTCATAATCCTTACGTTGTGTGATCTATCTGTGGACACATTGACATTCCTTCATATGTCAACACATATTTATGCATGGCTTGTTGGTTTTGTGGACACTACATGTGTCCGGGATGTTGATAAAGGGCTATTCAAAGTCTATGTGAGACATGTCTAGCTGTGTTCAGTGATGTATGTCCTGGGTGGCTGCCTTGCAAACTGTCTAGCATGTTTGGGAACCATGATCCGTACATGAACATACCACAGTTGGTAGGGCTGTGTGTATGTCAGCTTCCAATAGCTCTGTTTATGACTTCAACCATGATGGACTTCATGAAATTGCAGATCAGACGTCATAGGTGTACTGGACTGTACTTCCCATTGTGTGTTGTGCACCAACACTTGTGGGGAGTACCATATGATGCTGTAACACATTCAATGGTTCCACATCCTGTGTAGGGGGAGAGGCTCAGCTGACTGTTCAGGTGCAGGATCTGTTTGTTCTGTAGTTTATGCATGACACATATTGGGAATCAATGTATTCCACTTGCTGCCATGCTTTTGGCATTGGGGGTAGCTGCTCATCCATTCTACATGTGATATCTCCTGGTATGATGATATGGACGATCGTCAGTGGGAGGTGGGTATGTATATATGGGCCTGTCTGTCAGAACATCGGCATTGTCAGTCAGGTACAGTTGGCCCTGATTCAGGTCATATATGGGTGTACATTACTATTTATGACATAGCTGAAGGTGGTGTCATGATTCAGGCTGGACTCCTTCTCAGCTACTCTTTACAAAACACCAACAAACCTGAGCACTAATCCCAGTTATACTCTTTTACACACTTAACACCCTACTGATCATTTGTGATCAGGCTACAGAGTATGTCTTCATAATATCCTGGCATGTCCATGGGTTGGTTTCGTGTGTACTCTCCAGTCCAGCTGGTGAATATTGTGATGTTGACACAATGTCACATCTGCCTCATGTACACAGACAACCCTCTCCTCCTCCCGACAAACTCAGATATATTTGTGAGATGCACCTATATAGACATACAGGGTGCTGAACTCTCTCGACCCATGACTGGCACAGTCTAATAGGTGGTGCAGGTAACCACACACACCGCATATCAGTCTCACATATCCTCTAGCGACAGCACTCAAACCACATTATCACACATAGACATACTCAGATACTGTAAATGAACTCTGCCTAAGCAGCAGAGACCTCCAAAGCAGACACACACACAACTGCTACCCCACTACAATACCCACATATCACATAGTTCACAATGTCAGTGTGCCACACAGTCACTGCCCTTTGGGCTATACAACACACCTAATACACTTGTAATAGGCGACACTTATTGTCAGACACACTGACGTACGACTCACCAGCCCAAACAAGGGAATAGTCACTTTGGGCTGTCTGTCGGGTGCCAGGATCTGCCACATAACACATGCAGTCAGGTCACTCCAGAGCAAGTTCAGGACTGGCACCATCATTGTCCATGCTGGTGCTTAAAACCTCAGACGTTACTCCCTGGACCACATGACATGATATATGGAGGAACACTCTGATCATGTAGCCCAGGCCAGTATGACCCTGACCTTGTCTAGCATCTTACACCCACCAATTATGATGTCACAGTATACAGACAAACATATCACATTTAACAGTTGGCTAACAAATTGTTGTCATTCATAGGGGATACAGTGTCTGTCAGCCTGTGGTGACATGCTCGACATGCCACGTAGCTTCACTATGGACAGCTTGCACCTGTCACCCTTGGACTTTGGTATGCTGGCTAAGGCTCTTGCTACCACCATAGTGCCTTTCTTAAGCAGGGCTTAAAAGACAAACCCACCTCCATAGACATTACAGGTTAAATGAAACTAAGAGTAATGCTGCTCAACACCAGATGTGTTACCCTCATATTGTGGACACTCCGGACTCTCTTCAGTATGGAGGATAGCTATATCTGTGCACTAACAGATGCCTGGTTTGGGCTCATTTATGCACAATAGCACTACCATGTTATGTGTCATACCATGCTTTCTGACCACAAGACTTGGAACAGACAATACAACTAGGGAGAGTATCCATATACAGCACAGATACACACATCTCTGGGTTAGTAGCACTGCACAAAACATCACAGACCATACATATACAGCTACCAATATGCAAAACTGCCTTTCAGTTTGTTGCCTGCTACAGACCACCCTCCAAACTCAGGAACCACACAGCTTTCATGGGAACTATGGAGAATATGACGGTCTCCACAAACACCATTATATCTGGTGACTTCAAATACACAAATATTGACTGGGGATACTACTCAAGCCCCAACACCCTCGCCCAACAGTCGCTACAATTTGTAGACTCATATGCTATGGCACAACCAGTCAGCACAGCCACAAGGGGGAATACATATTGGACCTGATCATCACCAACACGGGGACTATGTTCCACACCAATGATATACCCCTCATTGGTAAGGTCAGAACATACATGTATCTCACTGGACATACATATACCCTCCACATACCCATCCTGGGTAATCTTGGTGAACTTCTCATGAGCCAACATCTCACTTCACCAAAGCAAGGTGGTATCCTTCAGAGACCCAGAGACAGTGGCAAATACGGCTCAGACTGTTGAATCCTTTGCATACACATTCTATGGACACCTAGTGGACTGCATGGATTGTGCTGTCCCAAATAACAACAGGACTCACTCCTCCAATGGCAGGGGACCTGTCTGGTAAACCCCAGCCATTAATAAGCTGTACAACATCAGGAGTAAGCTACTACATGATAGAGTACAATCCCAGATGGGGAAGGCATCTGTGATCTGTACTAGCAGACAGCTACGATCACTCATGAACTCTTCTAAGGGCCGCTTCTACCGGACAATTGCACCAGACACATAGGACTATCACCCGGCCTTCTTCAGTTATGTCAGGAACCTGGGTGGACACTCACTGATATGCTGTGAGTTACTGCATAATGACTAAACTTACCCTGAACCCACTGGCATTGCCAACATCCTGGCAAACAGGTTCAGTGCAGATGTCTCCCCCCCATCCCCCCTAAGGAGCAACTATCCATCCCAACAGAGTGTAACCTCCCTGACATCACACAGTAATGGGTGAGTGCTGCCCTCCCCACAGCGTACATCACATCATCAATGGGACCAGACGGTGTCCCGGCCTGCATCTTACACGAGCTTCATTACAGACGTAACCCTTACATTACAGCACTGTTCCATATCAGAGTTACTACAGGATATTTACCCAAGGAATGGCATACAGCAACAGTGGTCTCACTCCACAGAGTTGGTGCCACAATGGACCACAGCCAATATTGCCCTATAAGCCTAACTAGCCTGTTCTGCAAAGCTATGGAGCGTATTGTCATGAGACTGATACACATAGATATCGGGAACCTACAGACACTGTGTCCTACACATTTCAGTGTTGTTGTGGGCAGATCTTGCCTCTTGAACCTGTTTGTATTCTTTAAACAGTTAACAGGTCTATCAACATAGGGACGGTTGTCCACGCAGCCTACCTGAACCTTGCAAAACCCTTCTACACAATAACCCACTGGGCCATTATGCATAGGCTCACCAGCGTTGATATGGACACATATCTCACACGATGGATTGCTACCTGGATCAGGGATAGCACCCACATGGTCAGAATTGCAGGTGCCATGTCTGACTATACACCAGTTACACGTGGCATCCCACACAGCTCGGTCCTGGGACCTTTCTTGTTCAGTATATATTTGTCTGACATACAGGCTACCATAGGGGGACTATGGCTGATCATGTTCGCACTTGACTGCAAACTGGGTGCCATAATCAACTCTCCAGCTGCCACATGCATACTCAAACAGGGTCTCACAGAGATGGATGACTGGTGCCTTAGCCATGGCCTACAGATAAATGCCATTAGTTGCATAGTCATCCCCTTTGGGAATAACAACATGCCCACACATTACTACATAGGTAGTACTCCATTTCATACGATAGAAGTTGTTAGTGGTTTGGGGACATGACTTGTTCGTACTGTCGCCTTTCACAATCACGTTGCCAAAGTGGTTGGACAGACCTTCTATATAGGCCACCTTATCCCATATGGTTTCACATCTAGATCGAGTGAGGTCATTGTGCCCCTATACTCATCACAACCATGCTTGGTTACAATGCCACATTTGGGGTGTACCTTACCCGACACCTGCAGCAACTGTACTGGCCACAGAAGTTCCTCACCAAGCAGATCTAGGGACTCACATGGATGCCCTGAACAGTTCGGATGCAGTAACTCCAGCTCTACTCAGTCGCTTACCACCTACTTGGATATGATGTGTGCTTGTTGTTTACAGATATACCCAACCCAGAATTACTGGACATGCTCCACCTCAGGATATCTGACTCCCTTGGAGCTACACACTCCAGGGACATATACCTCAGCACAGATGTTAATAGGACATGCTGGAGGGACAGATTCTTATCCCAAAGGCTCCACTCGCTCTGGAATGTAATCCCAGTTTCACATAGGCAGAGCCACCCACTGACCACTTACAGGAGACATCTTGATGACTGTATGGGTGATCACATGTTTACCCTTGGGATATCATCTGTGTCCCTGCTAGACAGAGGCACATTAGCCTAACAATACATGGGCTATCTTGTGTGACCTACTATTCACACGCACAGTGTAGTAATCTGACAGGGTTGTGAATGGCAAACACACTCTGGCTAGGCTTGTACATGCCCTAGGGCAGATAGCCTAGTATCGATCTCTGAACCTATGCTAATGTTCGGGATGCACAATGTTTATTGCTGATACTGTTTGCAGGTCTTTATCGTCTTTGCTTTACCAGTTTCTGTGAACAACTTAGGTATCTGCAGAACATATTTGATTATGACAGGGTTCCACTATATTATATATGTGTCTGTTGTCATATAACTGTGTACACAGGGTGGATTGCTGGATAGTGAGAGGTTCCTGGGTTAACACATGCAACTGCCAGATATGTGTGGCCCACTGCTGTACTCAGACATGGCCTAAGTGTGTGAGCATGCCCAGTTCAGGCTTTCCGTGTTTTGTTGCCTGACATTTGTCTCATTTATTCAAGTGTGTGAGCATGCCCAGTGTGACCTTTCAGTATGTTGCTATCTGAGGTCCACTACATTTGTTGATGTGTTCACGACCAATATTAACATTTGTACTGTGTGTGTTGGAAGTCGGGTTCTGTTCTTACTGCAGGACTCACCTTTGTGTCATAACTCGACAGGGATTATGCTGTGCCTGCAGGGTTTCCATGAGATACTTTGTATAGACTTATCAACATTCCTTCATACAGGCTGACCACTGCAATACTGTCATGGTTTAGTGGTTCAGTCCATTAACTATAGTGCACAGTATCCTGGGTTCGAGGCCCATCACTGCTTTATATTTTCATACTGAGCAGACCAGACTGCTTAAGGGCCAGTTAAGCAAATATGGGCATGTTGGCTTTTGTTCAGCTATGCCCTACTTAGACCAGGCTTGTCCAACATTGCTCAATATTCACCAATATTGCTGGACGTTGCCCAATATTACTCAACATTAACCACAGTTGTGCTAGTTGGTGTATGCGATTTTGTTTGCATATACTACATGGTGGTAAATGCTGTTTAGCACTGCTTTATATTGCTTAACACATGGCAATCCTGCCTCAGGTGGTGCTGCAGGGCTGTCTATGTCAGATGCACATACTACACTCCCTGTAAATGTTTGAAAGCAGGTAGTGTCAACTTAGGCATCCCTTTTACTATATGTGCAAGTCAGAGAGAGGTATAATTTCCAGAGTTCCTACTGATCCAGTGTATGTGCTATGCGTTGCCTCTTTGCCAAGGCCAAAGCATACTGGGCATGCCTCCTTCTGCCTACTGGGGCAGGCTCAGGTTGTTCCTCCTCTGAGTCACGCTCTGTCTGTGATGGCCTTGGCAATAGTGGGGGGCTGTTTGGCCCAGGCCTATGCTGGTCCTGCTGCAGCTGTTTTTGCAGGATCATATTATGTAGCATAGCACATACCATGACAATTTGGGTACATGTAGTTGGTGAGTACTACAAGGCTCCACCAGATGTGTCCAGGCACCGGAACCATGACTTGAACAGCCCAAACACATGCTCGATTACATTACGTGTTTATGCGTGTGCCTCATTATGGCGTTCCTGTTCAGGTGTGTGTGCTTTTCTGATGGGTGTCATCAGCCACGGTTCCAGTGCATAGCCAGCATCCCCCACTAGGCGACCATGTGGGATGTCCCCATTGGCAAATGTCTGGTCTGCATCAGATGCCAGATATGGGAATCATGGTAGCTTCCAGGGCAGCCAGCACACACATTCAGTATTATGCCCTGGGCATCACACACAACCTGGCAGTTGATGGAGGGGAAGCCCTTGCGGTTGAAGTAGACCCTACCCCGCTCACCCGGCTGGTGCTTTGATGCGTATTTGCGTGCAGTCTATTGCACCCACTACCTCAGGGTATTCCACTATTTGCTGGAAGAGACGCATATTGCTGGCCAATACCTCATGGGAATTGGGGAAATATATATGATCAATGACATGTGCTGACATGGCATCCAGGAACTGGTGCAGTACCCTGGATGCTGATGCCTGTGATATCCCCATCATATCACCGGTTGGTCTCTGGAAGGTACCTGTTGCTAATATTCTTAGACCAACACATACCTTGGTTTCCACTGGGATGGGTTCCCCTCTGTTGGTTCTGTGTGTGAGGTGTGGCCTGCACAGCTCAACAATTTGCTGCAAGAGGTCTCTGTCCACTCTATAGCGCTCCACTATCTCCAGCTCATGTAGCCCCTGGTAGGTTACCCTGGGCCTGCACACTCTTCTCCGTCTCCTCACTGTGAGTTGTCCAGCAGCATTTCCATTGCCACCACCCTCAGCATGTTGCATATGTCGCCTTATAACAGCAATGGCAGCCCCTAACATTTCTTTGTCTCAGTAAAGCTTTTTCAGTTTTCACTTCTATTAGCTTACTGCAGTGTCTGTTGTGAGAAACATAATGGACTGTTGTTTGCAGAGTTTTAAGTGCTAGGCTGGGCTGGGCTAGTGTACTGCCTGTGTAATTGCCTAATTCTGATTGTTTTCACCTGCTAGCTCTGCTAGTACTCCCTGGTAACTTCCTACTATTTGTTGTGCTTCCTTTTTCCTTTCTGTTTCCTCAGGGGGCAGCACCTCACACACAAGCACAAACACGCTCACAGCAGCTCACACGCACGCACACATGCTTACATGGACTAAAACTTGCTTATTCAGGTTAAAACATGCCCACACCAGCATAAACACGCTTACAACTCTTTAAACAGCTTTATACATGCTTACTCCGGCTTAAACGCGCACACTCACGCTTACACGCATGCATTCTGTCTTACTTGGGTTTACAGGTGCGCACACATACGCATACCCGGTCAGCAAGAAACTTTGGTGTTATCCACGGCATGCACTTTCCATTTATTGCCTTTACCTAGCCTACCTGTTGACACACCTCTTTCCATAATGTGTAAATGACAGCTAACACATGCCACTCTGCTCCAATGAGCTTCACTTCGTTCATACACCCCCCACTCGTGATGTCACCTGTCTTCTACTCTGTTACTCCCCTTATCCTACTCCTACACTCCACTGACTGTGCTCATTTGCTATGTAAACTAGCGATTCACTATCCTAACACTCCTTTGCATAGGATTGCCTACAGATGCTTGGTTACATCTCTTAGACTGAGCTTCCCCCCTTAGCAACCTCTACTCGGTGGCCATGTTGTCTTCAGCCTGCCATTCCCTTGCATTGTACATTAACAATTTAAATAAGATCCACATTTGTGGGTTTTAATTTTTAGTTTTCTGTTTTTTTTAGAGTGCAGCCCATTTGCGCAGCGCTGCGCTACGCTTAAACATTGGAAATCGGAGAAAAAAAATTATTATTTATTTTTAATATTGCATCGAGAAACATTGCCAATGGCCATATATTTGGCCATTGGCATGCTTCCTGCACTGGATGCAACCTTTATTTGGAGCTGTCCCGGCTCCGTTTTGCTATTTGCAGAATGGTACTCAGTTGTCAACTGAGTACATTTCTGCAAATAACACTGCTCTTACTCAGACAGGTTCGGGTTTCCTGAATCACAAATCTACCTCATTTGCATGCCTTTCCCCTGCAATTGAGGTAATTTGCATATCCCAGCCCTGTCCGTGTAAGAGACTTTTTAGGAGCTCTCTTACACGCCCCTGCAGGCTGTTCCTGGATCGCTTGTCAGACATGATGGCTGCATGGAGTCTTAGTCTCCAGACTCCATGCAAGCCATCGTGAATCTGGCACTTTGAGTATTCAAGAGTCCAAGATCTGAATAAGTTAATGTTAAGGATACCACCTACTGTTATATCATTCTATATGTCGGCCACGGGTAACCACACAGTGGTTAAAAGATTAGTAAGTAGAATACTGAGAAGTTTGAAAGGCAAAGTAGAGGACAAGATGAAACAAATTTTGCTGGATAGGCATGTGCAAGAATTAGATATTAAAAGCTTTGGCTCCTTATGTCATTCCCAGTGATATGCCACTAAATCAAAGTAGTATTGAATGCTAACTAGGAAGTGTTTATACAAAATTATACTCCATTAACGATGCAAATGATGTACCCTCTGGCCAGTCCAACTTGCTGGGGCCATAACACAGTTTATATGAAAGGAAAGTGTATTGTATGCTCCTGTCATAGACCTGAGTCATATAAACTGTAACTACAAAAATTGCTTGGAAAATAACCCTGGGATTCAAAAAGACTTAGCACAATATAGAAGTCTTAGCTCAGAAGATTTCCACATCATGCTAAACCTTTCCTATTCAGAGACTACAGTGCTGCTGAGATACTCCCCTCTCCACTGTGGGGGCCCTCAGTGCAGAAACCAATCTCACAGGCAAAGCTACATGCTAATGCAGAAGTCCATAGGAGTGGCTAATGCTAATTAGTCACATGCTCTTCCCAAAAAATGTCTGCAGCTCCTGATTAGTTTGACCGAGTGTTTCACAAAATTTCTCTGCTCAGTAAAATTTTACTCTGCGTGGAAAAAGTGACCCCGACGAAAACAGAGCAATCACACAGTCAGTCCTCTGAAAGTGCACATGGTGTAAGTAAGTTCAGCAAAGACATGGGGGTGGGGTGTACGTATGTGTATGCATGTCTGTAGGGTGGTGGATGAGGTTATAGAAAGTGTGTGTGTGGTGTGTGTGTGTGTGTGTGTGTGTGTGTGTGTGTGTGTGTGTGTGTGTGTGTGTGTGTGTGTGTGTGTGTGCATGTACACCTTGGTGGTTACACCAGGGGGTGCAGGTAGGGAACTTGCAATTTCTGAAAATATATTTTGATAACATTTTCACAATTTTCTAATGGCCTTGCATATAAAGAATTACTCTAGTGAGGTTTCATATAAAGTAAATCTGACTATGCATGGCAAAAACTACTTTTTATGCTTCTGCAGTTTTACTTGAAAATCCTATCAGATTAATAAAAAAAACAACTGTATAGCTTTTGTCAGAATGGTATAAATTTATTGGAATAAACTGGAGACTTATTGGAGTAAAGTTGATTATAGAAACTGATAGCAAAGAAGGACCTATTTCCAACTTAAAGACTGGTACGGGCACATACCTGCTACATGGACAGATGATGTTTGCTTGATGCAAGTCACTTGTGGACTGTCATTAGATAAATATTACATAAAGCTTTCAAAACATAATTTGTGTATATGTGTTTGCTGGTGCTCATGTTCCATGAGAGTGTGTTCATGTTGTATTTCAGGTGTGAAAATATATTGATGCATTATTTTGTATATGATGTATGCCATTAATAACTGATGGTTTACTCTACTGAATGTATCTTTTTTACTGAACTTTATTGATTTTTAGAACATAGAAAAAGTGCAAATACATGGACCATATGAACAAAAACAACATAAAAATAGAATAAGCTACAAATAATTAACAACTACATACACTACACGTTCAACTTTGTCCTCAAACAATCCTTGACACATAAATTTCCTGGATTATTAATTGTCTTTGTCAGTAGTCTAGGAGCCTTAATACTTAACCTGACACCTGTTTAAACAGAATGCCTATGAAATTGTTAAACTATATATTCAGTCCCTAAGCGCAAAACAATCAAATATATCTTTCTATTCACTAAGAGTGATAGGAGGATTTGATCCATACTTACAGGAAAATAAAATTCTATTCAATTATGCTCTTATAAAACAACTTGATCTATGTTCCTGGTTATTTTACAATGTTTAGTACTGAATAGATTTACAATACTGTCCATAAACCATACCACTTTCAGATTACATTTTTCCAACCTTGAAGCAAGAAGAAGATTACCATATAACCAGAGTTCCCAATTATAGTTTGGGCTAAGTCAAAAGTTTTACTCAACACTACTTGGACCCTTTTCCAGTAAGGCTGTGCATTAGGACAGTCCCAAAATATATGACAATTATCTTCCCAGGGTTGGAAACATCTCCTATGTCTTGCACAAGCTACCTTGCTAATTTTAAACTTCTGTGCCGGGATAAAATACCATTGGAGCAAAATCCTAAGCAGGTGAACCTTGAAATTGTGCCATCAATTTAAAAAAAAAAACTTTGGTGCTTCCCAGACTTTTTCCCATTCATTTGAAAAACCACAACCTTTACGAAGAAGCCAAATTGTATGCCACAAATTGTAGACTAGTTCCACTGAAGTTCTTTTTAGAGATTTATTATAAAATGCAGAAAAACAATTTCAAATCACACAAAGTCGATCTTGTCTCTAGCGCCTTGGTCACACTTACCTTTAACAGAGTAAACCACTTATTCTATAGGTCTCTGTGGATCAGCCCTAGTGCACATTTTCCAATACCTCCCCATTTTTTCCATGGAATATGGCTGTCAATTTTATCTAAAAACCTAACTTGCCTTGTCCAAATATGTTTTAGCTTCATATAAGTTAGCCATTCTTAATTGCATAAGCCAAAATGGGCCTGTACCTCTGGGAAATTCCTCCACCTTATCAGCTGACCTTCCTACAAATGTTGACTCCATGTCACCACTCCTCATGCACAGCAATATTTCCCATCTATATTTCCTATGTACTTTCTGACCACTGGTTGAAATCAAATATGGTCCATGGGACCCGTGCCCCAATCTACATCTCCAATTTCCACACATTTGTCATGATTTATTTGTACAAATCCCATAAAAAGCCAAAAAGTCTCCTCATTAAGTTAATTCACCTAGGTTTTGAGTTGCCCTCAACCGTGGATTTAATTTATCTGCTAGCACATACAAGGCTAGATATGACAGACCTAAACCTTATGAACTCTCGGTAGATAACAAATAAAGGAAGAAATTCTCCTCCCATGTTTCCCCAAAACCCAATAATCAATAAGATCCTGCCTTAAATTTGCTAATGGATGTTTCACCAAGATTGATAAGTTTCTAGACACAAGGATGATGTGGCATAATCAAAGTGTGCTCCACCTGAGTTTTACCCATAGAGTAGTGGCCTACGTTAGGGCCAAGACTCTTTGCATAATGAGCAGGTTCTGCAGATTCTCCTCAATTGTGTCTGATAATGAGGAATTAACTGTGAGACCTAGATAGTCATATTTCTCAAATTCATTTACTGGTTTGAAGATTGTTCCCTCTAACCACCCTGAACAGCAGATAAAAGCTGACTTAGTAGTACTGCAGGGAAGACATGATGTCTTCCTGAATTCCTTAAAGATCAACAGCAGCTCTGTATACATTACTGCTTAGCAGAGCAAAACTATCTGCAAACATGATAAAAGAACTTCTCACTCCAGTCTCTCTTATTTTGTCAAAAGACCTCTTACTCTAATTGCTAACTTTTGCATGACTAACAGGAATAGCCCTTGTGACAGTGGGCAGCCCTGCATAGTACCCCCTTTCAATCGTACCTTCCTTTGACAGACCCCCCATTAATCAATATTCTAAAGGTAGGATTACTATATAAGGTTTTTATCCGCATATAAAGGATATCCACAACCCCTTTGTTATAAAACATTGAACAGAATCCTCTAATGAACAGAATCAAAAACCTTGGCCATGTAAAAAAAAAAAAACATACCCATATTGTTATTCCTACTCCCAAACTCACTCAAAAACATCACTTCCATCAAGTTGTCAGCTATGTTTCATCCTTTGACCAAGGTGTGCACAAGACCAGGAAATAACCAAACCAAAAACCAGGAAGCAGAACAGCCAGCAAGTAGTCGATAAAATAGAATACTTTAATCCAATTGAATAAGCCTTAAACACAAGCGCTTTCGCTCAGAGAATTCTGAGCTTTTTCAAGTGACTTTAACAAAGCCATTCTGACCCTTCTGTATTAATCCTGGGATAATATTATTCAGGTTACCCCTAAAATCCTTTTTTGTCCACATTTTTTAAAGAATCTGATCGATAATTCCCATCTTTTAAGATACCTCCATTCTTCTTGGGTATTGCTGTTATTATTGTCTGGTTTGAGGCTAACTCCCCCTTGTTCCCCAACTCACATGAGTTATAAACCTCCTTCAGTACTAACCAGACACTTTTTTCCTCCCCACCTGCAGAGTTCCAAAGGGAATCCATCTGGACCTGGGAACGTGTTAAGCTTTAACTTCTGGGTAGCTACTCCTTCTCATCCAATATAAACAGTCTGTTCACCACTGCTGAAAGTAAAGGAACCACGACCATCAATCACAGGTTAACAAATGCTGACAATAAGGCACCGACCAGGAATGCAATAAAACACCATTTAATCCACAGATAATCAAACAGACTGAGCGCTTTCTCCAGGTCTACTGGCTTCATCAGAGTCAATTTACTAACATCACCCAGGTTACCTTATATACACCCACTGTTCATCAATTAATCAATCAATCAATTAAAAATAATTATTAAAAAATTGAGTTAATTATAACCTGTTAAACTCTTCACTGAACAGAACCTTGATACTAGCTAATCAGTAAACTTACAAAAAATATACAAAAAATATATATATCTATGTAATAATATTATTTACACAAAAATATATAAATAAAAAATGTGTGTATAATATATGTATATATATACACTGATTTGTACATAGAACTCACATAATCTAAACATTAATACTTATGAACATTTCATGAAAATTTTTTCCTTTTGTATTAACACACTGCTGAAAGTCCCCAGTGCATTGGTTGCAGACTTGGCCTGGTCTCATACAGTGTCGAGTAAAATTCTTTGAACTCATTCCTGATCTCCTTATTATTGCACATTATACCTTTATGACTCATGTGCAGTTGGATTCTAGATTTTTAAAGGCCAAGGCTATACGTCCAACATTGAACTCAGCATTCAATCAGCAGCAAAGTCCCTTTCTGCTAAGTTCTGCCTCTGCTTTTGGGGTCTGTAAGATAGCTACCATATAAGCATAGTTTTGCCTGAAGGTCATGAAAGTGTTGGTCACTTCAAACAACCATCCTTTTCTTCTGTATCTCCCTCATGGCTTATGTTTTGTTTTTAATTTTATAATCTGATCACACAATCACCGATGGTATCCTTCTCACTCCTTTAAATCCCCTCTCATTGCAACTTTAATGCCCTCATGTGCTTGAGAGAGTAATATCCCCCCTTGGATTCATCTGAATAGCCTCAGAGACAATAATGGATAAGTCTTGTCTGCCAACCCTACTTCACCAATGAAAATGAGCCCATCTCCATGACCTGTCTTTAGGTGTACCCTTTTTGTCCACCTCCGCAGTAATGGGTGCATGGTTGGAGAGAAGAATTTCATGAATAGTTAGTTAATTACCCTACACAATTTAGTATCAGGATCAGATCTGTTCTACTACCCTGTCATGAGATGTCTCTCGAGAAAGATGGTTCAATCATTCCAGGGTTCCTATATCTCCAGAGATATACCCAGTTTAAAAATAAAAAAGAAGAGATCTACTCAGTTGTCCCCTCTCCATCCATTGCTTAAGTACTGTCTGGTATTTCTTGTGATACTGGCATTTAGAGTTAAATTGAAATCACCTACCAGGATTTAGAACTTTTTGGGTCCACTGATTGTATCCTGCCATGTCACAAGAAAAGATTTAAAGAAGTTGTCATCATCAACATCATCATCATCACCATCATCATCATCATCATCACCACCATCATCATCATCAACATCATCATCATCATCATCATCATCATCATCATCATCATCAACAACATCATCATCGTTGTTGGGAGCATAGATATTCCTTATCACCCATCTCTCCTTTTTGAACATTCCCCCAGAATGAACCATCTGCCATTGCCAATACCTCTGAATTGCTCTGTAAAAACTTCTGTCATCCTGGTAAATATAATGACAGCCCCCCACCCCACCCCCCAGCCCCAGCTTATGGTTATCCACAATCATTGGAATTTCTTTATTCCTTTTTTTATTTACCTCTTTTGCTTTATGTTTAGTCTCTTGTAAGCATATAATGTTTGCTTTGTGGCTCCTTAGCTTCTGCAATAATCTAGTATTTCTTACTGGATGGGTGCATCCCCTTATATTCTAAGGCAAAACTCACACATTATCTTTATACATAGGGAACATTTTCTGTGCCATACATACGCTATAAACTGGAGTTACCAAGGTAGGCAGCCCCCAAACCTCAGCCTCCAAAGTAGTGACCTGTGTCAGTCTTTGGGCTGGAACCTAGTCCTTTATGTAGAGAGAACTACCAATGCCCAGACTGAACTGCATTTGTAGCTGTTTGAGCAAATGGAGCTTGAGACAGGTCTAAGATCATCCCCACCCCACTGCATATAAATACAGAAACAAAATGATTCTTGTAGTAACATTATCACAAAAAAGACAAACATTTATACAAATAACTAACGGAGAGTACTTCAACGCCATTAAGGTTCAACCTGAAAAATTTTATTTTCTATTACTTGAGGAAGATGTAACAGTAAAAGTATCCAGAGCCAGAGATATATATTAGAGCGAATACACCAGGTGCTTATCTTGACAATCCTCATAAAGGGCACTAAATAGATCCTGCACTTAGTAAGAAAAACACTATAAACAAGATATAGGTAGCAGCAGGACTTCCTGTAAGCTTCCTTTTCATTGAAAGTAGTACCTCACTAGCTTTTATATGTCAAAAAACAATGTAAGAGGAAAGCCTAAGGGACAGTACCCACCACTGTCACATGGAGGATTAAAAGAACACCTAACAGTTGAGGCAAATAGAGTAATCCAAAAGCTTTAAAGTCAGCATTTACACATGGTTGGAATGTCTAGTGGAAGGAAAAAGAGGGAAGACAATGGTCTCTATCATGATAGTCAAATATAAAAGAAGAGACAGGGCACAGAAATGTATTATATGACCATAAAGGAGTTACAAATATTAACAAGAACATGCCAACTTAACAGCATAAATATAAAAAGTAATACTGTCCTTCAACCTGTTATAGTCATCTTATGGCATATACCTAGAAGGAGCAAACCAATCTGCATTAAGCAGCTTTTTATAGCATTAAATATTATTCCATCAGGTATGAGAGTTCTCAATAAGAAGTAAGACTATATAAAATGTAGAACACATGACAGTCTTATTAAGATGAAACTAGCCCTTGTCAGCACAGCTGTCCAATGTTTCTAGTTCAGATGCAGACCAACACTGCTCATTTCAGAATCTAACAAAAATTCAAAAATTAATGATCATGTCTTATTGCCACCATGCTGGTCTTTCCTGGCACTGTGCCAAAGTCAAGTGACTTTTGTCAAGTTCTGTGTCTTTGAACAGTACCTTTCTGATAGTCCAAGTGCATGATATTCCCTTCTCCCTGCCCTGGAGATGTAGATTTTTCCTGTCTGTGCTGCCTTTGCCTATCAACTGAACATCTTCTTTTTTAATATGGCATTTAACATAGTATTCAACACCATTCTCCAAAAATTGTGATCCTCTGTCATGGAATTATTTGTAAACTCTTTTCAACTCTAGTAGGTTTTTTACATTAAGGTACTACAGTAAAATGACTTGAGGATGGAAATTGGCATTTGCTAACCATCTCTAACCAGTTACCACCCACTTTTGAGGTATCTCCTTGTGCTTGCTGAGACTCCAGCTATTCCAGGAAAGTGTCCACTTCCAAATTGGTGTGAATAATGATTCTTCCCTCGCTGCCCTTTACTAGGAAAACATATGGCATCTAGGTCCAAGGAAGTAATTGTTCCACTGTATTGAGCATTCATCAGGCCTATCATTAAGTACAATGCCCCCTTTGGTATGTATGTAACTAGGAATATCCAACAAATAGAATGTCCACAGATGTTCTTCACTAAAATAATCCAGGGCATAAGTAACATATCCTATGCAGTCCACCTGAAGGTCCTATCCCCGTATTTTGTCTCCTACAGGCTGTTGAGAGAAGATCTATGCCTGGCATACAAGGCACTGCCAGACTCCACTCTGATGGACTCCTGCATATCCACAAAACAAACAGAACCATTATTACTTGTTCTAAATACTTAAACCTTGCCTGTGATATAAATAGACATGCTGGAAAGACAGGCATGTATCCCAGAGACTATCCCTTCTCTGAAAAAGGCTCCCCATCCATGTGAATCAGAGGTCCTCCCTCAGGCAATTCAAGTGTAACTTGGATAATTGGATGGGGAACAGGAAAATCATCCCTGGTTTGGCACCTACTGTATGTCTCTAATCGACACAGACAGCCTGTAAATGGTTAATCTCCCAGTCCCCTGCTTGCAAATATTTAATCTCCCAAGTCTTTGCTTACTTTTATCAAGGGTATCAGAACTTGTCAGGGATTTGGGATGCATGGCTAGGTTGAAAAAGGCAATTTTGGTTGTTAACCTCGTAAATATCTATGAACCTATGAACTAGCAGTGGTGCAGGGTAGACTAAGGAGGCCAGAAACCTCAATGCATTTGAGATGCTCCTGCACTGGCACAGTAATCAAGGAGCCTCAATCCTCATGACTGGCAGCAGTGTGGGACATACACAATAGGAGGATGACAAGTAAACACACAGTAAAGTACAATTTCCCTTACCAGCACACTGAGATCACAGTCAGTCTGGGGCTGGTTTCTCCCTCTTTCTCCAGATCCTCAATAAGACTCCCCACTTGCACAGCTCTAGAGTTGAGATCTCAGCTAAGTGGCCATGCTAAGACCTCCAGCACCCTCTCTGTCCATCCATTGCTTCGTGTCCCTGCCCAAGTAGCTGACACACACACTCTGAGATTTGTTTTATATACAAACACACGCACACACACACACACACACACACACACACACACACACACACACACACACACACACACACACACGCGCACACACACACACACACACACACACACACACACACACACACACACACACACACACACACACACACACACACACACACACACATACACACACACACCTGGGAAAGACTGGCACAGGTTTACTGGCTATGCCCTCTGCTGCCCAGACTATAAGTTAGTTTTCACTGCCACCAGCCAACTCTTATTAGCCACTTTAAGGCCCTTAACAAAGGGTGTCCAATCCAATAAAGATAACATCTAGGCTATACTTTACTATATTCCTATCTGAATCTATCTAAAAGAGTTACTATGCCCTAGAAACTTACTTACAGCAAGGCAAGTGCAGAAGGTGATGAGTAGATATTTCCTGATCAAAGACAAAATACAAAGTGCCCCCTCTGTCTCTCATAGGGTTCTTAAAATAATATCAAATATTACTGCTGGGTTAGCTTGGATGACATCACTTTTTGTCACCTGACTTTCAATTCCCAATCTAAAGCCCCTTTGTCAGAAACTAACAGAATTTAGCATCTCTCTGTGAAAAATACATATATCTCAGATGTTTGTAGATCCTGGAAGTCATAAAACAATAAAACACTTCTAATTATTTCTCTTTCAAGAATATACAAAACACTTCCAGCTCTAGACACTGTGTCTGCTACTGTACTGAAACTGGGAGACATCATCTTCTGTTTATGGCCCAGCAATTATAAAAAAAATAATTTCAGCTATTTTCTCTGAATTTTTTCAAGTTAACCTCCTGTGTTCCAGTTTCCATTAAACATATAAAACTAAGCAGTCACAATAGTACAGGTACACTCCTGTTCTATTCCAATGGGGAATGTTGTGGTTACATTTTAGATCAGTAGTTTACACACATCTGTATTAATCACATCAATATTCTCAAATGACATAGAATTATTTACAAAATTCCTAGTAGCTGGGCTGGCAGTGTGACAGCTTTAAAGTAGTTTTATACAGAAACATAATTTTTCTATGACTATAAAGTCATTGACAGCTGCCTGCTACAAAACAGAGAAATATTGATTTCCATTGAGTAGCTCTCCTCTGGGTACTGTAGCATATTAGTCTATCTCTGGTATCTGCTGACTGCAAAAACATGAGCACATCTCTTAGAGGTCTCCTGTTTGTTATATTTTTAGGGGGCTTACAGACATGGTGGATCCATTCCTTCGACACATCTAAGTCTTCTGGTGGGCACATCGCTTTGCATATTAGGAAGCTCATAAAGTCATGTAGTTTGTCATCCATTGCTTTCTCTGGAATTCCTTTAATGGGGGCATTTATACACTATGTGTAATCTTCAAGACTGTCAACTTTCTCGGACTTCTGAAGACTGTCAGACATCAAACATCTGGACACCTTCCTCATGCATTTCCTGAGATCACATACTTCATCTTTTTTTAATTGAGACATCTCTCCTTCTAAATCCTCAAGCTGTGTTTGGTGGTGTTCCACTTATTTATTTATTTATTTATTTATTTGACATTTGTTGACTGGGTTAGTCCAGCTGGGCTGAGGCCTTTTTTCATTGGAGACCCGGGGAGAAAAGCTCCACATAAACATACATCATAACAATATAGTTACATAAACATAGTACATGGCTACAAACATATACCTATTTGACTGTGAAAAGCTATAATATCAGTTGTCATTGCAGTTAACCTCTCAAACATGAGGGATAGCTTTTGTCCATTGTGGCTGGAAGAAATCTTTCCATTATTTCTCCCTGTTCGACTGGGGTGTTCTTTGGCATTGCCATTTCTCTCAGGAACGTATTAGTAGCCCACTGTCTTATATAAAGTGACTTATGCCAGGAGAAGGTGCCAAGAGGAGGAGATCAAGCATCCATACTGCACAGGCCAGCCATGCCCTTCCCTACTGAACTTAGTGAAGAACCAACTCACAGAACACCAGCACAATGAGTCAGGGAATCAGCCTGGCAAAAAATTAACTATTAGTATTTTTCAGGGGAGTAAGCCTCCCTGCACCCCACACATGTGGTGGGAGGTAAGACCCCCCTGCCTTCAAACTTTTCTATTGTACCTCCATGATTGCACAAATATGAGGAATGGAGTGGTCTCTGAATAAAAGAAGCCACCACTGATACAAATTTAGAAACCTCACCAACAGTGATTTCTTATGGAAAACAGTAATCTAGGTGTTCATCTTTGGCAAGTGATGCTCAGCAGGATAGATCTTTGTGCAGTACTGCACTCGACAAGCAGTAGAGCAGCCTTATGAGTGCCACACTAGATATTTGTCTTCCATTAAGGTATGATCTTTTTTTTGCATATATTAAACTTAGCATTAGGATTTCTTTTGTGTCATGTAATCTGAGGTCCAACTTCCACTATCTTTAATGCAGGCACCCCCCCCCCCCCATAACTCAGAGGTCTGTCACATCACCTCTAAGGAAGATGTGTGCCTAAATTGTCATCCTGGAAAGTTGTACCCCCCTCCCCCCCACCAAGCAGTCTCATTATCACCCTACATATATGTGTAGTTGAGTATCAGATATTTTTGCCATGACAGAGTGTATAGATTATCCAATTCATGGCCCCCTGTCTGAACCCGCCTCATCCTGTGAAAATACAATCCAGTGGTCTCATACTTACTAATTGAAATATATCTTCCCTAACCAATTAATCTTTTTCCTTGTGAGCCACTGTATAAGGACTGTCAACCACAGTACAAGGGTCATTTTTATTTATTTTTTAATTTACGTATTTCACATTTATTAACAGGTAGAGCAGTGATCACGAATGATCAATTTCCATCTCAGCCTGGGTATAAAAAGAGATATGAACACTTCTGCAAAAAAACAACAGCATTGTAAAGAGATTACATGGCAATTATATGCAATTAATAACAGCAAATTAGGGTTGAAGTAATTTACACAGTAGTATTATACAATATTTAGAATAATGTAAAAACATGGTGAGTGATATGACATTCAAAGTATAAATGGATTAGAAATATACATATTAATTCTGACTCGACATACTCCCAACCTAATGGCCAAATCATTATAGCATCATCATTACCCAGAATTTCATTAACTCTGAAAGCCTCTTGATACGTGAACAGAATAAACGTTGCAAACAGTTCACAGTCTGCCTCAAAACTCCTGAAACCTTCCAGTATATCAGTGTAATGAGCCCTCTTTCTACTCAGATCTGCACCTCACCTCATCTCCATCATCTCCTACCCTTCAACTCCCTCCATACTGACATGCTATTGCACTGACTATATGTCAGCACAACAGAGTTCCAACATGAACTGTACAATTTACTCAGAAATTTGTTTCCTCCCTATCAAATCGATTCCTCAGTGATCTTTTGGATATTTTGACTGCTGCCAGAGTAACTTCCAAGAGGTGAAAGATCATGAGGGACAAGCTATCAGATCAGCTTAATTTTCCTAACTTTCCATATTATAGGAGAAACTACTTCTCCCTCCATTTATGCACCCAGCATGAATCTGCAACACCTGTGCATCTCTGCACCTGGAAACTGGACAGAGCATCAGCAACTTCATATGACTCACAAACATATGTTTCTCCTATAAAACATGGATTGCACTGCAATACTTTGAAAATTAATTCCCTTATCATCTTCCTTTCCCTGAATCCATTGACACATTGGTTCAGATGGTCACTACTGCCTTTTCAGCCATGTAGCAGATGTATAGATTACCCAGCTTTTTTCCCCCACAAAGCCAAAGCAGTCCAAGCAGGGATAAGATCATGAATGGAGAGGCTCTTCAGTCAATCAAACTGTATCATTTCATGCAGCCATGCAGCAGCAAATCAGCTACCACAAAAAAGTACCCATGTATAGATAGACAGATAGAGAGCCTGGCTTTCCAACCATTCTGAATGTCAGTGTGATATTTACTGTTAAAGAAAAATGCCTTTAAAACCTCGATGACTTCTCTGCACAATTGCCCTCAATGAAACCCCTTGCCTTGATAACACTAGGTATCACATAAACATTTTAAACAGCTTTCCAGGTCATAGTGACTTGCATGTCAAAGCTAAGTGTCCTAGTAAAGCATTGGACCACCAATAATCTGATTTCATTCTTTGTTAAGCCTTTGTCTTAAAAAGCTGCCAGTGTCTGAATGTATGTAAGTGACAAACTGTAGCAAACAGAAACACATATTTCCTGAAAGTTAGAGTTTATTTTTTGAAACTGATGCTTGGTCATACATACAAATAAAAAGCCATTCAGGTAGGTATTGCTTAATCCCCTGAAAAAATGTAGATTGCTGGCAAGCCCCAACAGTGGTTGTTCATCTTTGCTGGCAAGGGAAATTTGAAGGAATCAAGTGTCCCTGGCTAACATCTGTACTCAAAGCCCTACTTAAATAAAATGATTGTGCCTGCACCATCAGAAAAGAAATTCCTATGATTCTGTTAGCTGAAATATATATCAGAAGCAAACAAAAGACAGTAGGTAGTTAGGTAGTTATTCAAAAGAGTTTAGAAGATATCAAAGAGAAGGTATCAGGTTTAAGAATAATAGCAAACACTGTGCTCCATAGTCAACAAAATCAAAACCTTAGTGGGACCATAGGCTGTCTATCAGTCATGTCTCTCCCTAGCCTTATAGTCTCAGCCATCCAGAGGTCAGGGATCTGTACAATTGTTATACTTACCCTTTCATTTTAGGGTAATCTCATCAAAATAGTTATAAAATGACTTGACAAACTTAAGACTACAGCTTGTCCAAAGTTCTCCCTGTTCCACTCTGCTATCCTTCAAATGGCTGAGGCTATAATTGCTAAACCAATAACACCCCTCTTCCCTGCCTGTAAACATGAAGTGATTTGTACTCTTTCAAAGGTGATTTGCCAACAGCACATGACTAATGACCAAATGCTAACCTTTGTCTATTGCAGCAAAGAGAGTCTAGAGTTAAAAACTGGAATATGTTGAAAAGCATGATTTTCCAGCTTATGACTAGCATATATTTAAAAAGGGTAGAACTGTCAGCTTTGTGGAGTAAAGGGAAAGAGCTCTGCCTATGACCCATGCAACTGTGGTTTAGTTAGTGGACCTGGCTCAGAAAGAGCCAGTGAGGGCAGAGGCAGGGATAGAGAGGAAAGAATGGGGCTGTGCCTGCTCACCTTTCTGTGGGGGGAGGGGATGGGGACTCAGTGCCATGTAGAGGTGTAGCCACTGAGATTATGATGGAACAATAGATCACAGATGAGTGAAAGCCAGGATGACTCATGGGATGAGGATCACTTAGCACAGGGAGTTAGGGCACAGAAAATATCAATCAGCTAGCAGTATCATATTCTCTCCCCATGCAACCTGACCCTTGCCCCTGGTGGCAGAAGTGAAACAAATGGGCCAACTAGGTGGATAAGGAATTGAGCTGCTGGTCCACAAGGGGAATGGCCAAAAGACAAAAAAGATACCCACATTTAGAAAAGTGAGACCCTCTTGACATGGGGTGGGGCCACTTGGCACAGGTAGTTAGGGCAGAAAAAATATCCAACAACTAACAGTATTATGCTCTCTCCCTAGGAAATCTGACCCTCACCCATGGTGGCAGAAAGTGGAACAAACTGGCCAGTTGGGTGGATGAGGAAGAGAGCTGATGGTCAGCAGGAGGAATGACTGAAAGAAAAAAACACTTACACTTACTCCCATTTATGATGTCACCAGCTTAACTCTGTCTAACATTAATAATAGTTAACTTACAATCCCTGATTTTGTTGAAATAAGAAAGGCTTTTGAGACAGCATTTCCTTAGTAACAAACCTTTAAGTTTGATAAGGGTCATCTAAAATGGATTCAAAAACAATTTGGATATCATACATTTCAGTCATCTCTGGGCTGTATGTTGTATGTGTCAGACATAGGGTTTATTAACAAAGAAATATCACAGAGTTCTCTTGTGAGTCCTGTCTTGCAATGTCTTAATAACAGATTTTTCATAGCTGCAAGTAATCATGTGTACCATTTCCTTCTGCTCCTCAGACTCATTATATAGAATATTTATATGTGTGTAACACTTTAAGTATGGTTTTAGCATTAGGTTTAGCTATGTGCATAGAGTGGTGGAGGAAAGCATTTTTGATTGTCTTTTGCTGTAGGATTGCCACCCCTCCATTTTTTTTTCCGGAGTATTCGGAAATCAAATTGATTCTGCGGTAGTCTGGAAAACACTGTACAAACTCCGGTATTCTGTTTCAAAAAAGGGAACAGACTATCGGAGTCAGGAGTGGCCTTAGGTCAACTGATGCCCTAGGCAAAAGGACTCCACGGTGCCCCCCACCACACCATCCGGTGCACCCATCCTGGTCTAGTTACATTAAATAAATACTAGAAAAGTGCCCCTGCTAGAGCAGCACCCTAGGCGGCTGCCTAATTGGCCTATGTCTAAGGCCGGCTATGATCGGAGTTTGTAAAGAAAGCATTAGGGACAGAAAAAGAGGGCATTCCCCACCTGATGTCACATCGACGTCACGAAATGGGTGGAGTGTGGGTGGGAAAAAGGTCAGGTGGGGGTGGATACTGGTGATGCGCGTGGTGTGGCCTTACTCTGGTTTTAGCCACAACGAAAGGTGGCAACCCTATTTTGTTGACGTGATGTTTTTTCAAGAGGGTTATTTAAACCAAATGTGATTTAATGTTGCTTAGATTCTGATGAAGTCTGTTTGTTATACACCAGACAAAAGCAATGTCTTTGAGCTTTTCTCAGTTAGGGGTCACCACAGCAGATCACTGGTGTGCAGATTGATTGGCAGTGGAGTTTTTACAGTGTCGAGTTGCCAGCCCAGTGCCCAACCTTCACTGAAGTAACACACACATGCACCTACCTGCATGTCTTTAAAACTCACTCGACATCAGGGAGGACATGCAGACTCTGCACAGAAGGTGCTCCAGCTGAGAATCAAACCAGAGAGCCTCTTGCTGTGAGGCAACAATGCTAACCCCAAAACACCAGATGAAAGTGCTAAATTTTTTGTGTGAGTAATAAAGAATTTAGTTTTCCTTCATCTGGTTGGCTGCATCTTCGATTTCATCTGTGTGTTGCTTGGTTCCTATTGGATTTGTGATGTCTGTATCTGGAACTACATAAATCATTAAAAATCATTAAAAAGAAATCCAAAAGGACTCTATGGTCATTGGATGTAAACACCAAGAAAACAGTCTATATAATGTATTGCACTTGAAGATGCCCAAAATGTTGAGCAGTGAGACCTTCTTGACTTGCCTGTTTCTGAAACTTAGACATGCAAATATCTGAGGATCTGTGAATTTGAGCTATGTTAAGTACAGAAAAGGTACGTAAAAATTAGAATTTGTTTTAAAGTAATGGTGGTTCTCCTTACTTTGAAAGTATAAAGACCCATAGGTATAATCTCTTCTTTCTTAAAACAGAAACTACATTTCTGTAGTAGCCCTCAATTCCACCATGGGCGCTGATATTCCACAAACAATTGTTAACAAGATTAGGCACTTTATCAGCTCATTTGTGAACACAGATCTCAGCTATTGGTCTTAGAAAGAATCAGAGTGACTGTCATTAGAGGCCAGTCCAACTATGTTGCTATATTCATTTCATCCTTAAGCTTATTTACATAGATTAGTGTCCTCTGCAGACTAAGAGTCTGCACTGCACTACCACCTTAGATCACTTAGAAATGCAGATCTGACATTTATAATACCTACTCTGGACTGGTAATTGGAGAAATAGCACTTACAAAACTAATACCTGTCACCTGCTACCTGCTCACATCAAATGACAAAAATAAGACGGACTTATGTTGGATTTAGAGCTACCCTAGACAAATGCCTTAAAACCACATTAGAATAAGAAAGACACAGAGATAATGGAGATGGCTCTCTAAGTAATACATTAAGAATGACTATTCCTTGCTTTCATTTGATAGGTAATAGCAACAAAAAATAGGAATAAATTGTTTTTGTTAAATCTATAGGGAAAAAAATTATTAGCATCAAGTTATTTCTTACTGTGAATGGAACTAATTACATCATTTCAATATGCAATATCTCCCATGGTTTCATCTAATGTTCATTTAATGAATGATAATTCTTCTTTACTGCTAGAAGTTAATATTTATCTTTTGACCTGCAATGTCAATTTTATTAACTGACTTGCCTGCTGCTGTGCATAGTAAATTGTAACAACATTTCATTTTGTCTCAAGCCATGGCTGAAAAGAGTTTTCAGACAAACGCAGTTATCCAGAGAACACATAAATACATAAAACAGATATAAATACATAGCATGCTCTATATGTCTCTACAACAAATCTGTTAAGTCATGTATACATTTTTATTCTGTTTCTTTATATATTGCTCTGTGTTTGGTGTAAGTTATGTTGTTGAATTAAATGTGCATCTGCTCCCAATGAAACATTTATTTAAATGCCTGCTGGAAAGGTAGGAATCAGGAATGCACACTACAGCTTGAAGGTGGGGCAAAGTAAGTAAGGCAAACTTGCAGAAACTGAGTAAAGTGTGTATCTTTCAATATTTATTGAAAGTTTTGCAGTTATAGACTTCAGGGCCTGAAATGAGGACTCATACTTACTAATGATTTTTGATGATTGCCTGTTTATTTAAATCAGAGTTTTTAATTAATCTTCATTGAAGTATTCATATCTGTTTTGTAGATAGATGCCAGCTACTTCCGTATTGACTTGCCTAACAGTGGGAAGATCATCCTGGCTAAACCCCTGGATTATGAAAGGAAGCAGAATCTGGAGATTATCGTCTATGCAGTGGTATGCTGATACCCATCCACATACTTGTTGTGGTTTTGGGGATATTCAAGTTATCTACATTAAGGAAAGTTTGGAACTGAAGACATGCTTAATATACAGTCATAAGAACCTGTGTAATTCTAAAAAAAACTTAAAATACACTATCTGAAAGGCAAAATGAGAGATTTGCAGGGACTGCTACTGACTTGAACATAAGTCATTAACATAATATCAATCAAATACATTTCAATTGTATAATATAAAAACAATATTTCATTAAGCAAGAGATTTACTGGTCTACCAAACTCTTCCTTCCTGTCACTGTACTATTCATCTCTCAGAACTTATACTAGATAGTTTTGTGTTGGCTTACTTGTATGTACACGCACAATAGAATACAGTTTTATTCAAAATTACCTAAATGTCTAAACAATCTGTCATGTACATAATCATAGCAGCAAATACTTTGAATGGGATAGCTGAATCAGTATTGCACCAGTCAGCATGGCAGGTTTACTGTTATCCATTACATAGACATTGATGTTCTTAAAGACATTACCATGTAAGTGGCAGTGATATGAGGTTAATATAGCTTAATATGTAGTAGCTAATGTATATTTTAGTAGGTACCCACTTGGTCTATATTGCAGTTGGCTTAAAGAAAGAAAATATTCTAATGTAATGTATAGCCAGAAAACAGGCAGGGAATGAATCTGAAAAGTGACTATCAGTATGTTGCACAAAACTTTGTCTAGAATGTATTTAAATAAGCTCAAGAATAAAATGCAAATTATTATAGACCAAAAGCATCACATTGTTTCACAGTTTTTATCCTATTTCTCCACTTTCATCTACCAATCATCAGCCACCCTCAGCTAATTTCCCATTTATCATCTCCTTCACCAAGGGGCCAAAAGACAGCTTAGAGACACTGTCAATTATGTAGTCATCAGTGGTTTTCACTATAAGCCCTAACTCACCTCTCCTTGGAAGGTGACATGTTTGCTCATTTAAATGAAATTCATCCATCCATTCATTCATCCATCCATCCATCCATCCATCCATCCATCCATCCATCCACAATCCCTTTTATCCCATTTCTGCTCATGCAGAAGGGCAGTTATCTGTGCTTTCTCCTATTAACCTGGTGCACTTGGGCATTCTGAGGCAGTGCAGTAACTGCCTCATGTACAGACAACCCTCTCCTCTTACCTCCCAACACCCAGACTTGTGAGAGATGCACTTATATCACCAAATTGGAAGCTGTGCACTCTCCAGCCAAGACCAGTCTAGCTGGTCAAGAGGAGAAGGTCACCACCTGCACCACACCACATGGAACATATATCCCTCCAGAAAACCCACTATCACAGCTCTCACATAAAAACACAAACCACACACCCACCTTCATGGAGGATCTCAATAGAAATTTACTGAAACAGTAGAGACCTCCAAGACAGAAATGCACTCAACCACCAAAACACAGCACAAACCACAGGACACATATCTCAGCTCACCTGCACAGTGTGCCCCTCAACCTAAGCCCCTAAGGCTAAACACCTTGCTCAATACACTAATCATAGGTGACTCAATAGTAAGGCACACAGATGACCCACTCACTAGACTGAATAAGGAGAAGGTAACAGTCAGCTGTCTATCAGGTGCCAGAATCCAACACATAACACACACACTCAGGTCACTCCATAACAAGTACATTGTCTGTCATTGTCCATGTGGGTGTGAATGACCTGAGATGCACCTCCCTGGACTACATGAAAAGAGACATGGTGGATCTCTTGGATTATGTGGTCCAGGCAGGTATGACACTAGCACCATAAGAGTAAGAAAACACACTATTTATTCTGACAACGCCAGCAACATAGTACAAGGAATCAGACCGGTTTCGGCAACTCTGTATTCCTCAGTGACGCACACAATAATTAAGTGCTATTATTTATACCTTGACTAATTATCATTTAAAGCAACATCACCCAAAGGGCTGTAACTCCCAAAATAGAATTATAAGCGATCATTAAGACCCGGAGAAAATAATCCCCCCAGTCTGATGATCCAACTTTTTTCTTTCTTGTTCAACAAAGCATGCCACCCCAATTTATTTGTCCTGTCCCCCTGAATCTTATCAATAATTATAAAATGAAAGCTGGCTGTACTGTGAGTAAGAACATCTTATATAAAGCATTTGAGGTCCGTTTATTCTGAATGTCACTTAGATGTTCAGACATACGGATGCGTAGTGGTCGTGAGGTTTCTCCTACATAAAAAGAGGAACAACCGCATTTAACCAAGTAAATAAACCAATCCGTCCCACAATTGGAAAAAAAGTTTACATCATAAACCTTGCTAGTGTTTTTACTTGAGAATTGTTTAGATTTTAGCATGTATCTACAAAGGGAACAGTGTCCACAGGGGAAGGATCCAATTAATTTATCCCCAGTTAAAGTTAATTGATGGTCCAAATGTTTAGCCGTACTACCCCATTTGTAATGATTAAAATATGAACCCAGGATGCGCAGTCTCCCATATGAAAACTGACATTTAGGTGTAAGAATACTAGAAAGCTCCTCATTAGCTAATAGAATGTTCCAATTGCAGTTTATTATGTCTCTAACAATATTGATGTTTCTTCCATAGGTGGTCACAAATCTTATGACATTCTCATCACTATGGGTTTTGTCCCTGTATTCCAGTAATTCTAACCTCTTCTGACCTGCTGCCCAGTTGCTGACAGATATAATGTTGTTATATTGGTAACCCCTGGTACAAAATCTATGTATGAGATCGTCCCGAAAATGTTCATAACTATCCTCCGTGGAGCAGATTTGTTTGATTCGTAAAAATTGTGATTTAGGTATATTTTTGATAATGTGACGTGGGTGTAGGCCGGTTGCATGTAATAAATTATTATACTGTGGATGTTTACAAAAAACATGTGAAGATAATGCATTGTCAGAATTTCTAGTTATCGTAACATCCAAAAAGTTTATTTGTTGGGAATCCATATTAAGTGTAAAGTCAATGCCCCATATATTATCATTGTGGTATTGAATAAATTCCAAAAGATATGCTTCATCTGCCCGCCATATCATCCAAAAGTCATCCAGATATCTTCTCCAGATATCCATTTCTGCCAGGAAGATGTTGTGTGAACTATCATAAATAAGATGGTCTTCCAAAAAAACCATGAACAAGTCAGCATAAATGGGGGCAAAAGAAGCCCCCATAGCCATCTCTTGTACTTGCCAATAACAGTCCCCTTGAAAATAAAGGACATTTGTCGTTAAACATAGATTTCATGCCAGAGCTTACCAAAATAACAACATTATATCTGCCAAAAACTGTGCAGCGGGTCAGAACAGGTCAGAAATACTGGAATACCGGGACAAAACCCATAGTGATGAGAATGTCATATAAACTACAACTGGAACATTCTATTAGCTAATGAGGAGCTTTCTAGTATTCTTATAGCCAAATGTCAGTTTTCATATTGGAGAGGGCGCACCCTGGGTTCATATTTTAATCATTACAAATGGGGTAGTACAGCTAAACATTTAGACTATCAATTAACTTTACTGGGGGTAAATTAATTGTGTTCTTCCCCTGTGGACACTCTTCCCTTTGTAGCTACATGCTAAAATCTAAACAATTCTCAAGTAAGAACACTAGCAAGATTTATGATGTAAAATTTTTTGCCAATTGTGGGACGGATTGGTTAATTTAATTGGTTACATGCTCTTGTTCCTCTTTTTATGTAGGACAAACCTCATGACCACTACGCATCCATATGTCTGAACATCTAAGTGACATTCAGAATAAAAGGACTTCAAATGCTTTATATAAGCATGTCCTTACTCACAGTACAGTCAGCTTTCATTTTATGATTATTGATAATATTCAGGGGGACAGGACAAATAAATTTGGGTGGCATGATTTATTGAACAAGAAAGAAAAAAGTTGGACCATCAGACTGGGGGATTATTTTTTCCAGGTCTTAATGACCACTTATAATTCTGTTTAAGGAGTTATAGCCTTTGGGTGATGTTGCTTTAAATGATAATTAGTCAAGGTATAAATAATAGCACTTAATTATTGTGTGTGTCACTGAGGAAGACAGGGTTGCTGAAACCGGCATGATTCCTTGTACTATGTTGCTGGTGTTGCCACAATAAATAGTGTGTTTTCTAACTCTTATGGTGCCGGCCTCTTTTTGAATTTGATTGCAGTGCTTTTGGCCTCGTGCACCTGCCATACCTGCGAGGGATGCTCTTGGATTGGTTAGGTATGACACTAGCCCTGAGCAATATCCTACTGTCACCCAGAATTATACCGCAGTACAAACAAAAAATAATTGACTTCAACAATTGGCTAAGTTTCTGGTGTCCTTTTAAGGGGATCCAGTATCTGTCTTCTTGGGATGACATGATTGACAGATCTTGATGCTTTGCCAGAGATGGCCTGCATCTGTCACCCGTGGATTTCCAGGTACTGGCTAAGGCTCTTGCCACCCCTACAGTGCCTTTTTTAGTCTGTGTTCCAAAGACCAAATTACCACCATAACAGCTATAAATAAATGCAATCTGAGGGTCATGCTGCTCAATGCTAGAAGTCTAAATCTCAAGATGCACTTGCTTGAAGCACTCCTCAAAATGGAGAACATCGACATTTGTGTTGTAACGGAGACCTGGTTTGAAGTGGCAGAAAGCAACCCTGTTCCACCAGGCAATAACTCATTCCACATCTTTCGGCCCTGAAACATGGATTGAAGCTCCAAAGGCGGTGGTGTCTCCATGTTCATAAGGGATATGCACACCTCCAGACTAGTAGCCCAGCATAACGCATCTGAGATACTTCAGGTACAACTAACATTGAGTAAGACAGTGATCCAGGTCATAGCCTGCTATAGGTCCCCAACCATGTCCCTAGACTCTCACGTCACGCTCCTAAGCACCCTGGAATCTATCAAGATCCTACCATACCTCTCAACCTGAAAACATCAAAAATCTGGACAAAGACCAATTTAAAATAGGTACAAATCTGTATGCTGATTAAAATAAAATTTGCATACATAATTATGTAACCCTGCCACTCCAACAAAATTGTTGGATACCAACATTCAAATGCAAATTGAAGAACAGACAAAATATAAAACACCAAATATCCTTCATAAAAACCAAGCCAGCACAAAACCTGTTATTCTAACAGCATTCTAAGTTTATAAGAACAGTATTTAAAATCTGTCCATATTTTGGGGTTTTTATCCCCATTATTTAATACTTCATGATTTTTTGTGTTAGGAAGTTGAGAGGTATTATGTTGAGAAGGGTAAGTTCCTTAATGCCCTGGCCAAATTTCCCCTAGCAATATAAAAGCTACCTTGGGTTTCCCTTGAAAAGAGGCTACTACTAGCCTAGTGGGACTAACCTGGTCAGTAAAGGATAAATAAAATAAATACGTCACTGAGTTTTTGTAGATGTGTATAATGGAAAATAAATTACTGCAAACAGCACATAAGCAGTAAATACAGTATGGGTAAATCATGCAAATCATATCCACAATGTAATATATCAGCATAGCAAATTGCAGACCCATTACCCATTATATGTAAATAATAAATCTTGATTCAAACATTGCATATAAATATAATTGACATATTTATGAATAATCAAAAGTTATGTTTTTACTCTGATAAACCAAAATGTTTCACCACACTGATATCAAAATACAGACTGGATTATGTTTTAACAAACTGAAGCCCTCCTATGTCTCACTTAAAGCCTGTTCCCTTGCATATTTGTAATACAGGTAATACAGCTTTTCTGCAACTCATATGAAGCACAACAGTCATCATGACATCATTCCATCATTTCCTTTATGTGTTTCCAGTTAGGCATAATGGTGATGTTCTATACAGCAGTATATATTCCAAGACAGCAGCAACACAAGCATGACACACAACAGTCATCATGACATCATCCAATCATTTCCTTTATGTGTTTCCAGTTAGGCATAATGGTGATGTTCTATACAGCAGTATATATTCAAAGACAGCAGCAACACAAGCATGGCACACAACAGTCATCATGACATCATCCAATCATTTCCTTTATGTGTTTCCAGTTAGGCATAATGGTGATGTTCTATACAGCAGTATATATTCCAAGACAGCAGCAACACAAGCATGACACACAACAGTCATCATGACATCATCCAATCATTTCCTTTATGTGTTTCCAGTTAGGCATAATGGTGATGTTCTATACAGCAGTATATATTCCAAGATAGCAGCAACACAAGCATGACACAACAATGCAGACAAGCACTTCATATCCTTCAGAAAACGCATGTGAATGCTAATACAAAAACTGTTCAGCTTTCTAAGTTGTAAGACCTTCTTCTTCTTTTGGCTGCTCCTGTCAGGGGTCGCTACAGCGGATCAACTGTTTCCATTTCTTTCTGTCCTCTGTATCCTGCTCTGTCACACCAACCACCTGCATGTCCTCTCTCACCACATCCTTAAACCTTATCTTAGGCCTTCCTCTTTTCCTGTTACCTGGCAGCTTCATCCTTAGCATCTTTTTCCCAATATACTCTGCATCCCTCCTCAGCACATGTCCAAACCAACGTAATCTTGCCTCTCTGGCTTTGTAAGACCAATATTTAAAAAATTGTCCCTGATTGCTGGCACCCCCTCAGCCATTATTTTTGTCTTTGTCAGGAACTACTAGTAGTACAGTGACAGCCAGAGTGTAGATATTGAGGAGGGGTCTGGGAAATCAGTGTAACGACTTGCATTGAAGGGTGTTGTACAGTCACCTAAAAGATGCATTTAAACCAAGAAAACCATGTTCTACAGTGGATCTTAATAATCTTAATAATTTGTTTCTTCCTACTTCTCTGTTACTTCATCTTACTTAGCTTGTTCCTAATACTTCCTGCCTGTTCTCTAAAGTGTTCAACTGCATCTTTTCTGTTGCATTTATTACTGCTTGTTTATAGCCAGTCTAAATTGTTAAGTGTTATTCTTAAGTCTTATTCTAAGCTCTTAGTTTTGGTTAAGCACTTGGGCTTTAGGCCCACCCCTTAGCTCTCCCTGGCCTTTCTCCCTCAGATTCTGACAAATATGGATGGACAATTTCCTACAGTTTCTTCTGCCAGTTTGGTTGATATGGGCATCCTGAGACAGTGTAGCAACTGCCTCATGTACATGGACAACCATCTACTATTACCACCTAAGAACACAATTTGTGAGAGACACAATTACATTAGGAACCTAGAGTCCAAGCTCTTTCCCCTCAAGCTAGTATATCTGGCACTGAAAATGTTATCAACACAATCACTACACCTCAATCTCCACCCACACCTACACAACACACACCTATATATGCAGAGGTCCTCCACATAAACATGCCCAAATAAAAAAGACCTCTGAAGAAAAAACACGTGCGATCTCCACAGCCCTCCACACCACATACCATCCCTAGTCCATACACCTGTGTCTCAAAACCACTAAGGCTTCACCATAAACCCAATATATTAGTCATAGGAGACTCCATTGTGAGACACACAGATGTTCCTCTCACCAGGCTGGATAAGGAGAAATTCACAGTTAGTTGTCTGTCAGGTGCCAGAACCCGCCATATCACACATGCACTCAAGTCTCTCAATAACAGGTACTGTTATGACTCTGTCATAGTCCATGTTGGCGTGAATGACTTGAGATGTACCTCTCTGGACTATATGAAGAGAGATATGATTGTGCTCACTGATTATGTGTCCCAAGCAGGTACTGTATGTCCCTAGCCTTAAGCAGCATTCTACCATCACCCAGAATGATGCCTCAATACAAACAGAAAATGATTGACTTTAACAATTGGCTTAGTTTCTGGTGTCATTCCAGGGGGATCCTGTACCTGACAACCTGGAAAGATATGATCGACAGACCACGATACTTTGCCAGAGATGGCCTGCATCTGTCTCACTGGGGCTTCAGGCTTATGGCAAAGGCATTTTGCCTCCCCTATAGTGCTTTTTTTAGGAAAAGTGATGAGGTTAAAACTACCAACATAAACATTTCAATAAAATACAAATTAAAGGTCATGCTGCTAAACACTAGGAGTCTAAACATGAAACTGCACTCATTGCAAGCATTCCTAACCCTGGAAAATGCTGACCTCTGTGCAGTCACAGAAACCTGGTTCAAAGCTGCGGACACCCCCAGCCTTAGCTGGTTACTCATTCTGTCATACATTCAGACCCCCAAACTGTGGTCAGAAGCCAAAGGAGGTGGAGTTCCAATATACATTAAAGACATACACACCTCCAGGTTGGTCAAACAGTATGATGCACAGGAGACACTCCAGGTGTAATTAACCATTGACAAGACCCTTATTCAAATCATAGCTAGCTACCGGCCTTGCTGTGACTGAAGATGCCCAAATCCGCCTATTTGGACCTTTTCAAATCTATCAAGAGTCAACCCTTTAGCCTGATCCTGGGTGACTTTAACTTCCCAAACATAGACTGGAAGAACTACTAATGCCAGAACACAAATGCCCAGAGATTCCTTGATTTTGTCAATGCAAATGCCTTGGAACAGCTAGTCAATACCCCCACAAGGGGTGATAATATCTTGGACTTGATATTAACCAACATGAGTAACCACTAAAGCATCCCTATAGTCTCATCCTCCCTGGTAAGATCCGACCACAAAGCGGTCACTTTTGAAGTCACCATCTCTACCAACCCCCCCTCTAGCTAGGATCAGACATAAAAACTTCTCCAAGGCTGATTACAGCCTCCTGAGGGATGGTATAAACAGCTTCACAGCCCCCTCCCCCTCTGTAGGAGCTGGCACCAACATCCAAAGCTACACCAAAACACTATATGAGCAGTTATATAGATGCATGGAATCAGGAATACTTGACAGGACTAAATCATCCTCTGCAAGGAAGAGTAAACCTGTCTGGTGGACATCTGCAATAAATAAACTCTGTAACAAAAGGAAAAAATTGCTGTCCAAGACCAAGAAGGAGCAGGTGCCCAATTGGAAGCAATGTCTCCTTAGCCTGAACAAGCAAATAAGAGCACTAGTGAAATCCTCCAAAGCAAACTTCTAGTCCAAATTAGCCACATCTGCTACAGACAATAATAAGGCCTTCTTCACATATGTCCGCAACCTTAAAGGAAGCACCCAGATCTGTTCAGAACTGGTGGTCAAGGACACCACATATACAAATGCTGTAGATATAGAAAACTTGCTGGCTGACAGATTCAGTGAAAACATTACCCCTCTGTCCTCCCAGCAGTAAATCAGGGCATCCCTAGTACCTACCCCCTTCCCCTTATATCTAGGGAACAGGTCATCACTGCTCTCTCAAAGGCAAAAAATACAGCCTCCATGGGACCCAATAACATCACAGGCTGCATCCTACATGAACTCAGGCAGGAACTTGCAGCACCATTAGGCACCCTATTCAAACAAAGCCTGAGTACTGGCTTTGTCCCAGTTGAGTGGAGGACAGTTACTGTCATCCCTTTACATGAAGGTGGAGCATCCACCGATCTGGGAAATTATAGACCCATCAGCCTAACTAACCTGATCTGCAAAGCCATGAAATTGATTATCATGAACCTCATTTACAAGGATATTGGCAACCTCCAAACCATTGCTCCCTCACAATTTGGCTTCGTCAGGAGAGGTCATGTCTGCTAAATTTGGTTGAATTCTTTGAGACAATCACCAAAGCCATGGACAATGGAAAGATGGTGCACACCACCTACCTTGATCTGGCCAAAGCCTTTAACACTATTCCCCACTCGTGGATAGATAAACTCTCTCAACTAGGCATCAATCCATATGTTACCAGATGGGTAGCAAACTGGCTCACTGGATAGAACCCACATAGTCAAAATAGAGGAAGCCACCTCAAGCAGTATACATGTAACAAGCAGAATACCCCAGGGTTCAGTTTTTGGGCCTCTGTTATTTGGGATATTCTTTTCTGAGGTGCAGGCCAAAACCAGTGGGCTGTGGCTGACCAAGTTTGCAGATGACTGCAAGCCGGGTGCTGTCATCAATTACCCTAGTGATGTGGACATCCTCCAAGAGGGTCTCACTCAGGCAAATGACTGGTGCCAGAAACATGTCCTCAAGCTGAATACCAAAAAATGCATCATCATCCCCTTTGGGGAGAGTGACGTCCCCACAAATTATCTCATTAATAACAATGTCTTAAGCACTCAATCAGTCATGAGGGATTTGGGCATCCAGGTTGATAGCAACCTGACTTTTGACCACCATGTTGCTTCCATTGTATGGAAAGCCTTCTACGTGGCCCACCTCATAAGTCAGGGTATCTCATCCAGGGACAAGAGGTCATAATATCTGTATTCTTCCCTTATGAGGTCCATTATTGAGTACAATTCCCCTTTCGGCATGTACCTCACAAAGCACATGCAGCAGCTGAAGAGACCACAGAGGTTCCTCACCAAGAGAATCCAGGGCCTCAAATATCTACCATACACAGATAGGCTAAAAGACCTATCCCTCTACTCAGTTTCATACAGACTCCTCACAGGTGACCTCTGTATGGCATACAAGGCAATCACGGACCCCACCTTGATGGGACTGCTGGATATCCACAAGTCACACTCCATTCAAGTAATCCACATGCGCAGCCTCAACTTGGTCTGTGACATCAACAAGACTTGTTGGCTGGACAGATTTGTGTCCCAGAGACTCCCCCCATCTATGGAATAGACTCCCTCTCCACATCAAGCAGAGTACCTCTTTACCCCTTTTTAAGAGCAACCTGGATGACTGGATGGGAAACAGAAAATATACCCCTTGGATTCCACATATGTCCCTGCTGGACAGGGTCATCGGGTGCTGATTTGTCTAAACATGGGCTAAACTCTTGACTAGGCTTGTAAGGGGCTCAGGGCCAATAGCCTAGTAACCTCCTATGACCCTATGATCTGTGACTTCCTCACCCAGGTTAGATTCATAGTGTCTTCTAAGTTGATGGCTTCTTGTTTAGTAAAATTAATGTTAAAATCATACAGGATTATGATGCTTTTGAGGACCTGAAGGATATATCAATGTTATTTTAGACCAAAAGAATTATGTTAAGATAGAAGGAGAATGAAAAATAGGTACCTGGTAGGTGGAACTGGCTAGTGCGGGTTTCAAACCAATTAGTAAATCATGGGTCATTTGGGGGTAGTCATCCATAATTATGTTTGCTTGATTAAAACTCATTATAGTTCATTTTTTTTATTTTTGTTTATGAATAGTAGTACCCTACCACCTATTCTGCTACCAGACCTAAATGAAACACCAATATATTGTTTCAGGATGTATTACCAAGTAATATTTTAAAACAGGAGTGTCCAGCATGTGGCCATAGGCCACAGTCCAGCCCACTGAAGAATTTTATCTGGCTCTTGGTATGTCCTACAACATACTGTTTTGGATGGACAGCTACATCTTTGACATGACAGTGTGGACCCCAAACCTTGCAAAGTATTGTAAGTGGTCTCTGAACTATTTGATATGTGGTCCCTTAGTCAAAAAGTTTGGACATCCCTGTTTTAAAGTTTTTTTTACATCTTATGTTTCAGCCAATTATTATTTGAGGAATTTCATCTCACCTATCTTTAAATGTACCTATTTTGAAACATAGTGAGTTGTCATTATTTAGCTTTCATTTTAAATTTGGAAATCTACAACTGAATAAGGCAAGGACTGCAGTCTGCTTTAATCTGTCATGTTTATTTATGAAAACAGCTGTATGTAAGCTTTGCATCTGGACCAAGACAAAATAATGGGGGACAAAGGCCCAAAAATAGGGACAACGTTTAATTATTGCTTTTATAAACTTAAAAAGTTGCTTGAATAAAAGGTTTTGTGTTTCCATACATTTTCTAAAAGTCTGAAACTCAAATGATTGTCATTATTTAATAACTTCAGTCCTCAATGTTTTGCCAGAAGACCACAAATTTTATGATGAATAGACTATAAATATGAGCCAAAAATCTAGACATTCTGCAAAAATCAGGACAGTTTAGAGGTGTTAACCAAAAACAATAGCATCCGAATACATGATGTAAATATATAACTAGTGAGCAGTTGCACTGCCTGATATTAACAATCAACAAAATCTTTCTCTCTCTTCCATACCAATATCTATTACCAAAATGTACTTACATATCCTGAAACCAACTACCATGGCCCAAAGAAATTGCCTGCAAAAATACATCAAATTTGATGCCAATCATCTATCATGTCATAAGTCTATCTTGATAATTTGCTTATCAAAGAAAAATATATCACATTTCTCTAAGAACAATCTTTCATTATACAATGACCCCCCATTAATATTCAAAAACGTGCACGCTGATTGGTCAGCGTGCACGTTGTAAATCAGTTATAGTAATGGAAAAAAGGTCCGGTCACTCAGACTTTTTCCATTACTATAACTCTTTTTTTAAGCAACGGAGAATGCAAGATCTCTGTTACTTCATACTGTCTCGCTATGTTAAACGAGTTTAACATAGCGAGACAGCTTTAAAAAAGCAACAGAGATTCTCCATTGCTTTCTTTAAAGCTGTCTTGCTATGTTAAACCCATTTAACATAGCAAAACAGTTTGTAAAAAGCAACTGAGATCTTGCTTCTCTGTTGCTTTTTTCAAAACTGTCTCGCTATGTTAAATGGGTTTAACATAGCGAGACAGCTTTAAAAAAGCAACAGAGATTCTCCGTTGCTTTTTTAAAGCTGTCTCGCTATGTTAAACCCTTTTAACATAGTGAAACAGTTTGTAAAAAGCATCGGAGATCTTGCTTTCTCTGTTGCTTTCACCCACAGCTCTGATGTACTGCGTAGGCATACGCATGTGCAGTACATCAGAACTGCCGCAGAATACCAGACAGCTGTGGAAGGGCAGGAAAGAGGCATTATACAATGCCATTATTTAAGAAAAGTAATTATTTTATTTCTTAAATAATGTCATTGTATAATAGGAATAACCCACGCCTGGGTGTGGGTAATGCTGGATTTACCCACGGTTGGCTTTTTTTGGCCACTCAGGCTTCACCCTCGTGACCGAACCACACCAACTGTGGATAAATCCAGCATTACCCACACCCAGGCGTGTGTTATTGCTATATTATATCACTGCACAAACAAGGCTCTTCTTCCAACCTAAAAACTTACAGAATTATAGCAGTCCTGTCTCTTCTGTCCAAAATCCTGGAAAATACACACATTCAATGCACACAGTTTCAGGCCTAACCACAGTACAACCACTACCCTGCTAAGCTTCACTGATACAGTTAATCATAATAAGAATGCAAGTAACCAGCTCCCTACACTCTTTCTTGATCTGTCTTAAGCAATGATACAGACTGTAATCAAAGCCTCCTACATGAACTCTCCTCATTTGATATTGACACCACTGGTTCCACAGCTATCTAGTAGACAGAGAACAGGCAGTGAAATGGCATACTGATTTTTTTTTTCATTCTCACCAATCACAGTAGGAGTTCCTCAAGGATCTATACTTGCCCCTTCTGGTTAACTTTCTCATAAACAATGTGCATATTGCCTCAAAGCTGCGGTAGCATTGTTGCCTCACAGCAAGACGTTGTTCCGTTCGATTCTCAGAGCGTCTTCTTTGTGGAGGCATGCGTGAATGGGTGTGCCTTCGTTGAAGGTTGCGTGTCAGGGCTGGTAACTCGGCACATAAAAATCCACTACCAAACATTAGCGGACCGGAGTTCCGCTGTGGCGACCCCTAACCGGGATAAGCAGAAAGACACAACAACAACATATTATAATATGCAGATGGCAAAACTCTAATCTGTGCAGCCAAGACACTACTATTGCTACAAGAAATCATCCAGCAATCATTCTCGTCCATAGAATCATAGCTGGACAACTTCCAACTTCTCTTGAACTGAAAAAGACTAAACTCATTCCATATACTCCAGAACAAAAGTCTGAAAAAAAAACTCTTCACTATAACTTCGGCCAAAACACAAAAACAGAAATGGTTACATATATAAAATTGCTAGACATGACCATATATGACCAGAAGAAATTCAATCATGTAGTTCAAGTAAGAAAAAAGCACACCAAACACACCATTCCTTAATGATGTGGCCAGAAAAGACATAGCTACAGCTTACCTACTTCAAACACTTCTCTGTGCCTCTCCAGTCTTTACTGAAGTAAATTCATCTCTATCAAATAAACTTGAGCAATGTTATAACAAAGCATCAACATTTGCAACAAATCAACACTATAGAACTCACCACTGCTTTATTGTATAATTTGGTTTAACCAATAAATACACTAACTCACAATTTATGGCTGCATCCAATAACCAACAAGAAAAATTCAGCCAATGTATTCAAAGATCTCATTTATTTTACACCGCAACAAACCAGTTAAGAGGTTTCATCCTTGAATAGGACTTCTTCAGAACTAATTTTGCTTCTTTTAAAAATTTGTGTCAAAAACAAATGTATCAGCTGTTAACCTTAGTAGTGAATTGTCCATACTGGCAGCAGATTTTGCATTGTAAGCATACAAAGAGCTT